>NC_081759.1:3171798-3509298 GCF_963082965.1 Carassius carassius
GAATCTAGAATATGGTCATGCAGAATAAGGCATTAATATGTGTCTTATAAGTATTAATAAACCGCCCACATTCTATACTAGTAAGCAACATTGTTGTCACGGTTGGTAAATGTTCCATGCATTTTGCATTGCAGCCCTGCACCTTCACGACAGAAGAGCCCAAGGTTGCGTTTGCTCTTGCCCTACTCTCTGGCAGGGCCCCCTTATGGGGGACGGCGGTGTGGGAAAACCAACATCCGTGTTGCACCTCATTCCACGCCCTCTCCGAAGAGATGAAACGAGTGTTTGATCGAGCCACGGCCGGCAGGGAGGCCGCTCACCAGCTCTCGGACCTCCGACAAGGGAAATCGCCGGTGACGGTTTATTCCATTCAGTTCCGCACCCTGGCGTCCGCGTGCCAGTGGAACGAGGCGGCGCAGTGGGATCGATTCCTGCATGGGCTGGCCGACCGTGTTCAGAAGGAGATCTATCTCCTCGAGCTGCCCCCAACGCTCAACGGCCTTATCGACCTGGCACTCCGGATGGACGCTCGGATTAACTGCCTGGGTAGACAAGCCAGTCCAACACGCCATTACGTCTCTCTGGAAAGGGGCCGCTCGAGTCGAGAGAACATGGTCGGTCCCGTCTACGATCACGAACCCATGCAGGTGGGTAGAGCTCGGCTTTCCCGGAAGGAGAGAGAGCGGCGGAGGTCCCAAGGACTATGCTTATATTGCGGTGGCTCAGAGCATTCCATCCATTCATGCCCTGTAAAAGAGCCAGCCCGGTAGTAAGTTTGAGGCTACTATCGGGTGGGATCTCCGCCGGGAAGTCCTCAACCACATCTTCGACTCTCCTTTCGGTGAAACTGCGGTGGGAGAACCACACTCACGACTGTCACGCCCTTCTGGACTCTGGGGCCGAAGGTAATTTCATTGACTCTCTCCTTGCACGTCACTTGAACCTTCCTGTCCTTCCTGTGTCTCATCCCATCCATGTCACCGCACTCAATGGCCAGGAACTGCCACACGTCACCCACTACACTGAACCCATAACTCTGATCACCTCAGGCAACCACAGTGAAACCATATCCTTTTATCTCATGGACTCCCCTGTCACTCCCATTGTTTTAGGTCACCCCTGGTTAATCAAACATAATCCACGAGTGGATTGGGGTTCCAACACAGTCACCTTGTGGAGTGAAAGTTGTCATGAGTCTTGTCTGGTTTCTGCTTGTCCTGTTGTGCCTGTTTCTGTCTTTCAGAAGGAGACCATGGTGTTATCAAACGTGCCCGCAGAGTACTTGGACCTGAAGGAGGTGTTCAGTAAGTCCCATGCTGCTTATCTTCCTCCGCATCGTCCCTATGACTGTGCTATAGATTTAGTTCCAGGTAAGTCTCCGCCTAAAGGCAAGCTTTACTCTCTTTCTATTCCGGAAAGGGAGGCCATGGAGAAATACATTTCTGATTCCTTGGCATTGAGGTTCATCCACCCTTCCTCTTCTCCAGCGGGGGCGGGATTCTTTTTCGTGGGTAAGAAGGATGGTTCTCTGCGACCTTGTATTGACTACCGAGAGCTGAACAACATCACGATAAAGAACACCTATCCGTTACCGTTGATGGCTTCAGCTTTCGAGAGGTTACAGGGAGCATCCTTATTCACAAAATTGGATTTACGTAACGCTTATCATTTGGTCCGCATCAGGAAGGGGGATGAATGGAAAACCGCCTTTAACACCCCTAGAGGGCACTTTGAATATTTGGTGATGCTGTTCGGGCTCTTCAACTCGCCAGGGGTTTTCCAAGCACTCGTTAATGACATGTTGAGAGACATGATAGATCAGTTTATATATGTTTACCTGGATGACATACTGATTTTTTCTTCATCTCTCCAGGAACATGTGCAACACGTCAGACGGGTGCTCCAGAGATTACTCGAGAATGTGCTTTTTGTCAAGGCGGAGAAATGCGTATTCCATGCACAGTCTGTTCCCTTCCTAGGGTATATCGTCTCGTCCGAGGGAATACGTATGGATCCTGACAAAGTTAAGGCTGTGATGGATTGGCCATCTCCAGATTCCCGTAAGGCCCTACAACGGTTTCTGGGGTTCGCCAATTTTTATCAATGTTTTATTCGTAATTTCAGCCAACTAGTCTCACCTCTGATGGCCTTGACCTCCCCCAGTACTCCGTTCAGGTGGTCGGATGCAGCCGAAACTGCATTTACCAACCTCAAGAGCCACTTCGTTTCAGCTCCCATCCTCATAGCCCCTGATCCCACACGGCAATTCGTGGTGGAGGTCGACGCATCAGAGGTGGGGGTAGGAGCAGTTCTTTCCCAACGTGCTGCCTCGGACGATAAGATGCATCCCTGCGCGCTTTTTCACATCGTTTATCTCCTGAACGCAAATATGACATTGGTAACAGAGAATTGTTGGCTGTCAAATTAGCTTTAGAGGACTGGTGTCACTGGTTGGAGGGGTCAGGGGTACCTTTCATTGTTTGGACCGATCACAAGAATTTAGAGTATATTAGAACTGCCAAAAGACTCAATTCCAGGCAGGCTCGGTGGGCACTTTGTTTCGGTCGTTTTGATTTTACTGTCGTACCGCCCGGGTTCCAAAAATGTCAAACCCGATTCTTTGTCACGTCTTTTTGATCCTTCCGCACGCCCGGTGACTCCCGAGTGTATTTTACCTGAGAAAATAGTCGTCTCAGCACTCGTATGGGAGGTCAAATCGAAGGTCAAGACGGCCTTAGAAGGGGTAACGCCTCCCCCGGTTGCCCACCGAATCGTTTATTAACGCTCACAATTCGTTACCAGTGTCAGCCACGGGCCTTTCTCCGTTTCAGTGCAGCTTAAGTTACCAGCCACAAGTTTTTTCTAGTCTGGAATCTGAAGTCGTGGTCCCCTCTGCTCACGCATTTGTCCAGAGGTGCCACCGCACCTGGACCACAGCCCGCAAGACTCTGCTCCGGATGAGGGAGCGCACTAAGGCCAAGGCCGATCGCCCCCGGTCAAAGCCTCCCGTTTACGTCGTGGGTCAAAAAGTGTGGCTTTCTACTAACAATATTCCTCTCCATTCTGTTTCTAACAAATTAGCCCCCAAATTTATTGGCCCGTTTACTGTCACCAAGATCATTAGTCCGGTGACAGTCCACCTCAAACTACCTCCAGCGTACAGGAGAATACATCCCGCCTTCCACGTGTCCAAAATTAAACCCGTGTTTTATTCCCGTATTAATCCGCCTACCCCGGTTCCCCCACCGACGTGTCTCGTAGATGGGGAACCGACTTATTCGGTGAATCGTATTCTGGACTCGAGACGGAGGGGACGAGGATTCCAGTATTTGGTGGACTGGGAAGGTTACAGTCTGGAGGAGAGGAGTTGGGTACCCGCTAGGGACATACTGGATCACTCCCTTATTGATGATTACAATAAGCAGGTAGGCCCTTCTGGGAACTCCAGGAGGCGTTCTTAGAGGGGGGGTACTGTTCTCAGGGTTTTGCACTTTGTGGGTGAAGTCTGTGTGTTACGCGTCAGCACTGATTAGTTTGTGGGCGTCTCCGCTAATTGTCATCAGCAACAGCTGTCACTCATTACTCATCCCTATATATTGGCTTGTCTAGCGTCTTGTGTTTGTGAGAGCGTTGTTTCATGTTTGTGACCTATGCTTTGCTTTCTTGTGTGTTTCTGCGTTGGATGTCAGTGTCTCCCCAGAACCCCGTCCACTCTACGCAACCCACCACCAAGCAACACCACTTACCTTCGGCTCGCTTCCCCGCAGTTCCTGTGTCACCCTCTCCTGCTGCCCACTCACCTCCGCCTTCCGGATACTTCACCCATCGCCATCATCCTGGACAGTGTATTCCTTCCTGTTTCATCTTTGTGTCTCAAGTATTGTCTTGTATCATTGTCTCCATTAAACTGTGTTAATCTCGCACTTGCTTCCTGCCACTCCTTCACCCAGTCATTACAATTGTTCACTAATCTAAAGTGTTACTGAATTCTGTTGTTCTAAAATGGGTGTTTCAAGTAATTCACTCAAAAGGTACATAAATTGGAAAGTTGCTTTTATACAGTGCTCTAGCATCACAATGGCAACTTGTGCACTGTCACAAGTGTCAGTTTTTTGCAATATAAATCACTTTTCATAGTTTCTTTCCAGTTTAAAACATTAAAAATGCTTGATTATGAAATGTGGTGACAACAGCCAAACGAGGCAGAAGATTGATTAATGACACACTTCACAAGAACATTTGAAAATTACCCCAAGTTTTCTTAGATCCGTTCTCTGAGATGACCTTTGAGTGTTAATTACTCTGAGAGAGACTCTGTGGGGATTTGAGTGTAAGGTTAAATGCATTTTCTGTCTTTTCCTGGTTAACTGAATACAGCTGTTTGAGACACATAGAGAAGATGTTCAAGTCTTCATGTTGCTGGTTTACTTACTGGTGCTCAGTTGATTAATACAGTTTTTACTCAAATACGACATGAATGTGAGCAGTTATTACATTACCACAAAAATTTTAAGTCAACAAGCAATAAAAATTGACAATATATAAAATGATTACTGGTCTTAGTTTGAATGATTCATCAGTGCATGATATCTACTGTATCAAAATTATTTTAGCATTACCGTAGCTTGAATTTTGATATGTTCAGTTGTAAGTTCCATCCTACACATTTTCACTTGTTGAATGCTAATTTTATAGGAAATACAGTTATTCACATTACAGAAGAAAATGGGTTGCACACACCATTTCACACTAAATGTAATGTATTTGTATATTGCTGGCAAGCTATTTTGTATGTTAGCATCTTTGAAATAAAATAATAGCTCAGACAAAGAAAATTCAAAAGAGCTTCAGCATAAGCAAGCAAACATTTAATGATTACAGAATGAAGTGACTTGCTTTAAAAGAGACACAAACTAAAAACCAACAAGAGAATAAAATTAAGTGAGAAGCCATTTACACATCATAATCACATAACGCAGGGCTCCACTCCATGTGCTAAACATTCCTGAATGCATTTTTATAAAAAAGACTAATCATCTTTGATGGGGCACTGATCACAGCAATTGTAATGACACAAAATTATGTCATTATCCTCTTTCTGTTGTTTTCTGCTACATTGTTTTCATTGTGAAGAAGTTAGACTAGCACACATTTACTAGCAGAATGCAATTTCACATATCTTGTCTTTCCAGTGGTTAAACATCATTGATTTACCCAAGCAAGGATCTTTTCTTTGAACAGTGATTTTGGTTTGCATCTGAAATATGCATAACTTTAATGCATAGTGATTTATTCCTACATCAAGCCAATTCAGAACATTTTTCCTTACAAGCCCAAATAAATTGCTACTTTTTCATGCATGTTAATTTGTACAAGCTAGTCTGAGTCATTTCAAAACCGGTACGTGCTTCAAGCATTTTCAACGAAGAACAAAACCATGAACCGCAAAGTCTGTCTAAAATGATGCAATTAAGTCTTTGTGGAGAACACTTGGTTGACTGAAATGCAACAGTGAATCTCTCCTGGGCAACCTCGCAGAGTAAAACAAGCTTTCCGGCACACTTTGAAGCTGATGAAGTTTATAAATATGAGGCGTGTTGCGCATCTACGAAGAAAGATGCCGATCCAAGCAATTTATAAGTGCAGGATAAAGGCAGTCTTGTTGCCCATCTCATTATACACATGCTTCTAAAAACAAAAGCTCACGGATAACATGACAGCGAAAGTTTATAGGCAACCCACGAGGCAGCACGCTTTAGAAATGGACACGTCTTTTGAGTTTTGGCAAGCTTATTTTTCTCTGCTCAATCGAGCCCCGGAGGAGACATGCTGTCAGGTTTGAGAAACATGCAGTCAACAAGCTGACTGTTGAGTGTGATGGACAGCAATGCAATGCCACCGGTGTTGTGCATCGAAACTCTGAAAAACCTGGTGGTGCACTTGATTTAGCTAAATGACATATACATTTGCTTTAGGGACACTAGGAATGGCATTAAAAATCACATACTACACAGGTCCTCATTGCTTTCTATAACAGCGTATATTCTACTGCATGCCGGTTTTACAGTATTCTGTAAGAGTACTGGGTATAAAATGGGATTTTGGCCTTTTTAATGGCGCAAAATGGAAGTTAAGAGATGGATGCACTGCATTGTGGGAACCATACATTTAGGACTCCTCAACATTTGTCAACATAATTAATGCATTTTGCAAAATCGAGACTGTTATTGAACCGAATAGAATAAACACCGAACTCATTTGAGCTGAATAATAACACTAATGACAATGAATAATGATAGAATCTCATATTTGATTAAGTTTGCATGATTGAATCTGTTTTTTCACTCTTTTTTACTGTGAAGCAGCTTTGAAACAATGTGTATTGTATCAAGTGGCATAAAAATAAAAGGTAAATAAAGACTTCCTTTTTTTTTTTTTTTTTTTTTTTTTACAATATTTACAAATAACCTCTAGTACATCATCCAGTTAACATGCATACAGAAATTGTGCATACCATGCATACACTATAAAAAATTATTTCAGCTTTTCTGCTTGTCATGTTCAATTCAATGTTATTTGCCATTTCTGTGTGATTGTTTATTTCATTTTCTAGCAGTCAGAAATGTTTCAAAGTAACCCTACACCAAATTATTTTCAGCGCACTGTATATTAAACTAGATTTGTAAAATTAAGAAGAAAATGTTTGTATGTTATTGCTAGTTGGATGCTTACTCGCCCATTTTCATCTTCCATGATATTCTCACCTCTTTATATGGCTCAGGTCTCACTATTTTTTACCCATTTTATCATCTGCCAGGCAAAATCGGTTAGAAAAGTAATAGCACCTGTCATCAACAAGATGCATGAATGTAGTCACAGCTAAAGGATGTTGTTAGGTATGATGTACAGCAGAGTCTGCAAACCTTTTAGCTGTGACTACATTCAAAACATTGTGTGGCCTCAAGAGCATTATTGCTTTTCTAAACCCAGCGCAGGTTCATTGGAAAGATGAGCCTCTATCTACCCACATTTTTTTGCAAAACTTCAAAAATATACTTCCAATTCCCTGCAGATTCCAGCTGAAATAAACACTAGTGGTAGTGAAACACAGAAACTTTTATTCCTTTTTCACACAAATGATTATTACAAGGGCAGAATATTGATTAATAAACACTTTCACTGTTGTTTGCATCACAGAACCAGCTCAACCAGTCAACCTGTTTATTATGTATAGTTTGAATTACTTTAACATCAATCTGAACACGATAAAAGCTAAGCTGTGAGATCACTGCCGAAAAGCATATGTTGTATTTTGTGTGGTGGGCAAATATTAAAACCTAGATTCAAACTGTAAAGGAATATTTCATGTTAAATTTAATTTAAGATCTCAAAAAGAATGTGACATACCACACCTATTTTTTTTTATTTTTTTTTTATAAATAAAATTGATTTGTGCTTCAGGTTAAAAAAAGCAAACATAAAACAGAAATGCTAAATATGACTAATTTTGGATGTATTTGAATTGAATATAAAATTTCCATCTCATATATTTTAACTAACTGGATATTGATTGTTCCACAGCTAATTGTATTTTAACAAAGTTCATCCTTTTGAAAAAAAATTTTTTTTTGACATTTGATTTTATTTAAATTGATGCAAATAGTTAAAAAACAAATGAACTAATGAAGCCAGACTAATGAATCATCTCTTTGGCAGCCAAGAGACTCTCTAGCTAGTGTATCACAGTTAATTCTGTAAAGATTTTTAGTTATTCGCCATTTATCAGGTGCGTGTTATTGAAAGCGGTGCACAGCACACTAATTGCAGAGACCGTCCCCTTGGAACTAAGCATATTGCTGTAGGGCACAATGGTTATTGACCGCAGACCGTAATCTCCGTGTAATCAAGTGACTGTTAATGTACTTTACTCTAGGTTTTGGCGACCAAAAGCAGCATAATGGAATCCTTTGGTGATGCACTTCAAAACAACTAACGAAACAAAATGGAAATGGATGGAACTTTCTTGGTTGCAGTTGTTGAGGAAGAAACTAGCACTAAATGGATGCCTTCGGGGCATGTGTGATTAATTACGGTGTCTTTACCGCCACAGCGGGAGCATCAGTGTGTGTTTGTTTGCCCCCTAAACCACACTAACTGTTGTATAAACATATGTCTCTGGAGTGATTTTGTTTG
Organism: Carassius carassius; assembly: GCF_963082965.1. NCBI lineage: Eukaryota > Metazoa > Chordata > Actinopteri > Cypriniformes > Cyprinidae > Carassius > Carassius carassius. The sequence continues at coordinate 3,179,992 of NC_081759.1, forward strand.
GACGTTTAACCTTGCATTATACATTTCTGAAAGCGCTGCAAGGTGCCGCTGGGGACTGTAAACAAATGATGGATTTTTTCGCTATGCTTTATAGAGAAAGACAAATTGCAAAAAAAATAAAATAAAATAAATAAAAACCTATTTACAGCACTTTAAAATCAGCTCAAATTGTTTTTGTCTAACCAAAGATTTCACTCTGTAAATGAATAAATCTTTGGTTAGACAAATTCAGTTTGTATTGACATTCACAGAAAACCTGTCTGAGTGTGTTTTATTGGGTTTTGTATGCTTTGTGGGGACAGAAAAGCTGGAAAATGTTCCCAAAAATGTAAAAAAAAGGAGTGAAAAAAAAGAAAAATTGCATTTAGGCTGCATTACCGTAGCCTAAAACAATGACTACAATATCTGTTAACACATATGCATCACCAGTATAACTACTACAGCCACTGAAGCAATTCTCTTTAGATGTGTCTGTATTCATTGCTCTTTCTTTCTCTTTCATATGTCTAACACCCTGTCTGACTTGTTTCTGAATGAAAGGAGTCACTTTCCAGATAAATAACCTCAGTGTTATAAAGTGGATGTGGAGGTGCAGGGTAATTGACTTCATACTCCTTAGCTCCTCTTATGTAAACCTGCAGTCACGGCACATGACAGCCACAAGATAAACACCATTTAGGAAGTGCAAACAGAGCCTGGTGGCAATGAATCAAGCCTGAATCTATTCATCCGAACTATGGATCAATAGAGCAAACCATTTCACCAAACAGATGCAAGGGTTCTGCTATCACAGAGAAATGCCGTTTACATAATATCAATTTACAGCCAGACTGTGGCCACTAGACAAATCTCAATACTTGAGATTTTATGTTGAGATATTTTGCTGTTTGATGCATTTCTCAGTTTTCATGCGTTTGCCCTTGAAATGGCTTAAAAGGGATTTTTTTCCCCAATCAGAAAACCTATCATTTCAACCAAACAGCCATTATAGCCAATTAGATTCCAAATGTTTAATGCAAGAAGTAAAAAAAATGGTCAAATCAAGTTGGAAACATGTCTTTGTTAATTGATATATATAAAGAAAATAAAGTAATGGCAGTCTAATATTTAATCCATAATTGCTTGTATGTTCAATATTTCATGGCCAATAAATAATAATAAAAAAAAGGATACACAAAGAAGGAAAGAAAAAATGATGGAAAGGGAAAGAACGAAGATAGAAAGAGTGATGATAAAAAGAAGGAATGAAGAAAGGAATAATTGAAGATGGTTGGATGGATGGATGGATGATAGATAGCATTTATATCACAGCATCCAAAATCCTCAAACACGAACAAGTTTGTCATTTGGGGGGACTGTACGCTGGTTGAGCAGCCATTAAAATACACATCCGTGCAAGCGTGGAGAGAGAAAGAGCGAGAGCCTCCTAATGTGCAGGTGTGAGTTTGGCATGTTAACTTGCTGAGATCTAGACTCCAGCACACTGAGTCATGTTTAGCAGGTAGGAGGGAGAGTGTCAAATGCAGGGCTGTTTATCGCTCTCAACAAAAACACTCACAGAGTGAGCTATTGGAATGCACAAAAGATTTTCGTTGAGAAAACAAACAAAATTAAGTTCTAAAAATGTATATCACGTATGTAAAATTCACCCCACTACTTCCGGAACATGATCAGGTCTAATCTCAAATACAAATACAATTCAAATACAATGAAGGTCAAAAATCTGAGACCGCAAGTGAAAATGCGTTAATTTTTGCGTTCAAATTCAATGCAGACTTGTCTATTACAAATCATTTTAGCAGAATAATGTAAATGAATGAAATTGATATGCATAACTGACATAATATATGATGATTTTGTTCTCCAGTATGATTTGAGATTTCCCAAAGAGCATCTATATGCTTCAATAAAACTGTACAAGGAAGTTAAAGTTTTCTTAAATTAAAAATCTTTCTTTCTCTTTCTCTTGCTCTCGCTGTGTGTGTGTGTGTGTGTGTGTGTGTGTGTGTGTGTGTGTGTGTGTGTGTGTGAGAGTGTGTTATAATGCAAAATCATCCGAATTTTTTTACAATTTTCTAAAACTTTTTGTTCAGGAATATAAAAAAAGAAACAAAATAAACACAAAAAATAACATTAAACTCATATGTGCAGCTTTACGTGGCCAACTAAAAAAATGCTATAGTTAAAAGAGAAAGAAAGAAAGAAAGAAAGAAAGAAAGAGAGAAAGAAGGGAGACTGATAAATAGAAAAATAGAAAAGAAGGAAGGAAAGCAAGAATGAAGAACGATAGTTAGAAAGAAAGACAAAAACTTTCTATTCAGGAATATCCTAAATCGATGCGGTCTCGACACATTCTACTCCAGTGTATGTCTACTGAAAAAAACAAGCATCACACGCGTCCACAACACTGACCACATTTCCAGATGGGCCAATTGCGTTACCCAAACAACATTATCCATTAAACCTCACATTTGTGCTCGATTACATCTGACAGCAGTGGCGTCTGATTATCAAATCTGTTGAGTTGGCTGCTCCAGAGCTCCGATGGCTTTTCTAAGACCATTCTCCATTCTCCGAGCTTAGAGGTATCAGGAGCCCAGCTTATCCACGGCCTTGTTTGTGTTCTCTGTGCTCTGACGTGGATCGAATGAGCCACACACCAGCCTCCTCACCCACCACCATCTGTGTTGATGTAAAATAACCCTGGATCTTCTGATCCTGGATCGGTTTCCTCCTCTTGATTCCAATAGGACTGGGGTTGAGGAAACTGGTCCTGGACGAGGCCTTATGTTCAATGCCTACTCCAATTAGCCTCCACAAATGCAAAAGCCCCAAATGTGTGGGATGTAAAAACAAGAAAGAGACGCTCCGTAAAAAAAAAAACATTCAATGATGGTGAAGTGAATTGTACATATTTTATGACTTTGCAACTGCATGACTCCTCTTTCTGATGACTAATTTAAAGGTAGAATGCATGAAAAATGTGGAACTGCTAAACATGACATTAAACTAGAATGACGACGATCCATGATGGCAAAGAGGACTATGAAAGTCTGAAAATGTAAACCATAATATCAGCAATAAACATTTCAAACCTGACACATCAAGTAATAGCCAGATTTTATTCCCCCGAAATGAACAGTTTATTACATTTTTGGATTGTTTTTGCACATATGTATTTTGTGGAACTTCATATTTAATTAATTTTATGGCTCATGTAGTATTAGAAAGAGAGAATATGAAGTAAAAGTGCCTTAATTGTTTTTTATCATAGGCCCAAACTAAGAAAAATGTGCTATTTGGAGCAGATGCTAATATTTCTATGGCCAAAAAGTAGGCCTATCATGAAATTCTGAAATTCTGATATATTGTAATGTAAATCAATGACATCATGTTTAACTGTATAGCAGATTACTAATATATAATGCATATAAATATCAGTTGTCACTCTATGGGCCCTATCATACACCCGGCACAATGCAACGCAAGGCGCAGCGCAAGTGTGTCTGCTAGTTTCAGTCCGGCACCGTTCTCATTTTCCCATCCAGCGCCACGTTATTTAATTAGCAAGTGCATTTATTACTACTTATAATGATGAATGAAATTCTACTTCATCCCACGCCTTCTTTACTTCGCGAAGCTTTGGTGGATTCCTGCCTGCCCCGTAGATGATCTGCTTGCGTGCTTTAACTTCGCGAACAAGCAGATCGGTTTCTTCGCTTGAGAAGCGTTCAGCTTTTCTGCCAACAAATTCTGCCATGTAAATAGCGATCCGCCATGGCGCGAGTGCATCTCGCTCTTAAAGGGAATGGGAGATGACACTCTGATTGGTTTATTGAACGTTACGCCCATTACTTATTAAGAGAATATGGACAACCCATTCCAAAAATGCGCGTTTTTCCATCATTAAAACAGCAAAAGTGGATTTGGACACGCCCTGAGTGCACCTGCGCCGTGCGCTTTACACTTTGTGTTTAGATCATTAAAATAGGGCCATATATCTCGCAATATGTAGTAAGATAATATAAATGCTTAGTTTTAAAGCTCTGTGGTTTCTGAACGTACATATAATGCAATACAATAGAATGATGTTCGAGATATGAACAAATAAATGTTCCTCAACAGCCTGTTGAACTATTTTCATGGAACTATTTTCAGGCGCTGCGTAATGTCTCATACCCATGGTACGGCAGTAAAGTTCCTTGATTATTACAACCAAATGAGAGTATAGTTTCTGGCCATATCAGCCTAGAAAATCGCAACTTTTCATTTTCCGTTGGTCTTGGTACACAATGTAACTACAAAAGGGTCAAGTTTTAAATAGGAAAAATATAGAAACTCTTTGGTCATTTTGGAGCGAGATGATAACGGTCTAATCAGATTCAATGATCTATGCTACGCTAAACTAAAAGTGCTACCGCCAGACCCCGGAGATCGGCTGAATGTATTCAAAAATGGTAAAACTCAACTGTTTACCTTTACGAAAAAGAAGTTTATTCAATTGTGCTATTAGTATACTTCTTTTAAACTATAACATTTTGAGAAACATTTATTCATTTAGCTGACGCTTTTATCCCAAGCAACTTACAAATGCTATATACTGTATGTCAGAGGTCGCACGCCTCTGGAGCAACTAGGGGTTAAGTGTCTTGCTCAGGGACACATTGGTGTCTCACAGTGGATTTGAAACCGGGTCTCTCACACCAAAGACATGTGTCTTATCCACTGCGCCAACACCACCCCTATAAATAGGAAAGTATGCTTTTAGTTCGCTTTTTATGTACTTCTCAGAAATGGGCTTTATGTACTCCTCAGAAATATACTTAAAATGATATTTAAGTATACTTGACTTATACAGTACTTACAAAAATTCTAAATATATTTGAGCTATACTCCTAGAATCCGTTTTTTTTTTCCATTATTATACAGTAGAGAGCGCTAGTACACATCGTCTGCACAGAATTTCCCCCCCAAAAAACACAAGTGAAGATTAAAAGAGAAAAACCAGATACTAGCACATGTAATCTAACGATCATCTGACATAAAACAGCATCAAAACTGTAACGCTATGGAATAAAATGTCAACCGATGAAGAGGTAATAATTAAGTCAAGCTTTGGGGTGTTGATCAACTCCATCATTCTGAATCCAATTCATAGGTCTTTTTTCAGCTTTTTGTTCAAAATGTTATTTCTTTATTTTTTATGAAACTTACCCACATTAAAGTGTTTAAAAAAAAGAATACATGAAGCTAGAATAAAATGTTTTTCTGTTCTTTCTTTGGATGTTTTGTATGTTCAAATATTCATACAAGAAATTATATACAAATTATAACCTAAATAGGGACATAGTATACTTAAAGTATGATGTAAAGTTCACTTAAACAAAACTTATGAGTATACTTGCAGTATAAAACTACTAAACTAGTAGTTTACTGAGACTATACTATACACACAAAGTGTACAAAGTTTTTTTAACAATTAAAACTCCTAACTCCTGATCCCACGTCTCTCGGCCACGCCCCACTCGTCATAGTATTAAATTAGTAATTGAAGTATACTACTTTTTGGTAAGGGTAACTCTAGGGGAGTTGGAAAATGAACCTATTTTCAAAAAAAAGTGAAGTGTTCCTTCCAGGGTCTAAACTGAACTGTGTTTGGTCACAGAATATTGCTTTTCGTTCTACCTTTTCTAAGTCCATTCTCAATGTTATTAGACTAATTGGAGCCACAAACAAAGCAGCGAGCAATGCTACACAGCAATTATGAACTAATTTCGCACACCAGTGTTTGAATATTCTCAAAGGAACAAGAAAGTGGTAATTCTCAGACCTTCATCAGCTACAACAAACAACCTTGTGTGCATTATGGGCCATATGAAGCAAACTGCCTCAAATGATCCTCACTTAAAATCATCACTTTCTAAGGCTTTTCCCACTATGATAAATGCTGGATTTATGTTCTTTTGAAACTCTGTTGAGGTTGAGTCAGGTTTCATGCTTTTTATTCTGAAGGGGGTTAGCAGTGCTTTTAACCTGGGTTTATGAAGTCCTGCTTCACTAAAAATACTCATGCTATTTGTTCAGTCACAGAAACTAAAATAAGATGCACATCTAATCAAAACTGTTGAATCGATTTCACTGACATTTTGTAGTGATGGACTAGCTGAAGTTACAGTATATATTCAGAGCATTTCCATAGCTTACATAAACATGAACATTGAAGACAAATAAGTCAACATTAAATAAAAAATTGCCCCTTTTTAACCCTTGCTATTTAATTAAGTTCTTGTTTTTTAATAAAGACATTCTGTCTTCAGAAGTCATATAAAAACCATTACGCATTGAAAATAAATTAAAGGTGAAAATACGACACATTGTAACTGGTGCATCACTTTTCATGCTAAACAAAGACAAAGTCATGCAGGTTAGGAACAACACGTAAATGAGGAAACTAAGCATTGAAGTCTTGTGTGAGCTTTTTTTGTTTATGCATGCCTTGCAGTTTTGATCTCTGCCTGTGTTTTTGTGTTTTGCACGGTCGTTCAAGAAAAAACAGATTCCCTCTGCTGTACACAGAGCTGTTTTATCTCCTGAGCACTGTCCCACTTCTGCATTCTGTAAATACCCTCATAAAAGCAAGAAAATGCCCTGATGTAGGCCATAGTGTCTTCTGGAAACCTTCTCTTAAGCGAGGCATTTCTGAACCGGGGCAGAGTCCGCTGACTGACTTCAGTACTGTTATTCTAGTTCTGAGTTCTCATATTCACTGTCATACATTTACTGAAATTCAGGACATTAAAAAATTAAAAAAATAAAATAAAATAAAATACATGTATAACAAGACTTGATTTTATGCATTAGGAATCAATCAGATTGTGAAATGGCAATAAATACCAGAATGGAGTCATGCAGATGGAGGGAAGGGGATGAAAAATAAGAGAGCTTGGTGACATCAGCTGAAAAGGAAAGTTGTTTCAAACGCAAACGCAGAGTAAGTTAACAAAGTTACTGCATTTAAAAAAAAAATTTTGATACAAAAAGTTTGTATTAATGTGCACAAGCTAATCGCTTACAATAAGACAAGAATTATGCATTAAGAAAATAAAAGAAAGTGTATTTTGATTTCAAGCTGACTTTTTTTACAAGCATATATCATTCCTGGATCAATGGCCTTTGTTGCTTGTGTAACAAAATTCTTAACCAATCATAGCTTTCTGATTGTATGGGTGGTGTAGGGTTTGGATTATGATTGTTTGAAAAGAATATCATTCAATGAATGTTGATGCAGGATTATGTCTAAAAAAAATGTGCTTCAGCAAACAAACCACAAAACAAACCGGTGCATTAGCCTGGATGAATTGCTCTATCAAGACATTTAATAGCATCAAAATAATTCCAATCAAACTACTATGCAGTGACTTCTGGGCTGTCAGTAGCTTCTGCAGTAGCCTGCAATCCAACTTAGCCATTACAGTGGCAAATGTCAATGCTTTGAAATGAAATGCATTTTAAATCATATTTGAAAAAAGAATGGAAAAATTACATGTTTCTGCCTGACGGGATGTAATTTCACTTCAGTTAGCTCTGGAAACAAAAAACAGCCGATAAAATTTGTAATATGAAAAAAAGAGAGAGAGAGAGAGAGAGAAAGGAAATTTTACATACAAAAAAACACCCTATGCATATACTTTTTCCACATACAGTATGAAAACAAATAGCTTATAAAACAGCAGCTTATATAAGAATCAAATACAGAACAAAGAAGTGCCAAAAAGAACAGAGCCACTATCTGAGATCAGAGTGCACAGTTGGTCCATCATTAGTATGCCACAGACATGAATTTTTAAAAGCGTTAAGCCTATTGCTTTTTATCTTGGAAATTGAATTTTTGCTGTAGATGAATGAAATTGGTGGCACTTTCCTTTCAGAAAATATCCCCATCAGCGAGTAACCCTACCTCATTACAGACACATGATATCAAAAATTCTTAATCATCAAGCCTTTATGATGATCATTATGCCATCATACCATAATGGTGTTCATTTCTTATTCAAGAAATAAAAATGTGTTTTTTGTTGTGTTTAAGCAGTGTCTGACAGGGCACAACACAGCTGAACATTTTTTCATAGTTCATGGCCCGTGAACAGCTGATGGCTGATAATGAGGCTATGGATTTTGTTTTGATTAATTTTGCAATAACGTGACAGATTCACACATGCATACTAAACATATCACCAATTAAACTCTTAAAATGATGTTGTAGATGATGAAAGCCTTGGCACACACAGAAGTGTATTTTTATGGCATGTTTGATTAAGTTAATTCAAATTAATTAATGCACAACAAACATAATATATTTAAATGTGTAAAATGCTAATTTACTTGATCCATTTGTTTTAGGAATTTAAAGGCACAATATGTAAGTTTTTGCCACTACAGGGCGCGTATTCAAAACAAACAAATAAACAATGGCGTAGTTTGATGACACTGTGACTGAGTGTGGAATTATGGGAGTTGTCATCTTTATCCCCACAGCCAATGCAATCCGATCGGACTCGGGCAGAAATCATGTTCATGGATAAGCTGATGATTTATTAACGTTGTAGCATGATGCATGGTGAGGCTGAAAGCTGTCAAAGGGAGATGAGGCTGCTGAACGAGCGTGACACATGGCTCGAATGCAGCGGAGCTTTTATTATGCCACAGTCGACCGCTTCCGCTCCTTCTGTTCATGCGCATGTGGGGTAAAGCAGCGCTGTTTTATCATACTATATATGTTTGAAAGTTCTGTTATAATGCTACTCTCTGCAGTTGTCACCTGTCTAATAAAACTCAGAACATATTAAAGCATATTTGGAGTTTCCATGTTTTCTACAAAACAAAACCAGAAATCAAGGGTGTATAATGTCATTGGCAGGTGACACAATGACTCTATGGACACAGCCCATGCCACTAGTAAAAACTGCATATTTCTTTGTATTTAAACATTCTTCAAAACATTTGGGATAATGTAAGTAAAAAAGTCAGCAAAATATATAGCTGTTCTAGTAGTTTTTGGATATTTTAATAATAATAAAAAAACGTACATATTGTGCCTTTAAATACAGAAATTCATGTTGAAAAACTTGAAAAAAACTATGTAATAGTATTATGTAGCAACATAATGTAGCACCAGACAGTGAAAATTTATAGTGTTTGCAATATTCTGTTTTTGACCATATAGTGAAAAATAAATATATTACACAAGTAGTACTGGAAATAAAGTTTAATTATAACTTTTACGTCAGTAAGTCTTGAGTGGTATGTCAGTAAATATATTCATGAATTTTAACTATATTTGGTATGAAATAAATGTATTTTAAATATATTAATTTTTTTTAACAGCTGCTACAGTTTTATTTGTATTTTTGTTGTACAAATTTAATCTAAGGCCACTAGTATTAATGAAAATGAGAAAAACTGAGCAGGATTTGAACTCTAATCATCTGCAGTCATGCACCAACTGTGCAACATAACAGACCACATAAATTTAAGTTTGTATGAGAGGACTAGAATAAAAATAATAAAAAGTAAAATCTTGAAAATGCTTAAATGAATTGTTGACAGACAATGCTTCATATATTTAAATTCTTTGAACGTTTTTATTTTGTGAATACAAAGTAATACCCCTCTGATGTCTCTCAAAGCAGCATTGCACAGAATATGGCAAACACTTTGCATCATTGAATGTGTCTTCACACATCCTACTTGAGACTTTTCAAAAAGTAAAATGTGTTAGCACATTCTCTAGTCTACAGAAATGTGAAAAGTCTCTCAGCAAGAAGACATGCTGCGAGGCCTTTCTTATGAAAACAATCTTATCCCTCAGTGATGAACTTGATGAGTGGACAGATGGGAGGGAGGTTTAAAAAGTATCAAAGATATCACTGCTGGAACATGTTAATGACAATCAACATAGGATTATAGGCAAAAGCAGAGAGTTGGAACAATTTCCTGCTGTTTATGTCTCACTAATTTCCTCTGTACCAACCACAAAAAAGAAGAGAATCAACACTGTTACCCATTTGAGTTTACCAACAAAAGTATGCTTTGAAATTCTTACCACATTATTCCTTGACTCACTCGCTTACTCACCCATCTCGCTCTGCCTCCTTCTTCTCCAGATCCTGAATGACGTCCAATAAAATCTTGATGGTGTTCTGGCTGGTCTCCAACACCCCTTCCAGACTGTGCAGCTGAGACTGCAGAGCCCCAATGTCGTACAGAGGGCCGTTTGGGCCAAACAGTTTCTCTTTTGCCTTTGCCAGATCCAGCTTACACTTAGCCCCAGACATAAGTCCCCCCAGTAGCTCCTGCACCTGCCGCAGAGTGTCTGTTTGGCCCTCCGCTGGTCCAAGGGGGGCCTGGGGGTTTGTCCCCCCAGCAGGAGGCAAGTGGTTAGCACTGGCCTGGGATTCTGGACCGAGGATCGCCCGTCGGCTGCTTAAACAGGTGGGCCTCACTGTAGCTCTTGCCTTAGTTTTGGGAGGGATAGGAGGTGGGGTTTCACCCGCCTGATGGTGAGTTCCTGCTTCAGTATTTGGCTTCACTACCCCAGTTTTCACTCTGTCCTTTTCGGCATTGTTGCTCTCAGCTTTGGGGACAGGAGGCTTACGGTGCTGTCCAGGAGTAGAGGAGCCCTCTTTCCGGGGGGTGTACGGAGGAGGAGGAGGTGGTGGGGGAGGAAGCATGAACTCTCTCCTGTCTCGTCTGTCCTGAGTGCAGCAGAAGGCCTGAGGAGGGGAGGGGCTCACCCCAGCGTTAGAGTACAGCAGAGTAGTCTGTGGAGGGCAGGCGTAAGGAGGTAAAGAATGCCTGAAATTAGCAGAGGGAAGCACAGTTTCCTGGGGTTTACTAGCGTACATCAATGCCTCGCGTGGACAGAGAACAGGTGACATGTTTTGTGGAAATGATTTGGAGTGTGATACTGTTTGAGTAGGTGCCTTAAAGTGTTGCATGATTTGAGAGGGATTACTGCAAGACACTGCATTTTGCATACTAGCATTGCAGTGTGGCAGTGCTTGGACAGAAAGTTTAACTGGCGCAGGTTGTGTGGAAGGGCTACAAATCAGAACTGGCATGGAAGGAGTCACATGGGTTGCCACATTCTGTTGATCCAAAATACAATGTACAGCAGTTTGTGCAACAGGAATGGCATGTGCCGCAACTGCAACTAGGCCCTTAAAGTGTGAAGCAGGGTGTGGAGTAGTGGCACAGGAAGGCTCAGGAGAAAATGACATCAAATTGTGATGGAGGTTTTGTGTAGGAATCTTATGAGATGACATATGTTGAGAGGGAGAGCCAAAGGTTGCTGGTTTGTCTTTGACACAGTATGGTATAGACTGTACTGGAATTTTACAAGATGATAAAGGCTGAACAGGTGCTGGGGTGTGTGTGGCTGATATAGGAGTTTGCACAGGAAGGGTATGGGACCTACCCAATGGCTCATTCTGTTTAGGACTCATACATCTTGGCACAGACTGATTTGGAGTTACAGGTTGTATTGGAGATATCACAGAGTACACAGGTTGATTTGAGGTGTTGCTACATGCCATGGGTTGTGTTGGAGTCTTCTGGCATGGCCGTGTGGAACTGAACATGGAGGCAACTGCAGGTGCTCCTTGAGAACAGGACGCTGCCTTGGAGCCAGCTGTGTTGGAGCAAGGAATGGTTTCATCCAATGTCTGGAAACAAGGCGTGGATTGAGCAGGAGTTGTGGGATCTGTATGTGAATCTGGAATGCACTGGGACTCAGGTTCTGGGGGAGTCTTACAATTTGCCATATTCTGAATACTTGGTGTGCAGCAATGTCCTGTAGACTCAATAGGAGACATGCATGATTGCCCATGTGTTGAGGCTGTGGTGACAGTGGATATGACTTGTGCTGTGGTAGTGCACAAAGGCTCTGGTACAGTGGGGGTCAAATTGATGTTCTCTGCAGCAGCCTGTGGTGGGTAACATTGTGATGTTTCTTTGGGACATGTGGTTGATGGAGGTGGTGCAGTGTGAGATGGACATGATGCATGGTCTACCTCAGAGGTTGTGTTATCTGGGACAGTTTGGATTTTTGAATCACTGCTTAATTCAGTCTGTGTGGAAGAGACACTACATGGCATATTATGAACAGTGTTGGGTGTGGGGGAACGTTGCGGAGGCACGATATCTGAAGTTCTGTGTGCCACAACTTTGGATGGAAGCTTCTTGTGTTGGTTTGACTGTTGGTGGCTTCTGTGCACAGTTTTAGTTGGAGAATTACAAGGAGGCTCAGGTTTCCCAGGATCACTTGCTGCTCTGTTTAAATATTTCCTCCTAGCTCTCCTTCTAAACGGTTTTTGTGGTGCAGCAGAACATGGCTGGAGTTGTGTTGATGTACCCGCAGAGACAGTTTGATTGTCCTCAGTTTTCTGGCACCTTGATTGCTCAGCAGGGGTACAATGTTGGACAGAGCTCTTCTGTGATCTACAAGGTGGAACACAGACCTGTGCAGTCAGCTCATCGGAGGATTCTCCGTCATCCCCAGCTCCTCCCAGGCTGTGACTGCGAGTCTGCATGGCAGAGAGCGAGGGAGGCTTCTGCAAACTGGGTGAGGTTTGGATGGCTGTACTCCTGCATGGCTGAGTTGGCAGCGGCAGTGTGAGTGAACATGGATTCGTTGGGACCCAGCAACGTCTGGTAGGCCCAGGAGTAAGTGGGTGCGGTGGCGCTCTCTTCAAAAATGCTGTCACTGCTCCAATTGTCTTTTCCATGTCCCCACGGACTGCTCCCACCAGCGAGGGTCCATTTGTCAACTCTTTCTGCCAGTTTGGAACCTCTGTTGGGCTCTTACTCCTCGCCTTCTCATTTTTATCTTTAGACACATCATCATCCTCCAAATCTTTAAAGCGTACCTGCTGTGTGCGACTTCGTCTCCGTTTAAGCCTGTTTTCAACATCTGGAGAGTTCCGGTTGAGGAGCACTGAGCGCACAGTCACTGTGGTGGGTGTTTTGTCTGGGTTGCCATTGCTGTGGCTGTGAACAGTTGGCAAATGGTTGGGCTCTTTGCTCACCATGTTATCCAAGAGTAGTTTATGGACCATAGATATTAATAAAAATTTGACTGTGTTTTTTTTTCTTTCTGTTTTCACAAGTCAAATGTGAATGAACAATTAATTAGATTAAAAAATTCAGTTATAGCACACGGAATATTTGACATTTGGCAAACTCTGAACATGATAAATGCTGAAGTAACAAAAATAAAATAAAACAGACCAGCCGACGGCAGCAGAGCATGTGACTGGTCCTTTCCTCACGTCACATGACTGAGGGTTTATGTGTAAGTCTTTGTGGTAATGCTGTCAGAGTAGGTTCTGGTTTTGGCATCAAGAGTCTTTATAAGCAAGTGTCTTTATACGCAAAAGAGGGACAGGTTGTATCCTGAGCTTCAGCCCCATTAGTCCCAAGAGGCACTTAAACACTCAATGAGCAACCTTGGTGATACTCTCTTTGCGTAAGTCCTGAAGAACATTAAACTTTGGCAGGGAATGCTTTCGAGTATGGCCTTCTGGGCATTTATGGTCCTTTGCATTATGGTTTCATAATCAAGAGCAAAATCTCACGTCACATAACTCTCACCATGTACATCTGCAGCAGTTGTAACCATGCTTGTCCTAAAAATATCAAGGCAAATAAAATATTAATGGGATACAGTTTTCAGGCTGACCAGTGAGAGGATGTCCCGACACCTTTAATGCCCTACTTTCCAACTCAAAGCTTGTGTGCACAGTCCTCTCTGGTGTAGCATATCTTGACAGTCCAGGACTAGGCAATGCATCTCAAGCTGACTTTTATCTCTCACATTTGTCCTTGAGTTTCTTTACTTGAGTCGTTCACCTCATCATTTTCTTGAGACAGGAACAGAACTGGAACATCTGAGCAAAGTGGAAACAGAAATAAAATAAAGAAGGTTCAGTTATGTCCCAAAATTGATTTTTTTTTATTTCTGAATCATGTTTTACTTTGACAAGCACATACACAAAAGTTGGTTTTAACATAAAACCATGCCTGAGAACATACATAAGTACCTAAATAGGATTCCTAAATTATGCTAAATTAACTGCCTCAAGCTTCGATTTTATGAGTTCTCTCCAATAATCAAGTCTTTGATCTCCTTCCATTTCCTAGTGAGGCAGTCTACGAAATAAAAATAGTTTAGGGTCAAATATATGACAGAGATAGACACTGAGAGTACTTTTAGCTTGTCTGTAGCTTCGGAGCTGGTGTTTAACTCAGCAGTGTCTCAGAAGGGGCAGGCTAAGAGATATTCAGGGTTAGAGACTGACAATGATAATTAACTTGGCTTGTCTTTAAGCAACCCCCCTGGCACATGGAGGCACAAGCATGACGACTGATCGACACAGGGAATTCTGAACACACTGTCACTCTTAACAGGCACTGCATTCTGTCTGTGATCAGACAATCACAGTCCGCAGAGTCATGAGAGGATGTTAAATGTCTGTGTACATGTCTTGTGGTACAAGCCTTTGCTCAGTGTAACTTTCCTATTAGATGGGGAATCGGTCAGACTGAATCACAGCACAGAGCATCTTACTCAACACAACTGCATATCACAGCTTTCCACTATAATATCTTGTATTTGGCAAAAGAGTTTTATGGCGCTTTTCCATTACCAGTACCAGCTCGACTCGACTCGACTCGGCTCGACTCGCCTCGGCTCAGCTCGCTTTTCGCTCCGTTTTCCATTGCAGATAGTACCTCCACAATAGTACCTGGTTGTCATAGCGACGCTGCAGGAAACTGCCGTGACGTAATCTTCTACGCAACACACAACCGCTACCTACACACACAGGACAATGGAGGAAATCGAGTGCATGTTGTTTTTGATCCTCGGGATGTGGCTGTTTCTCACAGCAAGAAGACAAACGTTGTTTCGAGCCGAGGCGAGCTGGTACTGTGTAGTGGAAAAGCGCCATTAGTTTCACATGCTAATTAGCCTATGGCCATGTTTGGAAAGTTTATCTGACTGTTAACGTATGTATTTGCATACCTATTTACACCATGTTCACACAGACAATATGTCATCAGAGCGTTGCATTACGCCAGGGGTCGGCAACCTACAGCATGACCTACAGAGGGATAATCGCTGGTATGCGAGCAATAGGTAAAACAGCATACAGACGTAAATTTTTAGGAAATAACTTCTCATAGTCACACAGCTTGTTAGGAGCTATAAATACTATTAAAGTGTGAGAATTAACTTGCCCTAATCTATGGATAAGCGCGCGACCGCTGCACATACTAGGCGCTTCAGATCAAAGCCTTAGCAGTCTAATAGCACTCGACAATGTCAAAATGACTGAGATGGCCAATCAAATAAAAGTAGGCTGGGTTTACTGTTCACAGAAGCAAAGCGCGAAGTGTCAGTTTAACGTTAAAGAGACAAGGTAAGATGAAGCTGCAATTAGTCAAATTTGAAGGACAAATTTTACGTTAGAAATGTTAAATGACCGACAGCTATATCCAGTGATGCAAAATTTTCTCAAATATGGCCATTTTGAGAGAGAGAGAGTGAGAGAGAGAGATGTGTAAATTGTCTGCATCTGTGTCTCTCTCTACAAACAATGAAGTTGAGTTTAGTTACTTTAGTAAACAGAGATTTTGCCCCCCCTCGTTGCTGAGAAATATAACATAGCAATTCAGTATTGATTAATAAAAGTTGCGTGGCAGTGCTGACAACAAGTTTATTAGCTTGAATGTTACTTTTTGCACAATGGGATCTCATATCTCTGTGTGCGAGTGGTGTGTGAGCACATCAATTAAAGCAGCACGTTAATATAGAATAGTGATTAAAATAAATGGTTTTAATGCAATGGCCTTGTCACACACACCCACACACATACAGTGATGTTCAGTACGGTCACACTGTATATATTTTAATCAAGAAACTTTTGAAAAGTTTAAAAAACGATTTATGAAAAACTCTTTAGAAACTATTTGCATGAAAATCGAATATGCCTATATCTTTTTTGTCATATTATTTAAAAATGTTTATAAACCGTATAAATACAGAATGCATTAAAAAGGGGGGGTTGGCACAGTGGTTAACCAGAAATATTTTCAATGGCACGTCATGCCGAAAAGGTTGCCGACCTCTGCATTACGCTATTGCAGACAAAGCATTACTATATAACTCGCTACATACTGTAATATTTTCTCACTGGTGAATGATACATGAGGTAACCTGACAGCATTGCATTCAACCCTTACTTACTACAGAGATAGTAAATGTACTGTAGTATGCTAGTATCCCATTCTAAACATAATACAGAAACGCAGTACCTTAAGAAGCCTATTTGCATGCCAAAACACAGATTCAATGTTCATTCCAATCTTACAAGTCCCTCATATTTACTTTCAGATCCCGCTAACAGGCCCTTGAGCACAGAGGTTCACAAGCAAAGGCACATGCTACTACCTCACACCTCTAGTTTTATGTAGGTAATCAAGCCCTCATTGATTGCCTTTCACTCAGCTAAACTACGAGTTCCTCTTGAAATCTCTCACTGCAGCTCTTCACGTTCAACCGCCGCTGGAGTCCTAGACAAAAGAACAGACGTGCTCCATTATTAACCTGTTATCTCCATGTAGCCCAAAGATCAATCTATGTTGGTACAGCTTAGCAATTGTAAAGTAATACAGCTCGATAATTGGGGGCTTGTACAGAACAGACAGAAAAGAATAAAAGAACAATAGCTGCAATGTCAAATTAGGTGAATGCACTAACTTTGTTCAATTTTTATGTGTAATTAATCTTAAAACTAATGTCTGCAACCCTAATTAAAAAAGTTTAACAGTCTAAAAGAGAATAAATAAATCTGTAAATAAATCATGAGATTATGTTCCCATGAGATAGAGCTATATCAAGCCCCTACCAAATGTACAGTATTTAGTGCAATTCATTACAATAAATCTTATGCAATTTTGTGAAATGAGATTCAAATGCTTGATCAATGCTTGATCATTAATCCTGCAGTCCTAAGCTTCAAAACTCAAGTGGGCGATTGCACGTCTGCAAATATGACTCTAAACCAGCGTGATTCTCCTCTGGTGCTGGTGCTCCACCATTGATAGTAGATCCTCTGAAAGAGAAAAGTGATGATAAAATAAGACTTTTTAAGTGAATACCTGCTCTAGCATCCCTTGCAGAGAATGCAACACATTTTGAAATGCAACAACGCATGAAATCATACTTGCATAGCTAGAAGCTTCTGCTTATTAAAGCAATAAACCAAAACACTACTACAGCGACTCACAAATCAGGCAACCAACTGGACCTCATCTACACGCGCTGTTGCTCTGTGGACAACTCTTCAGTTGCTCCACAGCACACCTCAGACCACTTCCTCATTACTGCTAACCTAGCACTTACTCCTGAAGTGCCTCACACTCCAACACAGGTCACCTTTCGACGGAAGCTACACTCACTCTCTCCATCTCGCCTATCTTCTGTGGTTTCATCCTCACTTCCTGCACTCTCTCAGTTTTCAACTCTGGACACGAGCAGCGCTACCGAAACTCTTTGCTCCACTTTAACATCTTGCTTGGACAGCTTTTGCCCACTGTTGTCTAGACCAGCACGCACCGCTCCATCTTCCCCCTGGCTGTCCGAGGTTCTCCGTGAACATCGCTCTAAACTCAGAGCTGCAGAGAGGAAATGGCAGAAATCAAGAAACTCTACCTACCTCAGTGTGTATCAGTCTCTCCTCTCTTCCTTCTCTGCAAATGTCTTCACGGCTAAAACATCCTACTACCACAACAAAATTAACAGCTGTTTTGACACTCGGACACTCTTCAAGACTTTCTCTTCTCTTCTTAATCCGCCGCCACCACCTCCTCCATCTACTCTTACAGCAGACGACTTTGCAGTTTTCTTCACAAATAAGACAAGAACCATCAGTGACCAATTATCCACACCGCAGACTGAGGACAACTTCACAATGACCGACGCACACTCTTTATCCTCCTTCTCTCCACTCTCAGAGATGGACGTTTCCAAACTTCTCCTGTCCAATCATCCTACTACTTGTCCACTTGATCCGATCCCCACTCACCTCCTTCAAGCGATCGCTTCTTCAGTCATACCTTTGCTTACTCACATTATCAACGCCTCTCTTCACTCTGGAACATTTCCCTCAGCATTCAAGCAGGCTCGGGTAAGCCCACTGCTCAAGAAACCATCTCTAAATTCAGGGCTTCTTGAAAACTACAGACCGGTATCCCTTCTTCCATTTATTGCAAAGACACTTGAGCGAACTGTGTTCAACCAGCTTTCTATGTTCCTTGTACAGAACAACCTCCTGGACAGCAACCAATCTGGCTTCAAAAGTGGCCACTCAACTGAGACTGCTCTGCTTTTGGTTACTGAAGCCCTGCGACCGACTAGCAAGAGCAGCTTCAAAATCCTCAGTACTCTTAGTAACCTTATGAAGACAGAACTCCTGGTGATACCAGCTAACCCATTGCTTCATCACAACTTCTCTATACAGCTGGGTTCATCAACCATTACTCCTTCGAGGACAGCCAGAAACCTAGGAGTTGTGATGGATCATCAGTTAAGCTTCACAGATCACATTGCTACAACGACTCGGTCCTGCAGGTTTGCCTTATACAACATTAGGAAGATTAGACCCTTCCTGTCAGAGCAAGCCACCCAACTTCTTGTCCAAGCTCTTGTTCTCTCCAGATTGGACTATTGTAATGCTCTCCTGGTGGGCCTTCCTGCATGTACTGTCAAGCCTCTGCAATTGATTCAGAATGCAGCAGCGAGGGTTGTCTTCAATGAGCCAAAAAAAGCTCACGTTAATCCTCATCAGGTTACACTGGCTACTAGTAGCCGCTCGCATCAAATTCAAGGTACTGATGCTTGCCTACAAGACGACCACTGGCACGGCACCAACATACCTAAACTCACTGGTTAAATCTTATGTGCCCTCCAGAAGTTTGCGCTCTGCAAGTGAACAAAATCTTGTGGTGCCATCCCAAAGAAGTTCAAAATCACTCTCAAGGACCTTTTCCTGGACTGTGGCCAGCTGGTGGAATGACCTCCCAATCTCAATTCTTACAGCTGAGTCTTTACTCACTTTCAAGAAACATCTAAAGACTCATCTTTTTCGCCTGCACTTAACCAACTAATACTAGCACTTTTCCTTTTCTTGTCTTTTCATTTAATAAAAAAAAAATAAAAAAAATTAAAAAACTTGGCTATGCGTTTTATACTAGACTAACTGAGACTTGTCATGGCGCTTGTATACTGTTGTTGTTCTCTTGTTGACCTGACTGCTTCTATTGTTCTCATTTGAAAGTCGCTTTGGATAAAAGCATCTGCTAAATGATTAAATGTAATGTAAATGTAAAACAGGCTGTGTATTCTTATTTTTATATTAATATAATTCTATTTATTTATTTTTTTGTCAAAGAAATGTCTATATATTTCTTAATTTCTATTGCAGTATTAACAATAATTTGTTTTATTATTCATTTTAATTCGTTTTTATTATTATATTTTCCACTTTCATTTTAATTAAACAATTATAATTGTGTGGCATATTTGTAATTTTTGTAATCTTTTTAAGTGTCTATGTAATGTTTACTTCAGAACCTTTGATACACTATTTTAGTTATTAATCATACTTTGATCTGACATTTCATTAAACTATAATTGTGTTGCATTTTTGTCATTTTTATTATTTTTTAAGTGTCTATATACATTTTACTTTAGTATCTTTGATATACTATTTTAGTTATTCATACTTTGATCTGAAATTCTATTAGTTTTTTATGCCTATGTAGTCCATATTAATTTTTATTTGGTTTTTAGCTTGTTATTTTTGAATGCAGTTCATAATAAAACTATTTAAAACAATATGTTTTATAAAAGTCAAAAGAAAAAAAAAGTCTTCTGTCTCAACTGAACTCTGTAAAAGAGGGGTTACCATTTTTAGCCACTGCCTTCTGTTGTATGTAGTTCTGTTTTGCTTCTGCAAATGATGAAATGTTATGTTCAGTTCAGTGCCAGTGGCGGATTCGTGGCCCCTGTAGAAGTTCAAATGCTCCCATGTGTGATTCATCCTGGCACAGATGCCGGATTGAGAAATGTTCTTTTGCATGTCAAGTAAATAATACTTTCTGTTATGCATTTATTTTAGTCGCATTACAATACAGTAAGTTTTACATTTCCATCAAAACCATTTAGTAGTTGTTCACTGCAACTGCAAAAAATAAGGAGGTGTTTCATGTGGGTGTATTAGCATTTATAATGTGCTCACTCTGTGTAAATATGAATACATTTGAATTTGTATTCTCAGCCTTTACTCACATACTTTGTGGCAGCTTTGCTGAGCCGCACACCTGGAGGCATTAATCGCTGCCAGCTTTGGCCACACGCAAGGTCAATTGAGGACCAAATTACAACCAGGCTCAGGCACTCAGATAATATTAATTGTTTTTCATTTTGAATTTCCAATTTAGGCCAGCAGAATTCCTTCAGAGATGAGAAATGAGAAAGACTGTGGGGGATTACAGTAACGCTGAAATTCTTGCCTTGATAAAGCGACTGAAATGAAGAGCAGAATGGATTACTTTCTGTCCCTTTGCTCTCCTGGAACTGCCCTCAATTATCTCGCATGTCTGGAATTTGTTCCCCTGAAGAGAAGTCAATTATTTAATGAAGCCCTAAATTGAATGAATCATTTGCATAACTGGAACATTTAATTAGGAAACACTTGGTTGTTTTAGCCTGTTTTGAGGAAGTGTGGGATTCAGAATTAAAATTCAGAGGGCAGGTGTAATCACGGGACGGTGGTCAATTGGGAACGTAAAGTTTGCAGTAGATCACGGTTCATTCGTAAAGCACAAAAAGACGAAAAATCAGCAAGGATATTTAGCAAAGAGGATGCATTAAAATGATAAAACGTGACTGTGAAGAAATGTTACATGATTTTTATTTCAAATAAATGCTGTTGAATTAACTTTGTTCATTAAATCCTGCTAAAGCATCATGGTTGCCACAAACATATAAGGCAGCACTACCGATTTCAACATTGAGAATACACAGAAATGTTTCTTAAGCAGCAAATCAGCATTAAGTATGATTTCAAGATCATGTGACTCTGAAGACTGGAGTGATGATGCTGAAAATTTAGCTTTGCATCACAGGAATAAGTGGCATTTTATTACAATAGAAAACTGTTATTTGAAATTGTAATAATATTTCACAATATTACTGTTTTTAGCACATTTTTCTTGGATAAGAAAAAGTCAAACTTTTGAATAGCAGTGTAATGACTCATGACCTAATATTTCTATGTGACATCCCATGCATCTAAATCCTGGAAATATACGCTCTCATCTTAATTCGAACTACAAGAATCCCAATTCCCACCCAATCAGTACATGAAATGACATCCTGTGTTAATAACTGTAATCCAAACGTCATTTAGAAAACCAATCCCGTCCGAATTGCTGTTCTGTCACAAACCGTCAGATCTACATGGGTACATTTCGAGTGAAATTTGGAATGCGATGCCAGCCCTAAGTAAGTGAGAGTTGAGACAGCACATGTCGCTGTCTCTCTACGTAAAGTCAAACGCTCTTGGACAGCTTTATTAAGAGAGAAGTGAGACAGTGGAGCGATCTTGACACGGCTGTCTCAGAGTAGCTCACTGAATCTAGCCATGTCTCGGAAAATAGTAAGCTACACTGCACATTTATTTTGGGAAAGGACACCTGGGGGTTCTGTCTTCTTAATTTAGGGACTTCTCTCTTCATTTATATATTTATTTACCTGCTTTTTTCTACAAGAGACATCTTTTCATGGTAACACCCCCGTTGGTCACGGCGAAGGCTTGATTATTAGGATTACTGATGATTACTGTGATGCTCGACGGGGGTTTGGGAGGAGGAGGGCTGCAGCCTTCGAGCGCTTGTGTTCCTCTATCACAACCTCCTCCTCATCCTCATCTTCATCCTGTGGCGCATCACGGCATTGATGTGATTGGCCGTGACACGCGAGGCCTCTGGATGTGATGTGAATCAACAGAGCACCCGCGACGGAGCAGG
The DNA here is from genome assembly GCF_963082965.1 of Carassius carassius. NCBI lineage: Eukaryota > Metazoa > Chordata > Actinopteri > Cypriniformes > Cyprinidae > Carassius > Carassius carassius. Next base: position 3,202,144 of record NC_081759.1, read on the forward strand.
AAACACTGCCGTTCAGAACGGCCTCTGCTACCGAATGTTTCGACATACGGCAGCAACAAAGCAAGGCTATTTTCTCTGAGGAGGGCTTCCACAAATAAAACAATCTGATGAATATATCACAGTAATAGATTCAATAATGTCTAAATCACTACTTTTTCTAAACTAACGCTGTCCGACACCAGTGGAGTTCTCCTTCAGCTTTTTCAAAGAGAATAAAAACTTTAAAAACGTTTAAACTGTTAAGCGAACTTTTAAAACCATATTTTCAAACACTCATAATAAATGCTTTAGTGTGTAATACAGTCACATTTTCTATATAATATAACATTATAATAATAGTAAGTGTAAAGTAAATGGTGCTCCATAGGCATTTAACCTGGAAACCATTTAAACACTGAATGTTAACATAAAAATAAATGGAGGGACTCTGGTCCACCACACACCACTGTAACAAAGCGGTGTTGCTCTTTTAAATGAACAACGTTGTCAACTCATTGAACCCACCTACACTGCGTGGGCATAATGCAAACTCTCTAAAGCACCTTATCTCTAAAGTACTAATGAAAAAATAACTTTTTCATCAGCATTTATGATATATGATGCACCTGTGCATCTTGTTCCTTTATTAGCGTCATAAGCACTGATGCTCAGGCTCCCTTATGTACTTATTCTGCTGTGCTGATAATTCCACATTATTAGGTGAGGGAGAACATGAGCCACCATCTGCTGGTGTTTGGAGCCGAGCACCAGATCATAACCTCACAGAAAGAGCTGCTGTCTCAGGCAGCATCCTTGAGGTCTTGTAAAGTTTGTTTTTGTAGCATCTGATCGCCTTCTATTCTATCCGGTCTCTTGTGGAGAAAGACTGTGCCACTGCATTCGGTTGCCTTTTCAATTCAATTCAGTTTTTTCATGTTTTGGTGGCATGATAACACTGGGCATTCATTTTGTAAGTATTTGCTTAAGTTGAGCCGTGAGCAATTATAAAAGGATAAAACAGAAGCACCTCTCCACATCATTAACAAATTGTAAAGTTAAGCGCTTTAAAAGTGTAAAGGTTTTGAAATCAGCCAACCCAAAATATGTGCCTTAGTAAGCGGTACTAAGTGAAAAAGGGGAAAATAACAATAATACAAACTATGGAAACTATGAGAAGTAGTATTTAAAAATTCACTAAATTTCCTAATCACAAGTAGAGCAAAAAAAATAAAAAGAAAAGAAAACATTAAATCTGTTACATAAAATGAACGTAAAAAAAATAAATAAGAATAAGAATAAGTAATATTAAAAATGTCTTCACAAAAAGAGCAAAAAACCTGTTATATAAAATAAATAATTCAAATAAAACAGTATTATTATAATTACTATTATTATTGTTATAAAATTGAATATTTGCCAATTTAAAAAAATGCTGCTTGCAAACTGAATATTTATTTTGTCTTATAAGTAATATTAAAAATGTCCACAACATTTCTGCAATGCAAGTAATGAGCAAATTTGCTAATTTGTTAGAATACAGCTTCCTGGTTTATTAAATTATTTAATTAATACTGATAAAACAAAATAACATGATAACAGCTTTATCGTAATCAATCAATTTACCAAAGAATAAACATTAATTAAACAGCAGCAGTTATGAAGGATAAAATCAAGATAAAGTAAGAACTGAAGGTTAGTTTGACGATAGAAAAACAAGGACAAACAAGATCTCAACCTTTCTGTCTTTTATCTCCATCATTTTTAATGTTTCTTTGAACAAGTAATATTAAAAATTTCATCACTAACTTTCTGCACCACAAGCGTAGATCAAAAACCAACTACATAAAATAAAGAAAGCAATATAAAATTCAAGTAAATAATAAATTACAATTATTACTATTATTATTTATAACTAAATATTTGCAAATGCTGCTTGCAAATTGCAAAATGCAGCTACTTTGAAATGAGAAAAAATTTAATAGCAATAAAAGAGAACAGTGAAGTCTTTACATGGTAGCAACTAATAAATTAGTCACTAAAAAATTATACATTAACATTAACTAAGCAGCAGAATTTATGAAGGCTAAACAAGAGATGAAAATAAGAGTTGAAGGTCATTTAGGGATAGAAAAACGGGGGCGGATCAGATCACTCACTGTCTCCTTTTCAGTTTTTCATCTGCATAATTGATGTTGCTTTCCATCACAGATTTCATCCTTTTGTATAATCTCACTCTCTTTCCTCCAGCCCTCCTTATGCTTTCCTTTCTACTCACATATTCCTCCCATCTCTCCTTCTCTCTCTCTCTCACGTCAGTGTGGACAGAGATTTACAGTGACAGTTTAATGAATCCAGCATTTCTTAATGCTCAGTGTGTCCTAGTGGCAGGAACACTGACCCCCCTCAACCCCGCTGAGTGTTTTCAACGTGCATATCACGCTTCATACGCAACTAGGCTGGGTAGCATCTAAATGAATCATAACTCAGACATATCACTGTTATTAAAGACTTCATATGCGTCCCCTGAGCTCCTTGAGCCAGTAATGCTCAGTAATCATGTAGCTTCTCACATTAAACTTTAGCTAAATTTCCTTCCTTAGAAAAACAGTCCAGAAAAATATTACGTTTTTCCTCACAAGGCAGACAAAATTTTGCAGGGTGCTGAGCTGCACTGAAAATACACACACACACACACACACACACACACACACACACAATGAATGAGATGGACATGTCGACAGCATCTAAAAAACATGAAAATATCTACGTATTTACAGCTTTAGAAACAAATCCTTATATTATTGTTATATTGTTATGTTTATTTTATTAATATATTTAGTATATTTCTACAGTTAGATTTTACTGTATAAAATACACAAACTAAAAAATATATAAAAATGTTCATAGCTTTAAAAACAAAGCTTATTTTATTTATATTATTGATGTATTTTAATACATTTCTACAGATTTTACTATATAAAGTTCAAGAAAAATACAAACGTGCACACACAAAATGAAAAACTGTTCATGTATTTATAGCTTTAGAAACAAATCTTACTATTAAATTTGTATTATTAATATACAGTATTTCTACAGATTTTACTACATAAAAATACAAGAAAAATCTACAAAAATAAATAAAACAAGTATTTTATATAAAATAATTTAAACATATATTATAGTACGTCACTGAACCCCTTTATTTAATCTCATTGCTTAAATATAAATTATATTATTTTTATATATATATATATATATATATATATAAATTATTATTGTTTGAACATAAACATATGTTAAACGTTTTAGAAGCTCTCAAAACATTAGTAATGAATGTATGAAAATGCATGTTCACTACAATCACACTTAATATAGCATACTAATGAGATCATATTGAAAGATCAGAAGATTTCTCATGACAAATGAATACTTTTTGCGCACAAGCAACCATTTCCACAATGTGAGCAAAACTATACCACAAATGTATCGCTCCCATTACAATCAATGAAGCGGTCTACAATACTGTACATTATGGCACAGATATTTCACGGTGTAAACAGTACAGCAGAATCTCTACCGGCCAGCTTTAATCCATACTATATTTCTATAGGATGAGGGAAAGAGCCAAAAAGCCGTCTGAAGAGAAGAAGTTTGAGACTTCATTGAGGTTGGCATTGATGCATCCACACCAGTGTTCACAAAGACAGGAGTGCATTTCACTTTCAATAGATGCTATTCACCAAACACCTCCAATATTCTGTGTTAAAATGCTTAGTTAATACTGCATTCCAGTCACTCATTCACGGAGAATGCGTCTGCGAAGGGAGGGCGCATGCTGCAGATACAATTGTTATGTAAAAGTGTGTCAGATTGGATTTGTGAAGCATGGCTAACTTTATTGGACAAGACTGTGCGAGCAGAGAGACGGGGAGAAAGGTAGACATGGCGAGATATATTTAGAGAGACGCCGAAGTGAAGCGCGACAGGAGAGAAAGAGAAAGACAGCGGGAGGAAAGAACGAGAAACACCCCACGCCACGATAAAGACGCCATGCTTAGTGTTTATTGAAGTGGCAAATCATGTGCATTAATAAGACTCTGCTTTTGTTGTTATTGCTTGTATATTTCTATACTACATCAGGGACCAAAACAGACTGTTTCTGCACTCTTTAATTTAAAAGACTTCAAAAACTTGGGCTGGAACTAAACTCTGCACAGTTACTATGAGAGAAACTTCTTAAAGAACAATGTTATACGCTCACTCATATCCCATTTTAGCTTAGACTTGACCAATCACATACATAAATTGAATATATGTACATATTAAATTTCCATATTTGAAATATATTGTTATATGATGCAAAACATAAATGAAACCTATTAGAAATTGGAAAAATTTCATATAATAACACTTAATCTAGCTCATACAAATGTATATGTTTACTTATTTGTAAAAAATAACAATTTTACATATATGTCATGTACATATCCATTCAAAACCTCATCAATAAATGTTGATATGTTATATGTAAATACAAAAGATAGACGTGTATTTATAAAAAATTACAAAACATAAACATACAGACTTTTTTGTATATTTGTTGTTTTAATAATATTTCTCACATGCATGGTTGCTACATGTATGAAAACTCATCATATATATTATTATACTATTTGAAAACAGTCTTTGTGTGTGTGTGTGTGTGTGTGTGTGTGTGTGTGTGTGTGTGTGTGTGTGTGTGTGTGTGTGTGTGTGTGTGTGTGTGTGTGTGTGCGTATAATTAAATAATTTTGGCTAAACTACTGGCACAGAAGTGACTAATTCACCTTCAACTATAAACTGGTGCTACAATGATCCCATGGGCTTTATATTTCTTCAGTAAATTGCTGAAATCTAGCATTCAAATGAACAATTCACAAGTGCAGATTGACACCATAGTCACTTATTAGAATCTAATCAGACACTAAAGAAATCTGAGGCAACTTGCACATTATCTAAAGACTTTTAGCTTAGTGGAAAGGTTATAATATGCTAATATATAAATAAAATGTTGGTACAGAAATAAATATAATGTCTGGAGCAGGGGCGAGGCTACATAAGGGCCAGGGTGGCACTGGCCCACTCAAACTGACGGCTGGCCCACCCAATCAGAACAGACAAAAAAAAAGAAATGTGGGAAAGCAGAAAAAAAAATCATGCATATGTGACATACTGAACACTTAAACACGTACAAGAAGTTTCATAAAAAATAACTACTGTAGAGCGAAAACATTTTCATATAATTGCCTTACTGCAACAGCCAATCAATAAGCTTATTAGTACTGTTTAGCCAGTCTATGTGTTTAGCCAATCGCGTATTGTTGGGGGGTGGGAAGATGAGTTTACGTCTGCTAGTGAAGTAAACTTTTAACACGCATGACACAAGATGAGCATGTCGAAACAGACATCTTTAATTAAATATATATAAAAAAACAAGAACAACCTGAAACATCAACCTCAACCCGGGCTAATCGTCGAGAAAAGCAACATACCAGCTGATTTATCCACACTTGATGAACCACCTGCTCTGCCCAATTTACGGAGTAATATTGCATTTACGCCAGTTTTTGCGCAAAATAAACGGCAAGTCTAGTCATTTTGCTGCTAAGTGGTACACAAAGTTCCCATTTCTAGAGTACAGCATAAAAGACGATGACGTGTACTGCAAGATGTGTCGTCATTTTAATGACACTATGTTTGAGGATGTGTACCGTGATTATAAACACATCACGTAGGCTTGTGAGCGGCACCAAATGAGTAACGTAAGCAGGGGCGTAGATCAAATGTGTAATCAAATGTGTTCGCATTGAGGTTTTCAAGAGCTGGTATGAATAAATATAGATTTAAACTCAAAGAGACAGGATAGTCTGCGCATGACCTGATATTTTATTCGGACCCAGAAGGCGAGATGAACATCACGGAGAGCTAAACTCTCCTACAATGTGGGTTTCATTCATACTCGAAGCCGGAGCGCGCTCTCGCGCTGAAAGTCATAACCAGGAAACTCCTAATATGGGCAACAGCGTCCAGCTATCGATGTATGAAAACAGTTGTTTTCACAGAAACACAGACACTTTTGGAAACACGAAGACATTTAACATACGATTGCAACAATATATGTTTTTTCAACTCATCTCCAGCAGGTGATAACGTATTTGAACAATGTATTGCTAATTTATTACATTTATTACAGTATAGAAACCATTATAACTTATGTGAAAAAGTGTTTGTAGTATATAAAAAAATCATTATTATTTGTTATTGTCCAGTAGTTATAGATTTCTAAGCCAATTATTAATGCGCATATCCACTACCTTTCAAGTCTCTTCTGTTCACCAAGCCTGTATTTATTTGATCAAAAGTACAGCAAAACAGCAGAATTGTTAAATATTTTTACTAGACTATTTAAAATAACTGTTTTCTATTTGAATATATTTCAAAATGTAATTTATTGAGATTTAAAAAGCGGATTTTTTTTAGCATCATTACTCCAGTCACACGATCCTTCAGAAATAATTCTGATATTCTGATTTGCTACTCAAAAAAATAAAATAATAATAATAATAATGATAATGTTGAAAACAGCTGGGTATATATTTTTTTCAGGTTTCTTTGATGAATAGAAAGTTCAGAAGAACAGCATTTATCTGAAATATAATAATTTTGTAAAATTATGTCTTTGTCATCACTTTTGATCAATTTAAAGAATCCTTCGTAAATAAAAGTATTCATTTCTATAATTTCTTTTGCCAAAAATATAAATTATGCTGACTCTAAGATTTTGAATGATATAATGTATAATGTTGCAAAGTCTTTTTATTTCACATAAATGCTGATCTTTGGATCCTTCTATTCATCAAAGTACACTGAAAAAAATTACTCAACTGTTTTAAATATTGGTAATCAGCATATTAGAATGATTTGATTTCTGAAGGATGTGACACTGAAAACTGGAGTAATGATGCTGAAAATTCACCTTTGATCACAGGAAAAATTAAATTTTAAAATATATTCGAATAGAAAAGTTATTTTAAATAGTAAAAATATTTCACAATATTACCTTTTTTTTAGCTGTACTTTGGATCAAATAAATGCAGATTTGGTGAGCAGAAGAGACTTCTATAAAAACATTAAAAATCTTACTCTTCAAAAACTGTTGACTGGTAGGCTATATATAGATTACAGAAATGTTATATTGTAATGTTTTATATATATATATGTAATTTCTGTCCCCCTCACTTTTGAAAAGATGGTTACGCCCCTGAATGTAAGCAACATCTGATTGCTCTCAAAGTTATAATGCTGTCAGAAATTTGAACGTGGCACAGTAAGTTAGTGAACCAGGTTATTCTAGTTTAAAATGAACACAATTACTGAACACTGATGTCTTGCTACAGTGGTCATATAGCAGTACAATATTTATATTTGTCTTCCTTGCAATAGGCATTGTAGCTGCTTGTTATAAATGTATTTTGTTGTATATTCATGAATTTGTTGGCTAACAATCAATCACATTTAACTTATCTGAACTGTAGTGATTTTATCCCATATTGTAAAATTTGTGTAATTTGAGAGTAGTCATTGAGGTCCACCCTATTCCACCAAGGTCCACTCAGTTTAAAATTTCTGACCTCGCCACTGGTCTGGAGTTTTTTCATGTTTAGCAAGCCTTCATTTATTTGATAAAAATACATTAAAAAAATAGATTTTGAAATAAATGTTTTTAAAATATAACTTATTCCTGTGATGCAAAGCTAAATTTTTAACATCATAACTCCAATCTTTAGTGTCACATAATCCTTCAGAAATCATCATGTTTTCATGTTTTTGTTGTTTTTGTTTTTTTTTGTTCTTTTGTAATGAACAGAATTTTTTTGAGATAGGAATATCTGCATCATCATAACTATTTATTGCAATTTGTTGCAATTTATTGCATCCTTGCTTAATAGAAGTATTAATATATATTTTTAAAAATCTAAATAAAATAAATAATTGTCTTGACCCCAATGCGTTGAGAAACAGCACTATTTATTTTCTATCAAATCACCAAAAAAAAAGATCATCTCAGGGCAAAATCAAACTAAGCACAACACGTAGACAATGATAAATAGCTCTTTGCAATGATTTTGCAGTCACAAGAGTCACCTTACATCCACAAGCCGTCAGCTAATGAGACATGATTCAGCAATCTCTGATCAATTGAAAAAGCAATCAGTGTTACATTTTTAACCCGGCGCTCAAGGCAAACGTCTTGGCCATTGTATTGCGTCTCCTTTATTGACTAAGAAAGCAATATAATAGTCAAAAGTGCTGATTCAAATGGCAGACACTGGGCCTGAACCAAAGCTTCAATTCAGATTTGTTTTGAGAAGAACAAAAGCTCTCCTGAGAGCTGCCAAAGATGATGAACAACGTGCTAAAACTTTTACAGCCACTGAGATGGTTCTTATGACAATGAGATCTTATTATCTATATGCTAAATAATTCTGCAGAGAAACCACCTCTGCCAGCTTTAACTCTACAACACAAAGAAACTCTTAGCAACACCTACTCACACTCATGTGTGAGAGCTAATTTGCATAACAAAGGCCGTGGAAATGGAGGAGCGCTAGAAACGGAGAAATAAGAAACAAACGCCCCTCGTAGTGACTAGGGAGGTTGCGTTTAATGCTGAAAGGATGCTGGAAGCACTAATCAAACTTTTTGTTTGTTTACCTGATTATTTCAGTTTTCAGTGGCACTAAAAGACGACAACATGAATCGAATGTGTCCATCACGAATGAGAAAAATAGGATTTGGTCACCCGGTGTCACGTTTCAAAGAACCTCATTACTAAAGTATTTTTGGAAGCTTCTCTTTTCATTTCATTAAGATCGCTAGTCTTGCCAGCGTGAGCAGCAGATGTCATCATTGCGACCCAGCGGAGGAGATGATGGGAAATGTCTTAAAGAAATGCTCTGGGATCAGTGCAACCTGAGGTGTACTGTCAGCATCCATGCATCTATGTTTACAGTAAGAGACTTACATTTGAAGTCTATGATGCGAGGCATTATGGAGGGTTCAAAGATCCTGCAAAATAGCTTAATGAATGATTTCTTTTCTGCATTGATATTCAGTGATATTCTTCTTTTTTTTAAGAACTGTATATTTTTCAGTTCCAATCAAAAACTTTTGAACAATACAACATAAATTACTCTGCACAAAATGTGTAATATGAGCCGTGGATGAACTTCTAGTTAAGAATATCCGGTATTATTTCTATAAATGCAGTATGCTTGATATAAACAGTATTTTGCCTTTTTTTGTGTTCTTGATACAATCATCACAAAACTGCCACCATAATGGAATAGATTTCTGAGTGAAACATGATATTTGATATGAAAAAAAAACACAGTAGACATTAAAAGGGACAAATGCCCACAATTAAATAGAATTGGTGCACAGAATTTGCAATGGCAGACTTATACATTTTAAGGCTGGAATACACTTCACAACTTTTAAAATCTGAACAGATTTTACAACGCTAGGTATCATACACTTACTGACTTTTCTAAATGGCCACGGAGGACAATCTGTCCATCATGACACAGAACGACTGAGGATCACACACTTTCGGACTTTCAAGTGAACCTGCTACTGTAAATCACGATATCTATTCCAACCTCTATTCTCCATGAAATCTTAAATCTTTGGTTCTAACCTCTGTTTTGGAGCTACGAGGAAGAATGTTGTTTCAGAGTTGGAGCGAGTTACTACAACCTGTAGAAAGATTATCAAGAACCTTCCCAATGAATCATGCAAAATAGGAAAGTGTACTGAACGTGTAAGGAAGTAAATAAGGTCCATTTTGATTTCAAGTGGACTTTAAGTTCTGTCAAACCTGGAATATTCCCTTTCATAAAGTTTCCCGCCTGCAGAAGTAATCAGTGTCAGCCAAGGTCCTGTTTATGTGCACAGGTTTGATGGTGGCACTGCACACATATTTTGTGTGTTTATGTGCTGCAAGAATGATAGAGGGAGAAGGAGGAAGCGTGAACCAGCCGATCCAACACTCATTTATATCAGCTACCTCTCAGAAAACACCTACACAGCGCAGAAAAACTACAGAGAGAAAACAACTTAAAGACCTGACAGGTGGCTTTAAAACTGAAAGCGTGCATCCAAGTGAGACGTGGATAGTTTGCGGTAGCAGTGTCACTTTGTGATAGTACTTATTGAGCTTAAGTTGAAAAAACAACATGGAAAGTCACACATCGAACACCGAACAGACAAAACACGACAAAACTAAACAGAAGCAGTCTGTATAGCCTCATATCCTGTAAAGGCTTGTTTATATGACAATAACTATAAAGATAAATATAATAATTATATAAGCAACCACAGAAAAGTACAATATCATTCTGTTTATTATAAGCACACGCTGCTGTTTCGTCATCTGCCACCCTAAATACTCAAGCTCTTTAAAGTCGAAATGGATTGACTGGCTGTCAATATTTTTAATCATTCATCCGCTGGAAAAAAAAAATTTCTAAAAGTGATACCAACGATATTGATTATCTGTGCCATAACTGTGAACCAGAATGGTTTTTACAATGATTTTTAAAATTTTTCAAAATCTTTGGTATGTACGGCCCTTTAATACTGAACTATTTAAATTCATGAAAATAGACATGTGCACTTAGACTGACAACTGATTTTAGCATCGAGATACTATTCTATTGACTATTTTTTAGTTTATATTTCGTTTTTATATAAAAAAAAGAAAAAATATATTTTAATTAATTGTTTTTGTTTTAAAATATCTATATATAGTTTTCAATCTTTTTTATTTCAGTTTAATTTTAGTTATGTAAGTACATCAAAAAAAAAAACTTAATGAAAACTACCTGAAATAAAATAAGTTTAAGCTTTATATATTATATTTTTAGATGAAGATATATTTTTATTAATCGTTTAATTAATAAAATTACACATAATTGTTATATTTTGTTTTCATTTAAATTTCCAAGTTTTAGTAATTTTGTTGTGCTTGTCATTTTTATTATGTCTACATATTTGTTTTATTAATTGTTATTATTATTAATGTTTATATAGTAAATCAATAGAGATAAATGAAAATGAGAAATGTTACCTTGCCAACTATCGAAAATAAAATAAAAGTTTTTTTTGGGGGGGGGGGGGGGGGGTCAGTTAAAGTGATTTAAAGTAATGAAAATGTTTTTCTTTTTTATTATTATTTTTTTAGTTTTATTGTTAACTATAATAACCCTCACAGACACCCTGCTGATAGTCACTAAGGATCAGTTCTATCTGAATATCTGTATAACAGGAGTTCACAGTCATTGTTAGTGTCACATCTTACATTTCCCCATGTGCAAACGCTAAGGACACACTTCTTGAGCTGTATAGCACCATCAGCGAACAACAAATAACCCCGGCGGCTTTTTCATCATTGCCGGTGACTTCAACCACGCAAACTTAAAGACAGTTTTGCCAAAGTTCTACCAACATGTGAACTTTGCAACAAGAAGAAACTACACACTGGACTTTGTTTACACAACAGAGAAGAACAGTACAAGGCTGAACCCCGCCCCAACCTCGGGTACTCGGATCATATCTCTGTAATGCTAATCCCAGCATATAATCCAATTCTGAATCTCGCCAAACTGGTTCAAAAAATCATCACAATTTGGCCAAATGATGCTACCTCAACATTACAGGACTACTTTCAAAGAGTGCTTATATCAAAAAGTGCATTGATGATGTGACAGACCATCCCCACACATGCCAACCAGAAGCCGTGGATGACAGCAGAGGTTTGTGGGCTGCTAAAGACTTCAGATCAGGAGATAAAGCAGCCCTCAAAACAGCAAGAGACAATTTGTCCTTTGGCATCAAGAATGCAAAACTACAAAATCTATAATCACTTCACAGACAGCAGAGACAAGCCATTCAGACCATTACTGAATACAAGCCCCCTCCCAGATGCACTCGACCACTTTTATTCATGGTTTGAAATGCAGAATGACACACCTGCACAAAAATTGCCCACACCTCCCAATGACTAGGCGCTCTGTCTGTCTCCAGCCGATGTGAGGAAGATCCTATCTAGGATTAACCCACGCAAGGCTGCAGATCCTGATAACATAACTGGCCATGTATTTAGAGACAGTGCTGCACACCTGACAGATGTCCTAACAGACATCTACAACACCTCGCTGAGCCAGACAGTCGTCCCCACATGTCCCAAATCCACAACAATCATACCGATACCAAAGAAATCACCTGTGTCCTATCTAAATGACTACCATCCCTGACTACAATCACGATGAAGTGCTTTGAGAAGTGAGTCATGCACAACATAAAAACTTGTCTACCCAACAAACTCGATCCGCTCCAGTTTGCATACCATCCAAACCGCTCTATGGACGATGCAATTTCCTCCACCCTCCACCTGGCTCTAACCCACCTAGAGAATAAGGACTCCTATGTTAGAAAGCTGTTCATCGACTTCAGCTCAGCATTCAACACAATAATTCCACAACAGCTCATAAAGAGAGTAAACTTTCTGGGCCTTAACCATTCCCTCCTGGACTTTTTATCTGAAAAAAGCTCAGTCAGTCTGTGTCAGTCACAACACCTCAAGCATTACCACACTGAGCACAGGTGCCCCACAAGGCTCTGTGCTCAGCCCGCTGCTCTTCATGCTGCTGACCCACGACTGCACTGCCAAGTTCAGCTCCAACCACATCATTAAGTTCGCTGAAGACACAACAGTGGTAGGTCTCATGGGCAACAACAATGAAACACACTACCATGAGGAAGTGGCATAGTACCTACCTGGACCACCAACACACTGTCACTGCCATGAAGGCACAACAGCACCTACACTTTGTCTGCTGGCTGAAAAGAGCAAGTTTCCCTCCACCCATCACAAAAAGGTGCAATTAGAAGTGATACTCACAGGTGAGTGGGCCTGTACAAACCACCTGTAGTAAAACATTCTCCTCTATGCACAGTAGACGCTTTCCACACACACTTCTGTGTGTACATAATCCCACAAAGGACTCAGTAATGTATGTTTACATGCTCATGCACTACAAATCATCTTGCACTGTTCCCCAGCAAGCTGCTTGACTTCTCTTTGCACATGTGCTGTATTTATGTGAAGCATTTGTAAAGTTTGTAATTTTTTAATTTATGTATATGTAACCATTTATATATAGCATACTTATAGTCCAGATCTGTATCTGTCAGTTGGTTAGCTGTGTATAGGTTTATACTGTTTTACTTCGTTGTCTGTATTTATGTAGCACCATGGTCCTGTGAGACACGACATCATTCCACTGTATACCCCCATATATAGCAGAATGACAATAAAGCTTGACTTGACTTGAGAAAGCCGAGTTTATGCACCACAACATGATTGAAAAACTAATAAATCCCACCCAAATGGCATTACTGTAGCCAAATTTCCTAAATGATAGTTTAAATGCACAAGCTATTTCTTCAGCAGTATTTTCACCCAGTGCAGTTCGTCTGTTGTGTATTAATGTGCTATGTCATCGCATGTTAACAAATTCATGAAGTTACATAATCCATAAACACTGCCTGGTTGAATCAGGATTTGGCCCTTTTTTCATGAAGTTAAACTACTGATGCATGATATTGTCTCGCTTACTGTTTTTCATCAGGATCTCAAGGGTTTATTCACAGGTTATTCAGAGGAACTGTAAATTCTATAGTGCTGCTGTCAAACTGGAATGGAGATGGAGCACTCACTTACTTAACTATCTTAACCAGAAAGGTTAGCACGCTGTACCAGCTGTGTATCAGCAGCATTTGTGTATTACATAATCATTGCAGAATCTCTAAAAAATTAAGTGTTAAAAAAAAAAACATATAAGATATAAAATCTTAAATTAGATAATTATTTGCCCAGATATTGCCCTGGGGAAGCTGATCAAATTACAGATATTTAAAAGTATTACATGAGACAAAAATGTAAATTTGCACAAATGATCCTGTTTAAATACAAACACAGAGCCTTTGTTCTTAATACTGCCTCTGAGCCTCAGTGGTTGCTTCTGGTAGTTGTGAATGAGTCCCTCTGATGTCTGGAGCGGCAAAGCTGGATCGCACCATAATTGAGCCGCTATGGCTGAGAGTTCGAATGTGAAGAGCATGCTGGGAAACCAACAAAATTAAAGGATTTTTGTCAAGAACAGTGGGCAGCTTCACCGCTCAGGAGAAACAAGGACTTGAGCACAATCATCACAAAAGAAGAGTCACTGATGCTCAAGGACAAAACACATAATGTTAACAAACAACAGTGTGTGAGGATTGTTTTTCTAAATTTAGTTATTGTGTCTTGTGAAATATGTAGATATGTAGAGCATTACTAAAAAAATAAAAAATAATGATAATAAGATTAAATAAAATAATCTTGTAGATTTATATATGAGAAAGCCTAGGAGAAAAACTGCAAGAACTAAACCAGCACCAGTGTTATTATTGTTAAAAGTATAAAAAAAGAATAAACGATACAGGATGGCTGCCTCCGTGACGTGCTCTGCAGTTGTTTTTGTGTTTTTGTTAGTTTGTCCTGTCTTTAGTTATATTCCTGCAATCAGTTTCACCAGGGACGAATATTTCACCTGTTTTCGACTATTCTGATGTTTTGCTGGACATTCTTGTCGGCAGAGCGGCTGCGCTGATCACACGCTTCAAGAGGACGCGCAGACGGGGAAAAAGAGCTGGCGCGCTCGTGAGACTCAGAAAAAGCGGAATTCGAACGCCGTTGCCTAGCATCCATCTGGCAAATCTCCGCTCTCTACCCAACAAAACGGACGAACTGCTTCTGCTCTCTCGGACAAATAAAGATTTCTCTCACTCTGCTGCTCTGTGTTTCACGAAAACTTGGCTGAATGACACCATACCGGACAGCGCGCTCCATCTGCCGGACTTTCAGCTGTTTAGAGCGGATCGCGATGCAGAATCAACGGGGAAATCGCGCGGCGGCGGGACATGCTTTTACATCAATGAACGGTGGTGTACAGATGTAACTGTGTTAAAGAAGACGTGCTGCTCAAATCTCGAAACGCTCTTCATTAACTGCAAGCCGTTCTATTCGCCGCGGGAGTTTCATTCATTCATTCTGGTTAGTGTTTACATCCCTCCTCAAGCGCACATGAGCTCAGCTTTACAGAAACTCGCTGAGCAGATCACAGAGACAGAACAACAACACCCAGACTCTGTTTTAATCATTCTTGGGGACTTTAATAAAGCCAATCTCTCCCGTGAACTGCCAAAATACAGACAGCATGTTACTTGTCCCACAAGAGACAGTAATATATTGGATCACTGTTACACAACAATAAAGGATGCATTTCACTCTGTTCCACGAGCAGCTTTGGGACGTTCTGATCACCTTCTGGTTCATCTTATACCGACCTACAGGCAGAAACTAAAATCAGCTAAACCTGTATTAAGGACTGTAAAAAGATGGACTAATGAAGCAGAGCAGGATTTACAATCTTGTTTTGATCTCACTGATTGGAGTGTTTTTGAAGCTGCTGCCACCGATCTGGACGAACTCACAGAGACCGTAACATCATATATCAGTTTCTGTGAGGATATGTGTATTCCTACCAAGACTCAACTAAATTACAACAATGACAAACCGTGGTTCACTGCAAAACTCAGACAGCTCCGTCAGGCCAAAGAAGATGCTTACGTGAACGGGGACAATGTCGTGTATAAACAGGCTAAATACACACTGGAAAAGGAGATCAAAGTGGCAAAGAGGAATTATTCTGAAAAAATAAGGACTCAGTTCAATTCGAACGACTCCGCATCAGTGTGGAAAAGCCTTAAGAAGATCACCAATTACAAGACACCACCCCCCAGCACTGTGGAGAATCAACGACTGGCAGACGATCTGAACGAGTTTTACTGCAGGTTTGAAAGAACACCCATCACCTGCCCTGAACACCTCCCCACACAACCATTCACACCATTCACAACTCCTGCAACCAACCCTGAATGCCTCTCCAAACAACCGTTCACACCATTCACAACTCCTGCAACCCACCCTGAACACCTCTCCAATCAAGCGCTCTCACCATTCACACCGCCTGCATCCCCCCTCTCCCCCACACCTGCAATACAGATCAGCGAGGATGCGGTGCGCCAGGTCTTCCGGAAGCAGAAAAGGAAAAAAGCACCAGGCCCAGATTGCGTTACACCAGCCTGTCTGAAATGCTGTGCTGACCAGCTGGCCCCCATCTTCACAAAGATCTTCAACAGATCGCTAGAGCTGTGCGAAGTCCCTTCATGCTTCAAACGCTCCACCATCATCCCCATCCCCAAGAAACCCAAAATTACAGGACTAAATGTCTACAGGCCTGTGGCTCTAACGTCTGTAGTCATGGAGTCATTTGAAAAACTGGTGCTGGCCCACCTGAAAGACATCACTGGACCCTTGCTAGATCCTCTTCAGTTTGCCTACAGAGCAAACAGGTCTGTGGACGATGCAGTAAACATCGGACTGCATTATGTTCTGCAACACCTAGACAGACCGGGAACTTATGGGAGGATCCTGTTTGTGGACTTCAGCTCTGCCTTCAACACGATCATCCCAAACCTCCTCTTGCCCAAACTAAGATGCAGATGACACCACGGTGGACGGTGGCGACGGTAACGAGTCTGCTTACAGACAGGAGGTTAAAGAGCTGGCTGTCTGGTGGAGCTTAACACGCTCAAAACAGTGGAGATGATCGTGGACTTCAGGAGAAACCCTCCTGCACTCCCCCCACTCACCATCATGAACAGCACTGTGACTGCAGTGGAGTCATTCAGGTTCCTGGGCACCACTATCTCTCAGGACCTGAAGTGGGACATTCACATTGACTCCATTGTGAAAAAGGCCCAGCAGAGGTTGTACTTCCTTCGCCAGCTGAGGAAGTTTAACCTGCCACAGGATCTGCTGAAACAGTTCTACTCCACCATCATTGAATCCATCCTCTGCACTTCAGTAACTGTCTGGTTCAGCTCAGCTTCTAAATCTGACCTCAGAAGACTACAGAGGGTAGTCCGGACTGCTGAGCGAATTATCGGTACAACCCTCCCATCTATTCAAGAACTGTACTTATCCAGAGTGAGCAAAAGGGCTGTTAAAATCACTCTGGACCCCTCACATCCAGCACACTCCCTCTTTGAACTGTTGCCATCTGGTCGACGCTACAGAGCACTGAGCACCAGAACGACCAGACACAGGAACAGTTTCTTCCCTCAGGCAATCCATCTTATGAACAGCTGATAATAACTGTGGGACACACTACACTATTTATATTTATATACACAACACTTTTTATCCAACACACATACTTAGCGTACACGTAAATCTTTTGCACATAATATACATGTACATACATGGAACACACTACACTACTTATATTTATATTATATATACACATACACTTATTTATCCAACACACATACTTAGCGTACAGTTAAAATTTTTCCACATAATATACATGTACATACATAAATGCTAATTTTAATATACCTGCCATACATTGTCAATTTGTATATTGTCAATCCTTACCCACCTATTTGTATTTTTTTGTATTTTTTATTCCTTATTGTGTTTTTTGTTCTGTCGCTGTTATGTTGCACTGCGGAGCTCTGTCATGAAAACAAATTCCTCGTATATGTGAACATACATGGCAATAAAGCTCATTCTGATTCTGATTCTAAACATATTATTAGAAATAAAGTATTATATAAAAAAAAAGTATAGATACAAATATAGTTCATTCTAAATATAAGTACAAAAAACTAATAAAACGACAAAAAATCATATCATAAAACTATTAATACTAAAATGCAAAAAAAACTAAGTAAAACTACTACAGAATAATTCAAAACATTAATAACTACTATAATAAAAGTAAACATTATTAAAATAAATAAATAAAAAAACGGACCAGCATCTTGTCTCAATGCCTGAAAAGTGCTCAAATGTCTTCTAAAACCATCAAATGCACATCAAACACACACACACACACACACACACACTAACACACACACATAAAAACAGCCAATTCACAAGCTCTCAATCACAAGCATCATGAAAGCATCTTCTGAATGTTGCTCTAACATCCGCCCAGAAACATCTCAGTGCTGTACTGCATCCAGAGCATAGGCTCCAAATGAAAACCAGCACATGAGAACTTCTTGACGTGCATGTATTAACAGGAAAAAATCTGTCACTCACCAAGATTGCAGTAACATTATAGACTGAGGATGAAAATATCAAGCATGAATAATTAAAAATGCATTGGTTGGCTAAGTGATCAGGCCTATGTCACAACAACAGTGCTATCAATTGGAAATGAAGCGATGAGAAGCACTGGTTAACAAGTCCAGGTGGACATTTAAAATGCATATTTCACTGTGACTAAGCCTGAAACAAATAAACGCTGCCTCATTGACTAATCGTCACATTTAACTGAAAGGAAGGTGATCAATTCTTTTAACAGAACCTTTAACTTAAAACTTACATTCAGTTTGCTGCCTTAAATTTTTAAGTATAATCAAATTGCCTGTACAATGCATTTTAATATGAATTACTGTATATTGTATATTAAACTAACTTAAAAAAATTAGATGAATTTCATATAACTTATGAAAACTCATAACAAACTTGTTTTAAATTATTTGGATGACAAGTCAAGGTTACATAAGCTTTTATACAGTATTATGAAAATTAAAATGGAAATTAAAGTGGAAAATAAACATATTTAATGCATGAAAATAATAAAAAAAAATTACAAATCCCCAAATATTAAGATTCAAATATTCAGCTAAAATATAATTAAATATTTTAGATTTATATGTTTTCAGCAAAAAATATATTGGAATGAGCATCAACAAATATTTACAAAATGTTTACAATTATTTTATATTCAGTGTTTTTGTTTTGAAGTAAAATATTGAAGTGTCCTCAATCCAATTTTATAAATATAAATAAATTACTTTTGAAAAAGTATCAACAGACACATTTTCTATATTCAGTGTTTTTGTTTTGCAGTAAAAACACATTTAAATGTCCTTAAAAAGAGCAGTTTTTACTTTAAAATGCAAAAATTGCATACGATATTAAGACTTGTAATCTAACAAAATGTAGTGAGATTTATGCTTAAAGTAAACTATTTGCAAAAAATAAAAATAAAACAAGACTTATTTGACAAAATGGTGCTTAAAAATCTAAATATATTTAAATTAATTAGTTTTTCCTGCAAAACAAAATAAAATCTTTCAATACCCTGACCATTTGGTTCAACGTCTGTTTACGTATCTTTAATGTTTTGATTGGTGGGATTAGATGAACATACTCTTCCCAAATGCTTCACTTGGCAGATCTAAAATGCGCTGGTTCCGCCCACTGGGCCGCTAACAACCTGCGTCCAGCACGTGATGAGCCCAGCTGGCTAATGGCTGGGAATGTCATGTAAAAAGGACCATAATCAACTCTAAACTATCAACTCCAGATCCCATTCATATGAGGACCCTAGAATGAAAATCCACTGTTTTGGCCGAGTCTACAAGTGTGGAAGCAATGAAACACAGCGAAAGAGAGAGAAAGAGATAATTGGGGTGGAAGGTTTGAGGAGGATAAGGAAGGTTAAGTGACTGGTTGGAAGCCAAAAGTGCATCCGGAGCGCTGATTTGATGTGATCTCCAGGAGAAAGCAAATTCACGGTGAGATACGAATGAATGCGGAGTGGAAGTGACACAGCGGACAGAAAGTGAATGAGTGACACAAACAGAGTCTGACAGCACATTACACCGATTTCATGGTTAATGGAGAACCTAGTTTGTGAACCTCAATGCTGTTTACAGATTCCCTGCATAGGTTTTTAGAAGCACACATGCACAACTTGAAGATTAAACATCTACATGAATGATCCAAAATTACAGTCAGCATGAAATCGGCATTAACCCCATTTACTTCCAGGTCTCGTTGTGCACGATTCACTGGTGCATGTTAATGCGAATAAATTCATGTTCGTTTTTGTAATGTTTCATTAAATTATTAGAGCATTCCTACTTTCTGAATTTTCTTTCAGTTGAGGATGACATCATAAATATTAAACCCTTGCTCTCCAATCAGCTGACTTCATTTAGGTATGCCATGCCCACTTTCCAGTCAACTCTCAATGGATAAAATTGAGTCCAGTTAACTTTTTCATAATCCATGGTTTAAAACCGCAATAGTAAAATAATACTTTGACATTTTTTTTATTGCATTATAATAAGGAGTGATTTAAATATGTACAAACACTAAGCAGAATGCATGATTAAAATGGCAAAAAGCAACATATCTAACCCTACTTTCGTTTACTCAAAAGCATCTCTCATCGGTTTCACCAAGAGACTAGCTAATGAATGATGCTGAGCGTGAAACAATGACTCGTGGAAAAATCACTTTTTCTGCTCACAAAGGCAGAATTTCTTTAATCAAAAATACAATAATACCAGAAATATTGTGAAATAATGTTACCATTTAAACTAACACTTTTCTATTTCAACATGAAATTTATTCCTGCGATGCGAAGGAGTATTTTCAGCATTATTACTCCCATCTTCAGTGTCACATGATCTTCAGAAATCATTCTAATATGCTGATTTTCTCAAGGAACATTTATTATTACAAATATTTATATTATGAAGCAGCACAATATAATCTGTAGGTCTATACATCTGTGCTGCTTCATATTTTTGGGGAAATCGTAATTCAAGACTCTTTGATTTATAGAAGGTTAAAAAAACAGCATTCATTTGAAATGGAACATTTTTGTAACCATTTAAATTTTTAACCATTTAATGCATCCTTTCTAAATAAAAGTATTCATAAAAAAAATATTAAAAAACTTACTGAGCCCAAACTTTTGAATGGTACATAAAGCAAAATACAGTTTCAAGGCCATTAAACAATATTTATGGACAGGTAATTGCCTCAATTTTCCTTCCACTGTCTTAAAGACCATTCTGCACATCTGACAGGTCTGGTGTTAGACTTTTACATTTACAGTCAACACATCTGTGTACCCAAACCAACTACCTCAATCGACCAGCTCCCCACAACAGAAGGTTGTGAATCTGCAATGACCTCTCTACAGTTCTCAGCATTGCACTTTCATTCCGTTATTCATGACACACACACACACTCTGACTCACACTGTCCTTTGAATTCAGGGTGAAGTGCTTTGTACCTAGCGAAATTAGTACAACTGAACACCAGTTTATCTCAAAGCAGCCCAAATTTTCTCATCTGACCCAACAGAACGATCTGAAAAACTGCATGTGCTTTCATTATTATTGTAGTTTGTGTCAGCATGATCGTGTGAGTGTGTGTGTGTGTGTGTGTGTGTGTGTGTGTGTGTGTGTGGAGGCTGAAGAACTGACTGTGCTGTTTTGTCTTTCCATTCGTGCCATCTCATCATTTTGGTAGATCCAGCCGGATCATCTCTTAACACTTGTGTTTTGACTTTTGCACATGTGGACACCCCAAACATAAACCTCCTTCCCTTTTGGAAACTAAATCTGACCAATCCATGCAAGGAAACTGTCCTTTATACAACAAGTGAAAGTTACTCACCAGAAACTTTCGATTTGATCCGAGCACGAGCGCATGAGACGTTCAGAACTGTCCTTTTCAGAAGCGCTGGAAACTAAAAAGAGATCTTGTTGTCATCTTCAGGAAGCTTTGGAGATGCTCAGGTTTCTCAATCCCATCATGCTGATTCCGTAACATCTTCTTTCCTCCATCTCGCTGTCCTCTTTTTCATGGCAGAGCCTCTTCTCAATGTCTCGGTCGTGATCAGTGCTGCACTGAACGTCGTGTGCGGATCCCATCTGTCCCTCTCTCGACCTCCGCTCGAGAACGTCAACTCTGGTGTCTGAGCTCAGAGCCAGTGCGTGTGTGTGTGTGTGTGTGTGTGTGTGTGTGGGAGAGGGAAGCAGCCAATGAGAAAGGGAGGGAGTGATGGGAGTAAAGCACACACGCAGACCTAGCGGCAGCGAATAAACAGAAGGGTTGGACTCCTCTGTATTCATCCCTCTCTCCATCCACTGTTTTGGCTTAAAGAAATAGCTCATTATTTACTCACCCTCATGTTATCCAAACCTGAACCTGCTTTTCATGGAACACAGAAGAATACATTTTAAAAATATACACACATCACTCTTTTTCATACAATAACAGGTCATTTATAAAACTTCAAAAGAGGCAAAAAGCACTATAGAAGAGACATATGTGCTATTTCTATGTTTTCTGAAGCTATTCAATAGATACAGTGTGATTTAAGAAACATTTATATACTATTAGTGATAATTATTTAGAATTAACTTATTTTCAGTTTTAGCAAATTCTGTTTAGGCTTTTGTCATTTTTAATAAATTCATTTTTATTTAGCTTTAACTTATTTTATTTCAGTTTTAGTTACTTTTAAAAATTTATTTTTAAATATTATTTTAAAGCAGCATTTATCATTTTCATTGAAGTTTTTGTATTTCGTCTGATATTTGTGTTTATATTTTAGCTTTTTCAATTAACAAAAACTTTTTATATAGTTTTAGTTTAATTAAAAACAACAACACTGGAAGAATAAAATTAATTCATATGGATTTTGAATACATTTTGTTTTTAATTTTTACTTTTACATATTTCAATTTAACTTCAATACTGTTTATTTTTTATTTTAATTTGTAATTTAAATTCAGGTTTCAGTAATTTTGTAATCTGCTTTTATCATTTTTATCAGTAATTATTTTATTTCAGTTTTAGTTTTAATACACCATCTTCGATATAAACGCCCTAATTTTTATTTTAGTTAAAGAGGCAACATTTCCAATTATTTTTTTCTAATTTAAGTTTTCCATCTAATATTTAGATTTTATTTTATCTTTATTTCAATTAACGAAAACAGAGACTTGAACAGTTTTAGTTCCCTTTCAAGGGAACTTCGAACTGCGTCCTCTAGGGGTCGCTATGGGGAACACCTCGTGGTAACCCGTGTCTGAAGCATACATTGAAAAAACACCAACAACTTGGCCGGCGACAGCCTCTGACATCACTACCGGCGCGACTACAAACAAGCACCGGGAGAACACGTCATTCTCTTCTTCGTCTTCACTGACTTTTCTGTTTGAAGCGTGCATCTTAAAGAACTGGTAAGAGCGATCATTCTCGGGCGACTACTAGCAAGCGTTTAGACAATGTGTGCATCCTTGTAAGCATTATTTGACACCCGATGACACACACAATCTTTGCATCATTTGTTTGGGTGAAAAGCTCGCACTCGATGTCTTTGAGCAGGCAATCTGCGTGCATTGTGAGCCTTTTTTTAAATGAAAAACCTCCACTCTCGTTCGTCTCTCTTTCCGAGGAAAAAAAGGCAGCCACCTGCTTCCCGCAGTTCAGGATCCGCCTACTGCTGAGGCACGGAGGAGAATGAGCACGTGAGAATACAGGTGGATCTGTCTGAATGGTTTAAAGAGGGACTTTCCCTTTTGCGCTTCTAATGGCGGTGGACAAGAGAGAGCCTCAGGAGGATGGTGTTATATCTTTTACACTTCCTGATACTGAGCTTAGAGAGATATTTGAGGATGGTGAAGAAGCTGAGGCTGAGCTATGTATGTAGAGCTGTTGAAAGTTATAGATCGCACCACGGCAAGGTTAGACTTGAAATGAAAGTGCGCTAACAAGGTGACGTTGTGAGGCTACCTCAATGAGTGTTATCTTTCTGACCATAGCCCTCCAGCTCAGATGAGCCTTCCATTTCTGCCTGATCTCCATACAGAGATCGAAAAGAAATGAAAAAGGCCGTTTTCTTCTCACATCCATCGGTTTCGGCATAAGAGCTGTGCCAACATTGAGGCAATGCGCAAAAACGGCTATGAGATGATGCCCCCTGTAGAAAGAGCTTTGCCATCTAAGCTGGTGCTTCAAGCATATCAGACTGATCTGCTAAGAGACCTGGATAGAGGCGAGGGCCTTTTTCCTGATCAGGTAGCCGAGCTGCGCCACACCACAGATCTCTCTCCATGCTACCAAGCAGGCCACCTTTTCTTTCTTCCCGATGTCTGCCAGGTTCATCCACAGACGTCTCTCCGCTACCACCATGGCCACCATAGTCCTGCCCATGGCGGCCATGGTGGTAGTGGAGAGACGTCTGTGGATGAACCTGGCAGACATCGGGAAGAAAGAAAAGGCTTTCTTCTTGATGCTTAGGTTTCGCCTACTGAATTTTTCTGTATTTCCGTTGAGATGGTTATCAAGAAGTTCAGGGAGACGAAGGCGCGCTATGCTGCTTTCAGATCCTTTGTTCCATGAAGGTCCAGGTCTGAGCCCGAACAACATAGGGGTCCTGGTCTGTCTCGATCTGAGGATCAAAGACAGGCACAGAAGGCTAGTGTCGTGACTCGCGCTCCTCCCCCACCTGCGGGCAGGGGTAAGAGGAATCATGGGTCACAAGGAGGTAAGCAGAACCTAAGGGATGTGATCCAGACGAGACAGCGTTCACGTCCAAATCAGAGTGATACCGAGGTATCTACTCATTTATCCTCCCCTTCCTAATTGCTGGACCTATAATGTTTTTGGCTTGTTCTATGTTCATAGCAACCACCCTACTGATGGTCCGGACTAAAAGGAAGTGCCCCTTGAGCGGGGCTCCAGCGCAGGATGGTGAGTGAGTATGTAACCCTTTCTGTATATACTTATGTGTATTAAATTGATGGTGGTTATGTTTCTACTAATAAACTCTGTGAGTTTCCTTTGCAGTGCTCAGTTACAATGTTTACTTAACACTTGTCAGCACCAGCCATCCGGGTTCATGTTCCAGTATTAGGTGGCTGAGATCAGCGGTTTCTGCGGGAGCCTCTTTGATCATCAGGCCTGGCACAGCACTGCAGGGAAATTCATGGATGTCCGGCCAGGTCACCCTGAGGGGTCTCCTGGCCGCTTAGTGGTGCTGTCGCATCCAGCGGGAAGTGGAGGTGGCAGTTACAGAAGTCTTCTTGTATATGCTGCCTCAGGTGATGATCCCCTCGTCAGAGGTTTCTAAAATTTGAGCTTGCCTCTCCCGTGCGATTCAGCGCTTCTGCAATGCTTAGGAACCTTTTAGGTACACATGCTAAGCTCAGTGTACCTTATAAAAACCACATGGTGGTCAGTGTGCACGTGAACACTCTGCGCACTTTCTAAAATCCACGTAAGGGGAAAGTGTGCACGCAAGACACTGTGCACTTTCTGAAATCCTGTACGGTAAGGGTTACGAACTCTGCATTGTTTCCTTTCTTGAAATGATTAGACCTTGGTTCCTTGGGCTCTATTCGGCCAGTGTGTATTTGTTTATACACTTCAAGCATCGCTTCCCTCAACATGAGGGCCTATTTGGGCGATTCTCGTGGTAGTTTAGCAGCGCTCCCCTTTTCCAAGAACGGTCACCTATGAGCACGTAACTCTGAATTCGGAGTTCTCCTCTCATATGAGACTGAGTTCTCTGTTTTTCCCCAAAATGCTCCAGCATTATTTCCAAGATCGAGTTGGTGACTCTCAATCATACTGTTTTGAGATGCTGCATTCCATCTATGAGCTGCTCTATCAGAGTGCCACGAGAGCCCCTCCTTAGAACAGTATTTGAAAATCCATGCTATGGTAAGTTTGCACGTGAATTCTTTGCACACTTTCTGAAATCCACGCTGTGGTAAGTTCGCATACTAGTATTCTGCGTTCTTTCTAAAATCCTATATGGTGAGGGCTTCGCGCGGTTGCTTCGTGCCCTTTCTTGAGTTGGTAAAAGCCCCGTTCATCTTGGGTGCCACTCCACCTATGTATTCTCGGATACCTATCTAAACAGGGTGTTACTACTAGGGATCTGTTGAGACAGCTCCTTCAGCAAGCTTATGAGAAAGCAAGCGGTAGCCCCTGTGTGACAGGCAAGACTTAGTATAAAATGCTACTCAAGCATAGCACCTTCAAATCATATTTGATGTCACTTACTTTTTAGGTTGCAAGGCACATGCGAACCAATGACATTTGACATAACTGATGTCCAGCCTGTGCCATATTTGATTTGTGAGCTATGCCAGACTATTTACAAGATCGATTTCAGTCTGTATATAACACAAACACTATCATATGACTTCAGAAGACTAGGAATATTGTGCAGAAATGTTCTGAAGAACATCTTTTGTGCTGCATGGAAAAGTAACAGCATAGGAGTGAATGATTAATTTTAATTTTTGGGTCAACTATGCCTTTAAGACTGGGTGTATTGTCATCTGTTCTTGAGCTTGTGTGTGTGTGTGTGTGTGTGTGTGTGTGTGTGTGTGTGTGTGTGTGTGTGTGTGTGTATGTGTGTGTGTGTGTGTGTGTGTGTGTGTGTGTGAGTGGGAGTGTGTGTGTGTGTGTGTGTGTGTGTGTGTGTGTGTGTGTGTGTGTGTGTGTGTGTGTGTGTGTGTGTGTGTGTGTGCGTGCCTGGCCATTTAATTAAACCAGAGGATGCTGGAGCTGCACAGGAGGGACATGGAGAGACATGGTAGATGACTGATGATGAGGAGGAGGAGGAAGAGCAGAGAGGAGGGGAAGGGAGGCGCAGCATGGTCAGACAGGAGGATATGAGGGGGTCATCAGGCAGGAGCATGTGGTCTTGCTGGAAAAGACATGGAGAAAAAACACCAGGAAGTGGAACAGATTAAGGGTAAATGAAGGACTGTATGAAGGTATGAAGAAGAACACTGGCATATTTGTTGTATATGTGTTGAGGTCATAGCAACATATGGTGAAATTCTAGTTTGATTACAGTCAATTTATGTGATTAAAGGGATACAAAAAAATTAAATTCTGGCATTTTTGACTCTCCCTTTTGTCCTTCCAAATTTGTATGAGGCAGAACATTTACACTGCTCTTTTTCATACAGTGGAAGTCAATGAGGATAAATACTGTTGCTCTCTAAAAAGGCCACAAAAGTATGCATTATATTCAAAGTGTTTTAAATTGTGATTTGCTGAAATCATTCCAAAAAATTAGAAAATCCTTCAACCATATCACAATTTCAAACCTTTAAGATCTGAAACCTGATGCAACGTGCTTTTCGCATGAAAATACACTAACACAAACTAAAAAAAAAACTACATTGGGAGGGGAATAATAACAAATAAAATTTCAGTCTGACTCTCACAAAAAGCTAATATGCATTGATTTCATCAAAATAAATATTAAAATTATTTAAAGCTAAGTTATTACAATATTAAATAACAAGTAATTAGTATTATCAATACTGAAAATAGTTGTGCTGCTTCATATTTTTGTTGAAACCATGCAAGTGGTTTTTTTTCAGGGTTCTTTTATGAATATAAAGTTCAAAAGAACAGCACTGATTTGAAATTTTTTGTAACATTATAAAAGTCTTTATTGTTTACTTTTGATCAATTTAATGCATCCTTGCTGAATAAAAAAAAAGTAAACTTTAAGAAAGGTAGTGAATGTTTAATCCAAAAAATATATACAAATTGAACTCCACTGCATTCCACACATATTTCTCGTTTTAAAAAAAGCCTTTTTGTGACTCATAGCATGTCTGGACTAAAGTTTATTTGGGATTCTACAACAGAAAGTGAGACTGTATTTGAATATCTTTAGACTTTGTCTCTGTCAGCCCATCATAAAACACCATGCCTTTATTCTGTCCTGACTCTCGTTCTTACACAGCTCTATAGCCAAAGCATCCCTGTCATCTTTTCTCCTGATGAAAGTATTACCTCTATCGCTCTCTTATCTGATGTAACTCAGACAAACCTCATTTCTGTGTAAAGAACTCTTACCTGCTGCATTGAGCTGATATACACGAGCCTCGGGCGAGAAGACTTGATTAACGTCACATGCCATTACGGCTCTTCAGAGGTCTGAGGAACAGAACAGTGATTTTAAGAGACTTCTTTTTTTCGGTACATCACACCTGAGAGGACAAGCAAAAGTTCAAAACCTTCAATATGATCACAATAGCTGCGTCAGCTCAAATAACACACGTCTACTGCAGCGAAGTCATTCATGAGAGTTTCGCAGAGTAACCCACACTTTTACTTAACAGTCATACTATCATACTAATTTGTGGGATTTTATCGAACAGTAAGGAATGTTCTAGACTTGGAGATATTTGTATGGTTGGTTTCCCTCCAAAATTATGTCACTTCTGGTAAGATGATGTTATTAAAGTCATATGACAAATGTGACCCTGAAACACAAAACCATTCATAAGGGTCAATGTTATTAAATTGAGATGTATACATCATCAGAAAGCTGAATAAATACATTTTCCATTGATGTGTGATTTTGAGCTTTGAGGAGTTTGTTAATCTGAAATAATCTGTTCCTGTCTGCAAAACTGCAAAATGGACCAATCTATGCAAGAATTTTCCAACTTTTCCATATACATAATTATCCAATAACTGAAATACATTTAAAATCTGTTACTTAACTTAAAGTAAAGATCACTTTTTGGAAAGTGACTCAAGTATGACTACTGAGAAGATGGTCAGCACTGACTTATTACTCAAAACGTCTTGATGGTCTCACAAAATATTTCTATATATAGTCTCTCATGGCCACGATAATGATGTAGTTTATAGTCAGAGAAGATCTTTTATTTCCTTTCATAAATCATCTGGAGTACCTCAACTTGGTGAAAGAAAATAATCCTAAATATCACCTTTGTCATGGACAGAGGTCAACCAATCAATCATCGGAGAGCAGCGTGTGTGTACGACGACGCCTCTGTATCACTAGGACGCATCTGGACTCTAAATGTGATGGATGAGAAGAAAGGATGACTAGACACACACGAGATGGCATTTCACCTTCAATTCACTCGATTCAGGTCAAATTTTACCTCTAAAAAGCAAATATGATTTCATTTTTCAAAGTGTAGTGGCTTAAAAGGGGCATAACTGGATTTTTCTGACTTTTATGTACTTTGTAGGCATTTGCAAAAACTGGTCATTCAGAAATGTTACTGAGTCACAAGCATACTCTCATTAACATATGACCAAGCACATTTACATATTAACACAGATTCAGTATTCTGCAGCTTGACTCATTACAACAATGTGAGCTAGACCAGCATGCATGGGTTAGTCAATCATAACAGAAGTCATTTGACATCATAAAGGTACAGCAAAAAAAAATGACTGCAAGAAAAACTGAATAACTTTAGAAGTGGACCTGAACATTTTTTTATTGTCCCTTTAGTGAGTTTATCTCATAAAAGCATGGCAGAGTTCACACCAAAATCCAAATGAAAATACAAAAAAAAAAAAAGTAAATGAATAAACAAAAAATTTAATATATGTGAAATATAACCTGGACATATTCCATGACAAGTTATGAGAGATTCGCCCTTACATCCTTTCATGTCTATTTTCAGCACAGCTGAATATGTGAAGAAAGTGTGTAAATGTGTGTGTGTTGACTTCACACCCCTGGTGACGGTTATAGATGTGAACACATGGTTAGAGATCAGGTGATGTGTTCTGACATGAAGAACAAAGAAAACCAAAATCTGAGAAAACACACACACACACACACACCCACACACACACACACACACACAATCATTTAGACACAAACTCCTCCTTCAGATGTTTTCTACATTCATCAGGCTTCAGATTTATGTACAATCATAACTCACCTCATGATCTGAAGGTTATGCATACCCCTTTCACATCACAATTTAAAAAGAAAAAAAAAACATAATAAAAAGAAAGGGCAATTTTTTGCAATTTCTTTGCTTTGGACTTTGGAATGAAATACGACTCATGAGATAATCCATGAGGAGTTTCTTAAACAACTATCAGTAGCTCATCTCTCAGAAGTAACAGGTTCTGCTGGGTTCTGCAGTTGCTCAAGCCTTTATGACGTTATTGGATTTGATGCCAGGAGCTTCTATCCCTTCATCCTTCATCTCCCAGGGCTTTTTATTCCTGATGATCAATTTCCCGAACAAGAGTCCGACAGCATTGATCAATGCGTCACTGTTATTTTTCTTCCCTCTTTATCTAAATCTGTTCCACCGTAAAAATGACAAGCCAAACTCTGGCCTCTTTGTCTTAATTTTTACTGCACTAAATTGAATTCTGCCACCCTTCCATCACAAGGAGACAAGGAGAAAAGGAACGCCATGCTGGAAAATTCTGGCTTCTGAGAATTTAGGAAAAATTATATGAGTACTGTCATTAATAAAACAGTACTCATTACCAAAACTCAACAGCAAAATGATGTAGTGGGTGGTTGCCAATGCACTGCGATGCAGTTACAATGGTCAAAGTTTAATGGGCTACTTAGTTTCTGAAGCTTGTTCAAATTACTATCCCAAGTACCAGCAATATGCAAGCTCGTGAATAATTTTATTATGTAATTGGATTAAAAACTACAACTCCCAAAATGCATCAGTTAGGCTACGTTTCACTCATGCAATCAGTCGACACAAGCTCCAATTAAGTTAATAGTGTCGACTACACTTAAAGGGTTAGTTCATCGAAAAATAAAAATTATATCATTAATAACTCACCCTCATGTCGTTCCAAACCCGTCATCTTCGGAACACAGTTTAAGATATTTTAGATTTAGTCCGAGAGCTCTCAGTCCCTCCATTGAAACTGTGTATACGGTCTACTGTCCATGTCCAGAAAGGTAAGAAAAACATCATCAAAGTAGTCCATGTGACATCAGAGAGTCAGTTAGAATTTTTTTAAACATCGAAAATACATTTTGGTCCAAAAATAACAAAAACTACGACTTTATTCAGCATTGTCTGAGCGCGTTCACTGCATTTTAGTGATATCCGGTTTGTGAACGAATCACTCGATGTAACCGGATCTACTTGAACCAGTTCACCAAATTGAACTGAATCGTTTTAAACGGTTCGCATCTCCAACGAGCATTAATCCGCAAATGACTTAAGCTGTTAACTTGTTTAATGTGGCTGACACTCCCTCTGAGTTCAAACAAACCAATATCCTGGAGTAATTCATTTACTGACTGAACTGCTGTGAAGAGAGAACTGAAGGTGAACACTGAGCAGAGCCAGATAATGAACGAAAGATTGACTCGTTCTTGAGTCAAGAAACGTTGATTCGAGAACCAAGGAGCTGATGATACTGCGCATGTGTGATTCAGCGTGAAGCAGAATGACACACAGAGCGCCTGAACCGAACTGATTCTTTTGGTGATTGATTCTGAACTGATTCTGTGCTAATGTTATGAGCGCGGGTAAACCGAAGGCTTGAATCAAGGGCAATCATGGCCAATGACGTCATTACGTCGAGCGCAAAAGAACCAGTGACCCGTTTTCTTCAACCGGTTTATTGAATCGAACTGTCGGGAAGAACCAGTTTGTGGAAAAGAATCAAACTTCCCATCAGTACTGGTGAACCGAAAACGAGTCAATCTTTTGTTCGTTATCTGGCTCAGCTCGGTGTTCATCTTCAGTTCTCTCTTCACAGCAGTTCAGTCAGTGTACTGTTTGAGTACATGATATTGGTTTGTTTAAACTCAGAGGGAGTGTCAGTCATGTTAAAAAAGTTAACAGCTTAAGTAATTTGTGGATTAATGCTTACTGGAGACGCGAACCGTTTCAAGAAATTCTAACTGACCCTCTGATGTCTCATGGACTACTTTGAAGATGTTTTTGTTACCTTTCTAACCATAGACAGTATACTGTACACACAGTTTCAATGGAGGGACTGAGAGCTCTCGGACTAAATCTAAAATATCTTAAACTGTGTTCTGAAGATAAACGAAGGTCTTACGGGTTTGGAACAACATGAGGGTGAGTCATTAATGACATAATTTTCATTTTTGGGTGAACTATCCCTTTAATGCTCAAGACTAACTATTAAACATTATGTTTTTGTACAAATATATTTAAAAGATGTTGTTAATATTTGATTACCAAATGTAGGGTCAACAGTTAATGGTGCTTGGGACGAAAAAGGCACCAAAATCAATAAAACCATGCCCAAAGTTTGAGATATTCTGTTAAAACTCTTCCCCTATATGAGTTCTTGTTTTTAATATTAATAATATATTATATAATTAAGCTATCACACTACTCGAGCAAGAGTGTTGTTTTTCCCAAACATCAGCACAATGTGATATCGGTTTTATACAAGTTCAATAAACAAGAAGATAATATTAAGCAACTTACATTTTCTTCCTGTTTAGCCAATGAAAATGATTCCAAACAAGCCTAAACAGAACCGATGATCGTCTCAGAGCAGAACCAACCAGAGTTTCATTCCTGAATGATTCAGTATTTTGAACGAGTCAGATGAGTGATTTAAATAACCAAGGCCATGTTGCTTACTCAGCTCATGAATGAATCAGCCGTTTTGAATGAATCGACTGAATGAATGATTCAATGACAAACACTTCCTGCCACCTACTGGCGGTTTAAGTTTCAAACCTGAAATATAATTTCAAACAATTAAATTGTCTACTATTCTAATTGAATTTATTGTTTTAATTAAAATCTTTAAACCAATTTATGAATTTAAATGTAAGAGTCTGACATAAAAAAATGACTCATTTAATAAGGCTGCATCTATTAAAGGTAAATATAAAAAGCCCCTGGAATTTAATTTAAACTGAAGATATATATCCCCAATTCCCCGTAATTGGAAATTTGATTTCTATCATTAATCAGAAGGTGCTCCTAAATTTTTGACTGTGCTCCTAAATTAGGAACACATCTTCTGAAGAAAAAAATGTGCAGAGCTCTGCCGTAACTCTCATATGAACTGCAGGTGCCTTAACTAGAACACTTCTGACCTCTGCTGCATATTCAGGGAATCACACTGCTGTGTTATAGGAGTTTTATTAATTTTTATTTATTTTTTATTTTTTGGCAATGCATCTTAAATGTGTATTTTGTATTGTTTCGTTGTTTTATAAACAGTAAAGGTATCAGATGGAAAATCACCATATTTTGAAGCTGACATGAAATAGTTCTTCATAGTTAACACAGAATACTTAAAATATTACCATTTTTAAAAATCCAATTGTCACATCACAGGACCATTGAAATTCACCTGCGAAGGGAAACAATGGTGACAATATAAAATAGGCAAATTATACACAAGTCACGTATATTTTATAACTACCCATAATTATCATATTCATTTACCATGGCATTTCTATTTAAAGCTACTTTAAATATTATATATACACTCAGTAAAACAAGATAATGTTCTGTATTTTTAAGTTAAAGGTCAATAGACCCACATCAACATTCATTTTTACACACCAGACCAAGCAGAAGGTGGTAAGAGTGACATTTATTGTTGTCGAGTTTTTACAAACAAGATTAATTTGACCTGATTATCTCCAGTTAACTTCACATTACAACATGGAATGGATCTATAGCTCAAACACGTTACTGAAACATGTGATTTTTCACATTATTTTGCTCCACACAAACACGAAACGATTCAGTCATACACTATCCATGCTAAACTCTGTCTCAAACTGAATGTATGTCTTGCATTTGATTTAGATGTAAAATAACATTTGTTTCTGTGCTCCCTGTAGTAATTGTACTGACCTGACACACTTGTGGACACAGGCCTTAGTGGACTAAACAACTACAAAAAGATTTAGAGGGACAGTTTAGTCTTAAAAAGACACTTTCATGGGGTTAAAGGGGTCATACCATACGTAAAGTTTTCCCTGAGCTCCACTTATAATATTGTGCAGAAATAGCAATCCTGGATATCTTTTCATTACCAATTTTTTTTTCTTTTTTTTTTTGTACCCATTTTGACTCTTCCGGTCAATAACATATTAATCAGTCTGACATCAAAAATATTTAGGCCTAATTTTTTAAGTATATAATATTTATGCATTTGAATTGCATATAAAATTTCCATTCACTTGGGTTACACATTTTGGACAAAAATCCAATACATAATACCTCCATTATGTATCCAATATCTCCATTATGTATCCAATAGATCTAATACATAAATCTTAAATGCACGTCTTCAGAGGAGTTCAGAATTAGTTCTTATGGCTTATTTTCAATAAATACCCCTTTTTGTAAGAGTTCTCAAATGTATACTTTCAAATGTATACTTTCATGGAACATCAGACTCTTTTATCGAGAAAATATCAAGGACAATTTGATTTCATATGATATAACCCCTTTAATTACACGGAGACAGAGAAAGAGAGCTTTGTGGTCAAACAGGACAAACACAAACGGAGACAGAAGAGGCTGTTGCCCGCCCATCACGGGAGAAGAAGAGAGGCGTGATTGGACTGCAGTGCTAATGGCAGCTGCTTCAGCCAATCGGTGAGCTCCCAAATGTCACATGTCACAGTGTGCTGGTGGAGGAGGATGCCAGCCGTTTCCCTATGTATATTCTGAGAGAGAAAGTAAGAAATAGATAGAAAGAGATAATCTGTCATCTTTTGTCTTCTGTCAGACAGCATTGGAGTTCTTATTTATGCTCTTTATTATAGGTAACATCAATGCCAGTAATGAAAATGTAAGTCAAAAATGTGGTTTGTATGACTCAATACAACATTTCAGAGAGTTTGAACAGAACAAACATTTCTCAGTTTTCTGTGATTTATTGCAAGCACGGGCCTATGGGACTTGGTCTTCATTTAGACTTCATCTATAGTTTCCTGCAAGACCTCTTCATGGTCACATTTTCACTTCAGATGTACAAGTACTTAATAAATTACAGAAAAGGGAAGAGATGGCTATATTCCCCATAATAACAAAACTGTCACCATCAGAGATACTATTTTCTCCTCAAAACAAACACTTATCTATGCAGTAATGGCATATACATTTAGTAAATCACATTATCAGTACAGTATGTCAATCAATGCACTAACACAAGTGACTTCTATATTTCATTCACATGCAGAACAATCATTTTGAGAATTAATTTATGCATTTAAATGCATAAACAAAAACAGACTGCTATCACTTACGAATGGCAAATGTGTACTATATGTACGGCAGCAGAGTATTTAAATTCCAAGTGCTGTTAGCTGTGGGACTTTCAATGCAAACAGGCCTCATAATGTGATCAAAAAGGCCTGTTTAAAGGCTCTTTCCAATCATCTTTTGCGTTAAAATCAGTGGAACAGCCATTGACTTCAATGGGGCTGTCTGGGCCATACATCCACAAACCCTATGGTTTTATTTATGCAGATTACCTTTAATTCTGCAAAAGACTATTTATACATAGATAAACCTCATTGACACATTTGACAAAATTTGGCCTCGCATTCATCCTGTGGAGTCTTAAAGCAAAAGATTTGCATTGATATAAAATTAGGAGATATGATGAAACATGAGAAAAGTCTCACCCCAGGCCCAGCGTCAGAGCGTGTGAGGCGAGCAGAGAGGGCAGGAGGATGAGGAGCACATCTGAAGAAAACAATCCCCTCTTCATCACCTCAGTCTTCCTCACGCTCAGAGAGCCAGACTGCTTTGGGTGATGAAACACAAACTCCCTAAAGACAGAGAGAGAGAGAGAGATAAATCAGGGTCATTCAGCAATATAATCTAGATATGTACTTATGCATTTGGAATATTAAAGTTTAAGGACTATTAAATGTTTAATCCAGGTTTATTTGCACAGTTTATTATTTAATACAAAATTCTGATTACACAATATTATCATTTCAGAGAAGTTGAATTGAAAATGCACATAAATCTGTAAGGTCTCAGTATTTCTCTTTTGCTTTATTGAGGTGATGATCATGTTCTCCAGCATTTTTGAGAATCATATGATCAGTGTCACAAAATCACTATTTGATCAGTTACATAAAACGTATTTCTTGGACAACTTATTTCTTATAACATTTGTTATTCATTTTACATCAACATTCATTTGTTTAAAAAAAAAAAAAAATCTAATGGATGCTGTCAGGCTGGATCCAGAGCTTGCACCAGGTGAACATGAAGGTGTTTCAAGATAAATTTATCTGAAACAGATTAAGCCAAATTCAGCATTGTAATCCCAATTTAAATCTCATCTATCCTATCATATAAAGCAACTAGAAGCCTGTATTAGACAAGAATGGGACAACATTTCTATTCCTAAACTTGAGCAGCTTGTCTCCTCAGTCCCCAGACGTTTGCAGACTGTTATAAAAAGAAGAGGGGATGGCACACAGTGGTAAACATGGCCTTGTCCCAACTTTTTTTAGATGTGTTGATGCTGTGAAATTTAAAATCAACTTATTTTTCCCTTAAAATTATACATTTTCTCAGTTTAAACAATTGATATGTCATCTATGTTGTATTCTGAATAAAATATTGAAATTTGAAACTCCCACATCATTGCACTCTGTTTTTATTCACAATTTGTACAGTGTCCCAACTTTTTTGGAATCGGGTTTGTACACTCCATACCTCATAATTACAAAGGGAATATTAGAAATGTCAAATCAAAAAATAATATTTTTTTATTTGTATTTTAGAAGAATGGTTACATCTGCTTAAACCATCCTGCATCACATTAGCTGAATAAATCTTGCCCTCACTTTCTCACACAATGTGACGCATTTCACAGCATTTTTGCTTTTGACAACCATTTGTAAGGTGAAGAAGTCTATCCATTAATTAGTAAAAAAAAACTGCAGAAAGACATGAGACATCTGTCTCCCTTAATTCAGTATACTGTACATTTAATATATTTAATGCCCAATCCTGATTTTAAGGTTAGAATTATGGTTATTCAAGGTTTTCAAGAATTTCAAGGTTAGAATATTGGTTATTGACATTAAATAAGCACATATGTTTTATCTTTCCTCTGTGGGTGTTTTACTACATCCAAATAGTGACAGAAATTAGAAATTTTGAAAAGTTCTTTGACATTAAATTGAGTATTTGAACATATTTTTCCATTCCTTGGCATACTGTAAGTTACAATGCATTTTGAATAGTTTGAAAATAAAAATGCTGACTGTTTTTGTTATTTTGATAAGTGCATTAAGCTTATATGATTTTTATAGCCAGTCAGAAAGACTATACACTGACCCTGACTAAGGTATTTGATGTAAAAGTTTTTTTGATCAAGCAATCCAAACATATGGATGGACAGAGACTAAATGACTTTACATCAGCTCTATTTCTAAAGATTTATTTCAAATAGCCTTTGAAATGTTTTTCCAGCAAGATGTATATTTGCAAAGTGTATATATGCACCATCATGAAAACTGGCATTGACAAAGTGAAGCTTTTTGTGCTCTCTCAAAGCTTTTTGCTTTTAATAGCTTCATGAATGATATCAGAGCAGTCTCTGCTACAATCTGCAATCATTAAATCATTAAACGTTGCAATTCAAAAAGTTTGTGACAAGGTTTTGATACATGCATTAAGAACTATCTCCTCATCCTCTCGTTAAATGCCGCACAAGTGAGGCTCAGATTTGCTGACTCATGGTGTGGCGCACAATCTATTTTTGTGTGGCAACTCAATGATCCTCCGAGATTTAAGCAGAGGTATGCAGGAGGTCAAACGCTCCCCTGCAAGACCTGGCAATCTGTGAAGCACTCTGTTATTCTGAAAGGACACTTAAGCAAACAAGAACACCTCATTTATTTTTACCCATAATGCCACATGGTGTTCATGATATACTTGCATCCTTAATAAGCAGCATTTTATCTAGGACTGCAAACTGCACATCATGTGCAAAATAAATAAATAAATAAATACAAATTCCATGTTTACTGTTGTCTATTCCAAGTGTTTTCTGGTCTAATAAAACAACATAACTCAAATTAATTACATGAACCATCCATGAACAAAACCAATATTGCATGCCAAAATCAAAAGGACAAAATAATTTTTAAATTCTGCATTTAAGACCATTAATATTTTTCATATTGTGACAATATTTTAAAGGAAATTAAGCTAATATATCAGAATTCTCTGTACTGTGAAGCAGAAGAAAAATTTACTACATTTCAAAAGCTTGGGGTCAGTAAGGGTCTTTTTATGTTTTTTTCTATGACACATTTTTAATTTATATGGCATATACTTTTACAAATAGAAAATTATATATATATATCACAAACACCTGAGTAAAAAACTTGATACATTTACTAATTATCTACAATTTATCTATCAACTGCCTTTATTACATCTGAAGGTGAACTGAGGAAACTAACAGGATTTAAGAACACAGGCTACACCTGAATCAAAGTCTAAATGTTGGGTCAATCTTACTTGGGCGGGAGGTTCTCTGGCCGACTGGACCAATCCCACACCCACTCAGCACTCACTCGCCTGTCATTCTCATCCGACTGAAAGATAAACAGTGCAGAGACTCTGTTAGTGCATCATTTACATACTTTACTGGCCCTAAATCAGCAGCTTCAGGAACAAAACTGTTTAATGTACAACAGTTTAAAGTGTACTGAAAATGACTAATGCTATAAACCACACTGACAACAATATGCTAAATTATTTAAACCCTTAATTATCATTGCAAGTGAACCTGTATTTATTGTAGCCTGTATTTAATGCATTTTCTTTCTTTCCCCATGTCAGTTTTACCATGCAAAGTTTAATTTCAATAGTCTATTTATTTTTTATCCTATTTATGCATGATTATAACATCTCTCAGATGCTCACCAATACTGCATTTATTTGGTCAAAGATACAGTAAAATAATTTATATTGTGAAATTTTATTACAAATTGAAGTAACTGTTTGAATATACTTTAAATTGTCATTTATTCCTGTGATGCGCAGCTGAACTTTCAGCATCATTACTCCAGTCTTCAGTGTAACATGATCCTTCAGAAATTCTACAATTATTATATTATAAAAAGAAATCTAAAAAGTTATTTGAATTTATTTCTAATAATATTTCACAAAATTACTGGGGTTTTTTACAGTATTTTTCATCAAATAACTGCAGGTAAGCATGAGAGACTACTTTCAAAAACATTAAAAACATTATTCTAAACTTTTGACAGGTAGTGTAAAGGTTGTTTTAGCTTGATTATTGAGTGACTAATCAAACACTTACATTTACATTACATTTTAGTCATTTAGCAGACGCTTTAATCCAAAGCGACTTACAAATGAGGACAGTGGAAGCAATCAAAAACAACAAAAAGAGCAATGATATATAAGTGCTATAACAAGTCTCAGTTAGCTTAACACAGTACACGTAGCAAGGGCTTTTAAATAATCTAATAAATAAAAAGAAAACAGATAGAATAGAAAAAGATTAGAAAGGTAGTTAGATTTTTTTTTTTTAATAATAGAATTAGAATAGTGAGTACTTACGAGCATATACATAAACCATGAGACTAATTACCACCGTAAAGTCTGTCTCAGTCTGTCATAATTAAAGCACGGTTATGATTGTAACCATAATAAGTTGAGTAGACTTTTAAAATCATCCTCATCATTCAGCTCATTGCTTGTATATATAAAACAGTCTCCTTTATTTGGCAGTATTGTGGTACAGTACAGTGCTTCAGGTGTCTGTTACCTGTATAGTCACACAATCTGTGCTGCTACTGCCCTCACTGGCTGGTTTGGGAGATCCAGATGTTCTCGGGGTCACGACTTGCGGAGGACTGAATTCAGAGAGGAAGCCTGTGTTATAAGAGCTCCATGCAAAACAATTACCAAAGACTGGATGCATTGTAATTTCTCCCCTACACACACGTACACACTCAGATGATTTCATGTTCATGAAACTGGAGTTCTCATATACAGTTTCAGATGTTTCTCCTAAAATGTCTGTCTTTTCTCTTGTCAAAATGTCTTATGGTGGTATAAATGAGTAAACTGCTGAGATCCAGTAACAGAGAAAGAGCTATAAAATGAATGTAAGCAGCTCAGATCTTTTGGGTTTTGGGAGAATTCAGTGAGAAATATTTAAGTTCATATTGAAATGGGTTTTAACTGCAGACTGCATGCAGTTTAAGACGTTGTTGAGATCTCACCGGAAACTCTATAGGAGATACTGATGAAAAATTTGAGAGGCAGGTCAGCAGAATAAGCGAAAATATCAAAAATCTGCTTATTAAAACAAAACAAAAAAGTATTACATTATCAGGTTTTCCTCAGTTTTGACATCAAAACACACGCACACAAAATAGGCAGACATTAAACAAGCCACCAAAGTGCTGGTTAAGCTGTTCCCCTACAGAGCAAAATTGAGGTAATAAGAAAAAATATGCTTATGTGCCATTTTCCTGATAAAACAAGACAGTTTT
Organism: Carassius carassius; assembly: GCF_963082965.1. Classification (NCBI taxonomy): domain Eukaryota; kingdom Metazoa; phylum Chordata; class Actinopteri; order Cypriniformes; family Cyprinidae; genus Carassius; species Carassius carassius. Next base: position 3,242,496 of record NC_081759.1, read on the forward strand.
GCACTGCAGGCTTATTAACCCTCAGAAATTAAGCACGGAAAGTAATAGTGCATTATCTTTTACTTCACTGAATGTGCTTTTAGGTTGATCATGTGTGGTGTGGTAATAATAATAATAATTCCAAGTCCTAAAATCCCCACATGTGCTCCAAACAAGTTTGCAATGAAGTCTTTAGCAAGCTGTGACATTCAATATGCACGTTTTTTCCAACAAAATTGTTGTGGCAGTACATTTCATTTTCCTAATATTTGGAGAAATATTTAGATATTTAATATTAAGATAAAAAAGGTATAGTATTAGTGTCAAACACACAGCTTGATGACTCTTATTTGTAATTTTTCTTTCATAAGAGCAGATTTGTTTACTTCCAAGTGCACTGGTTCAAATGAAAGACTCCACACCTTTCTGTTTGACTGCTCCTCTCACACTCCAGCTGAGCTTCCAGCAGAATCCTCTCCAGCTCCCCCTGCAGGAAGGAGGCGGTGGTGTCCTGCGCTTCTGTTTGACCTGCAGGAGCCACCAGACCCTCCAGCTCCACCCAAGAGCCTGACGGACATGTGAAAGACACAGACTTGGATTAATGAAATGGGTTCAGTTTGATCACTCACCGACAGAGTGAATATTTGTGAATTTATATGTTAAAGACAACTTAAAATACAACTTGTTTTCAAATTGTGACATATTTGCAGGTAAAACTGGACATTCAATGTAGAACGGGACTTGATATCTATCTATCTATCTATCTATCTATCTATCTATCTATCTATCTATCTATTACTGATTGCTGTCACATGGACACAGGGTCATGAGGATACAGTAATGTTGCCCAAACAAGAGCTTGCTTACATAAGCATTTTATTTCTGTCAGAGATTACCCCCCCCCATTCCCTCCCTCCCTGTCTTCTTTCTAATTCTTTCCCCGTGCCTTGAGCATCCTCTCTTTCTGCCCTTCCTGGTCATGTTGGGTGTGTTTTTCAGAAACAGGGGTGTTGCAGTGGAGGGACTGTGCCATTGCCCCAGATTCTCCAGCATGTGGAACTGTGACATAACCACAGATGAGGGCTGCATGTTACGTATACGGAGCATAAGATCAAGCTGTGAGTGTGGATGAGAGATTGTGCATGCTTTGTGTGTTTTATGAATGATAATGACAGGGATTTGTTTTTATGAAGAATTTGTGTTCTGCAAGAACTGTTGTTCTCACGTTCCACCCTGCAGACAGTTTAATCTCCTGATCAAATTATAAGAGCTGTTAACCCTCTTCACAGTAATTGGCTTAGATAGAGACAAAACAAGCGAGTCATGGAATCTGTTTACATAACAATACAGACATAAACAGTGGCACAACAAAATAAAAAAAGATAGATATAACAGAGCATTCCTACAAAACATACTATTCAAGATCAATAGCCTTTAACTGTATTTTTATTTTTACAAATGTAGACCAGCTTATTTTGTTATTCAATTTAAAAATAAATTTTAAATATTTAATGCGCATTCGGGTTATTTTTCTATATATATATATATATATATATATATATATATATATATATATATATATATATATATATATATATATATATATATAGCCTATATAAATATAATATTTATATTTATATATATATAAAATTATATATATATATATATACTCTCGACTAAACTGTGGCTATACAATCGAATATATATATATATATATATACAAAGGTTATAACACTTAAGCAGTATTATGTAGATATTCGGTTGTCTTACCGTGCAAAGCATCATCCGGGGATTGAGATCCTGACAGAGCCATGATGGGACACAGGAGTTCAGGAGCAGATGTACTGACTTCAGCTCCTCTCGACTCTCTTTGCCCGTGTTTCTCCCTGTGTGTGTTGTCAACACTGTTGTGGTGTGTTTGAGTGGATAAATCTCGCTAATCACTGTTTTTTAGAGGACGTTTGCTTTCCTTCCTCGAGAGGGCGCTTGATGGCTCACAAAACCGGGACTTCTCAATTATATAACACTTTTTTGTGTGTGTTTTGTTAAATTATTGTGCATCACTAATTGGAAAGTTAAAAGTATTGACGGGACATAATTAGAATATTATTTTGAAATTATTTTAAAAAATCATATGTTTTAATATAAGTAAATAATTGTGACAAATGACCATGCAATTTAGCGACTGGTCCAATTTACACCTGAATAGTTACATTTGATATATATAATGAATATTTTATTTTTACAAAAATGGGGAAAGGGTGAAACAAAATTATAATCATTTAGCGCCTATCGTTGCGGTCCAATCAGAGACAACTTCCGGGCTTTACGCCCCGCCCTTTGTGTCATCTGGTTTCAGAGCAGCTTTGCTGGATGGCCATTCTCCGCGCTTGTTCTGTTTTTATGACGTAAATGCAGTAATCTCTCTTTTTTAGAGAGAGCCCCCCCCCCCCCCCACGCGTTTCAGTATGAAGTAAATATTGGCACCATTCCCTTCTTTTTCATGAGTAGGCCATATGTGCCTATTTTCAGTCTAAAAACTCAGCAGTTTAATGTTTTGTTTGTTTGATATTCTTTAGCAACCAACTTTCAGATATGACATAAATTATGTTTACAATTATTTTAAAGGTTCAGCATTAAATGTTTGTCTTTGACAGAGACAAGGGACACCCATTTAAGGTCACCTGACCTCAGATAAACTTCTAATACATAGACAAATAATCTCTCCTGATCAACACACATACACACACACACACCTAATCCGTCTTTCACTAACAAAAAAGTAGCATGGTACTGCCAATATTTTTGGACACAGATAGAATTTGCATTTCAATTGTGATTATTTGGATGCATTTTAGTTGACTTTACACACAAAAATCATGACATTTACAGAGCAATAATATACATCCACACTGAGCTGGTGTTTCTGCCATGCCAAGAACATATTCCAAGCAGCAAGAACCTTTAAAAAAATGCAATTGGAGTAAGAGGAAATAAGGAGGTAATAAATTACAGATCCTCTACAGCTGATAGAGACTTTCTGCAAACATAACCTCATGCAAGATAACATATATAACCTTAAGTGCATTTTTGCTTAAATACATTGACAACTGCATATTTAACATATAACATTAATATAACATATCCCGGACATATTTAGAAAAAGCATGTTAAAATATCAGAATCGGATATGATCATCGGGCTTTTGTTGAAATTTTTTTCATTATTGTATTGCAGTGCATTATACTGTTCTGATTATAAAACTAAAAATACTGATAAAGGTATTTATATGCATTTTTTGTAAGTAGTCTGCTATATTGTTACAAATTTATTTACTTAACAAGCATCACATTATCAGAACTGCATCAGATGTTGATGTAAATATCAGCATCTGCACATATTTTGTATATTTTTTGCTCAATTTGAGCCTCTAATTTCAAATGAGGTGTTTTTTTCCTCCTCACGTTTGAGCTCCACTAGGCTATATATCATATGAATCATAAAACTACAAACTACTGTGGCTGGTTTCCGCTGGAATTGTGCACTTGACATCTGTGTCTTGTGCTTAGATGCCATCTGCAGGTCAATAATACAGCTATAACTTTCTTGTGAATAAAAATACTGCAATGAAATTCTAGCAAATAAATAAATATTGACAACAATTTTAAGGGAAATGGTTGTCAGTCAATGATCATGGGCCACAATAAGATTCTGTCTCGGTAATGTGAGCTTGCTACAGGTTCATAAAAACAGTTAGCCTACATAAAAAAATATAATTTCATTTTATATTTCAGCTCATCTGGAATCGAACTCATTTTTCGGAAAATCTGTCAGTCTTTTATGACCTTAATTATTTGTATTGGTCATTTTACAAAAATCAGACCTTAAAATTGCCTTTATTTTTTGAATGGCATAATGCAACGAATGCATCCAGTCACTGGATGTTGTTTAATACATCACCAGCAAGAGGAGACAAAGCTGTTCGAAAAACACGGAGCGGATGGACAGAGCAACATGTATTATCACATGACCTCGAGTACATTTTTGCTTTAATGCATTGACGACTGCTTAATAAAGATCATCAGGACGTCATTTTTGTAAAAATGTAAGTTTTTTGTTTTTCTACCTGATGCATAAATAATTTCTTTTTTCTAACATCCTTTTAAAAACACTTTGATGGTCGGGCAGAAGTTCTTAGGTGTCTTTCTGTCTGTTTACTGAAGGATGTAAAGGAAACATCCATTTGTCCATCTAAAGAGCACCTGCTGACCGTCTGACCCCAGGATTGTTCAACTAGATCATGTTGCTCTGCCCTCAAGGCAAAGGTGTAGTTATACACTAACAGCAGCTGGTAAAGCTGACCTTTCATCTGGCACCAGCTTTTTCAGCTCCAAAAAAGCTAATTCTAAAGAAAAAGCAACCAGACCAAACAAGGAGAAACGTCAGAAAACAGATAAAAATAAACCATAAGAACATCAAGTCAACTGTATCTTTAGAAGTTAAGAACGTTGAAGACCTTCAATTTTTAAATGTTTAAAAAAATGGTTTTTGTTGGTTATGCGAATGCTAGAGAAAACATTAAAGAGCATTCCATTGAATCATTGTGCATACATTATGGGAAGTATAAGTAGTTACGTTTAAAAAATGAACTTACATCCTTATAAAAAAGAAAAAGGTCTGAACAATGTATAAATAGTGTTTTGAATGAATAAATGAATAAGGCATTTGTAGGAGCTATTTATATATTCACCTTCTCTGGATAGGTTAATATTGCTATTATTAGCACGACAGCACTTTAATATTCAGCACTGGGTGAAGTATCATTTTATGTAAATTATCCCTTTTTTACCTTCATAATAAACGGGAACACCACCCAAAGAGAGCTAATGTTTGGACTCAGAATTTTCTGCTACGCGTTGAGAACACCATGCCATCTATGCCGAGGCTTATAGGATAGCCTCAACACAGTAAGAACCTATTCCTTTTCGTTGGGAAATGCTTCTGAATTGGACAGGAGTGTCCTGATCGCTTGGATATTGAAAGGATTGCCCATTTCATTGGATTGCTTACCTGTCACGGAGCCTGGAAGTTATAATTGAAACATCTGTAAGTCCTCACGCAGACCGCAATCACGGAAAGCTGGTGGGTACACTTTCATATATTTTTGCTGATGTATGGAATTGGAAAAAGGTGGACTCTCGAAATTTAAATGAAAGACTGTTTCAGTGTTGTTGCTTCGTAAAATTGAAAGTGCTATGTTGTGTCTGCTGTTGGTTGCCTCTGCATGAGCAAGATTAATTGTGCTGTTATCATTGAGTGCTTTGAACTGGATGCGCTTAATGCATAAAGATGATTGCAGAGGAAGAAACTGAGCTCTATAGAGCCAAAATTGCTTTTGTGGCTACAAATTATATTTCTGATAAGTCTAGTGTTGCTGTTGATGACTCGGGGAAACGCATAAGAAATTTAACAGCTAAGGGATTTACAATGTTGTTCGAAAATCTGCAAAAAAAATCCCAATTTATGCAAGCTAATAAAATTAAGCAGAGGATTAATGAGGTTCTTTCTGGAAAAAGAACATCTCAAACTGTGTTTGATGTGAAGAAATGGCTAAACAAATATACCACATTGTGCAATGAGGCTTTAGAAACCCAAACTACGTTGCTGGAAATGCCTATGCCAGATTCTGAATACGACAAACAAACAGTGGAATTTAATACATTTGAGAATGACGTGAAGAAGTGGTTGCCCGATGCTGCTGCAAAAAATCATGACGAGAATCTTGATGTGCTGTCTATAACAAATGTTGATATAAGGCCTGAAGATAGTATTTCCAATGTCTCAAGTAAAGGGTCAAAACATAAAGATCACTCTTCTGTCCATTCAAAGGCTTCCAGTATTAGTTCTGTGCGTTTAAAGGCAAAGGCTGAAAGGGCTGCACTTTTACAGTCTGCAGCTGCTTTGAGAAAAAAGCATGACATTGACGCTGAAGAAGCAGCCCTTCAAATGGAAAAGGCAAAGCTGAAAAGGAAAAAGGAACAGCTAGAGGTTGAGGCCAAATTGACTGTTGCTACGGCTAGATTGTCTGTGTTTGAAAATGTGTGTGGTGGTGAAGATGTGGATGGAGAGGATGCCATGAATGCCTATCTTCATGCTCATGTGAAATCACAAACATCAAGTTATGCGAACACAGTTCCTGTCTTGCAACTTCCTTAAACTGTCACTTTCCAACGGGACCATTCTCTGCCATTGGCTGTACGGCCTAAGGAAAGGCCGCATATTCCACAAGCCCAGTCTTCTGACAGATCCAGACTCATCAACGCTTCAACAGCAGGGTTTCAACCACTGACCTCACACGGGAGTACATGTACACAATCACAGTCGCACCATCATTCCTCTGTTGACAATGTTCAACACCCTACTTTGTATGACCTTATGCAACAGCAAACTAACATAATCGGTCAGCTGGTACAGAACCAAGCCTTAGCCTCTCTTCTGCCACGAGCTCTCCCAGAGTTTGATGGTGATCCACTTAAGTATGCTGCCTCCATTAGAGCTTTCGAGCAAGCAATTGAAAGGAAAACTACAGATAAACAAGAATGTCTTTATTATCTTGAACAACATACCAGAGGGCAGCCCAGAGAACTGGTTCGGAGTTGCTATAACATGGCTCCTGGGCATGGCTATGAGAGAGCAAAGAATCTATTGAAAGAATTCTTCGGAAATGAAATAAAAAATTGCTGTAGCTTATATGGAGAAGCTATGATGTGGCCTACGATGAGGGTTGATGACATTAATGCTCTGCAGTCCTTTTCAATCTTTTTAAGGGACTGTTGTAATGTTATGGAAGATTTACAGCATATGGAGGAGTTGAACGTGCCATCCAATCTTCGCCTGATAATGATGAAGTTGCCATATAAACTGAGGGAAAAATGGAGGTCTGTCGCTTGGGAGCTACAGGAACGCCATGGTTACAGAGCTATGTTCCCGAGCGTCAGGTAAAGATTCAAAGACCTGTGCTGTTGGTAAAGCTTCACAAAGAAATGACGAAGAGTCATGCTGTGTTTGTAAGAGTCAGCATTCAGTGGAGAAGTGTTCACAGCTTGATGAGATGTCACCCAGGGAGAAATTGGAGGTTTTGAAGGTGGACAGAGTGTGTTTCAGCTGTCTGAGGAGAGGTCATATGAGCAGGGACTGTGACAAGCCTTTGACTTGTGATATATGTAAACACAAACATCCAACTGTCCTACACATGAAGTGTCAGTCAATAATGCATCTGTGTCATTGGAAACATGTGGCCATACTGGGGCCGGAAGTGATGAATGTGTTCTCTCTATTGTGCCTGTAGAATCAGAATCGGAATCAGAATCAGAATGAGCTTTATTGCCAGGTATGTTTACACATACGAGGAATTTGTTTTCGTGACAGAAGCTCCACAGTACAACAGAATGACAGCGACAGAACATAAAACACATAATAAAAGAATATAAAAATACAAAAAATACAAATAAGTAGATAATAAATGACAATATACAAATTGACAATTGTAGGCAGGTATATTCCAAAAATGCAGTTATGTATGTACATGTATATTATGTGCAAAATTTAAGTGGAAACTAAGTATGTGTGTTAGATAAATTAAGTGTATGTGTATATAAATATAAAGTGTAGTGTGTTCAGTGTGTATCAGCTGTTCATAAGATGGATTGCCTGAGGGAAGAAACTGTTCCTGTGTCTGGTCGTTCTGGTGCTCAGTGCTCTGTAGCGTCGACCAGATGGCAACAGTTCAAAGAGGGAGTGTGCTGGATGTGAGGGGTCCAGAGTGATTTTAACAGCCCTTTTGCTCACTCTGGATAAGTACAGTTCTTGAATAGATGGGAGAGTTGAACCGATGATTCGCTCAGCAGTCCGGACTACCCTCTGTAGTCTTCTGAGGTCAGATTTAGAAGCTGAGCTGAACCAGACAGTTACTGAAGTGCAGAGGATGGATTTGATGATGGTGGAGTAGAACTGTTTCAGCAGATCCTGTGGCAGGTTAAACTTCCTCAGCTGGCGAAGGAAGTACAACCTCTGCTGGGTCTTTTTCACAATGGAGTCAATGTGAATGTCCCACTTCAGGTCCTGAGAGAACAGGTAAAGGTACAGGTAAAGGCCAAGTCCGGGAGCACGATTATGAACACCTATGCCTTTCTAGACCCTGGGAGTTCAGCTTCTTTCTGTACTCAACATCTCATGAGAAAACTGAATCTTTCAGGAGTCAAGACTAGCATTATTCTTTGTACTCTTGGCCAAGAGAGGTCTGTAGACACATTCTTGCTTAGTGGTCTTGAGGTGTCTGGTTTGAATGAAGAAAACTTCCTTGACTTACCTGAAGTTTATACCCAGAAGACCATGCCTGTGAGCAGAAATAACATTCTCACTCAACAGGACCTAGAGGGATGGAAATGCCTCAAAGGCATTACAGTTCTCAGTCTTGAGGCAGAGGTGGAATTGCTGATAGGCACCAATGCACCGAAGCTCATGGAACCATGGGAAATAATAAATAGCCAAGGCAAAGGACCTTATGCTGTCAGGACTCTACTGGGGCGGGTCGTGAATGGCCCGCTGAGAGGTGGTGAGCTGCGTAAAGGCAAGATCGGCCTTCCTGAAGTCACTGTCAATAGGATCTCAGTCGCCAAGCTACAAGACTTATTGGTTTCCCAATACAATCAAGATTTCAATGAAAAATCAGACCATTTTTGCCTTTCTAGAGAGGATCAAAGATTTATGCAAATAATGGAGTCTTCAATTCAGCTTGATGAAGGACACTATTGCTTTGACTTGCCATTTAAGGCTAAAGATGTCATCTTGCCAAATAATTATAGCATCGCAAAGGAGCGTCTCTTAAGTCTTCGCAGGAAGTTCAAGAGGAATAAAGATTATCATCAAGAGTACACAGCTTTCCTCTCCAAAGTCATTGAAAAGGGGAATGCTGAGCTTGTACCACATCAGCAGTTGAAGCGAGATGACGGCAAGGTGTGGTATATTCCCCATCATGGGGTATACCATCCAAAAAAGAAAACCCTTCGAGTTGTCTTTGACTGTGCTGCTGTGTTTAATGGAATTTCATTGAATTCTCAGCTGTTGCAGGGGCCTCACCTCACAAGCACCTTACTTGGCGTACTTACTAGGTTTAGACAAGAACGAGTAGCACTGATGGCAGACATCCAAGCCATGTTCCATCAGGTGAGGGTGACTCCGGAGCACACAGACTTTTTAAGCTTCTTGTGGTATCCTGATGGCGATACAAGACAAGCTTCCATGCAATACAGGATGAGAGTTCACCTCTTTGGGGCCGTGTTTTCGCCCAGTTGTGCGAATTATGCACTGCGGAGAATTGTGCAAGACTACAAAGACAACTTTGAACCTAGTGTTCTGAACACAATACTCCAAAATTTCTACATGGATGATTGTTTAACATCTGTGTCATCAGAGGCTAAAGCCATAAAAATGGCGCATGAATTGGCGGAACCGGTGCGAAGAGAGGATTCCTCCTGTTGAAGTGGACAAGCAACAGCAGTGAGGTCTTGGCTGGTATTCCTCAACCACAGCGCTCCAAGACCACCGGGGGCTTAACCTGGATCAAAAGGCAAGTCCTGTCGAAACAGCTCTTGGTCTTCATTGGTGCATGGATACAGACATGCTGACCTTTAGGATAGCCATCGAAGAGCGCCCACATACAAGACGTGGCATATTGTCTGTGGTGTCGTCTATCTATGACCCTTTGGTTTTCTTGCACCATTTACTTTACCTGTTAAAAGGATGCTGCAGGATATGTGTAGGCTGAACATCGGCTGGGACGCCAACATACCTCATGTCTTCTCCGAGCAGTGGTCTAAATGGCTGGCTGATCTCCATCCCATCACTGATCTCACTGTGGACCGGTGCATCAAGCCGAAAGATTTTGGAACACCTACTCACCTGCAGTTGCATCACTTCTCCGATGCCAGTGAGTATGGCTACAGAACTGTGTCATATCTCAGGATGGAGAATAAGAGAAATCATGTCAGTATTGCTTTTATCTTGGGCAAGGCCAGGGTTGCTCCTTTAAAGCAAATAACAATTCCTCTCCTTGAGCTGACTGCTGCTGTCCTGGCTGTCCGGGTGGACAACATGCTGAAGAGGGAGTTGCAGCTGGATTTATACCCATCAGTACCCATCATCAACTGTTTTAAAGTATATTGGAAACGAGATCAGGAGGTTTCATACATTTGTGGCCAATAGTGTGGCTGTGATTAGAAATGAAACAGATGTTGCACAGTGGAGACACATTGGCACAAAACTTAATCCAGCAGATGAGGCCTCCAGGGGTCTAAGTGCTGAAGAATTTCTTGCATGCAGGCGGTGGCTGAAGGGACCAGACTTTCCCTTGAGGGGGGAGGTGGAATGGCCTAAGACCATCATGGAACAACCTCTAATCCCTTTGGGTGACCCGGAGGTGAAGAAAGATCTACTGGTGAATGCCTTTGTATCCCATCGTCCACTGAATGCAAAAAAGGTGTTTAAGCTACTTTTCAGATTTTAAGAAGCTGAGAACGTCTGTGGAATGGATGTTCAGACTCGGAGATGTGCTTCTAACCCTGTCCAAAAGGAGAAAAGTTCTTGAAGCCTCTAAAGGCATTGGCCACAATAATGGAGGCCGAAGAAGTGACTACCTCTATGCCGAAATGCAAAGGGAAAAATTGGCACTTTGTGGACAGCCACTGACTGCAGGTGACCTTGAGAGGGCAGAAAGTGCCATCATCTGTTTTTCCCAGCAAGAAAGGTTTTCCGATGAGATTGCAGTTTTGAAAAACGGAGGACCTGTCAAAAGAAACAGTGACCTCTACAAATTGGACCCATTGTTGGAGGATGGATTGCTGCGTGTGGGAGGAAGGCTTAGTAGGGCTGCCATGCCAGAAATTGAAAAACATCCTGTCATTCCTTCTAAAGAGCAACATGTGTCCAAACTCATCTTAAAGTATATTCATCAAAGGCTGGGTCACGCAGGTAGAAATCACATGCTCTCTTCTCTCAGGAAGCAATACTGGATTACTCATGCCAATTCTGCTTGCAGGAAGGTCATCTCTGAGTGTGTAGTTTGTCGCCGCCTCCAAGGAAAGATGGGAGAACAAAAAATGGCTGACCTACCAGTAGAGAGGATTGTGCCAGACTTACCTGCTTTCACAAATGTGGGAGTCGACTACTTTGGGCCAATTGAGGTGAAGAAGGGCTGGGCCAGAGCAAAGCGCAACGGCGTTCTCTTTACCTGCATGGCGAGCAGGGCAGTTCATCTCGAAGTTGCTTATGCTTTAGACACTGACTCATGCATAAATTCCATTCGCTTTTTCATGTGTCGCAGAGGTCAAGTGACACACCTGACATCAGATAATGGCACCAACTTCATAGGAGCTGAGCGGGAGTTAAGGGAAGCCATTGCTGAGTTAGACCAAAAGACGATTCAGCATGTCTTACTGCAGAATGGTCTGACATGGTCCTTTAACCCTCCAGCTGGGTCTCACCATGGAGGGGTTTGGGAGCGTCCTTTCTTCCTCGCTCAAACTCCAAACACTGGATGATGAAGAGTTTCATACCATTCTTTGTGAAGTCGAAGCCATTCTCAATGGTCGTCCCATTACAAAGGCTTCTGATGATGCGAATGACCTCGAAGCACTTACACCCAACCACATCCTGCTCTTAAAGTCAAAGCCACACCTCCCTCTTGGGCTCTTTTGTAAGGATGACCTGTATCTGAAGAGAAGATGGAGGCAGGTGCAGTTCCTATCTGATCTATTTTGGAAACGCTGGGTGAGGGAATACTTACCACTACTCCAGGAGAGACAGAAGTGGATGAGACCAAAAAGAAGCTTTTCTGTTGGAGACATTGTGGTCATAATGGATCCTGTCGCTCCACGAGGGTCCTGGCTGATGGGAAAAATTACGCAGACATACCCTGACAAGAAAGGCTTCGTTTGCTCAGTGCTGCTGAAAACAAAAACGCGTCAGCTGGAACGGCCAGTAACAAAGATCTGCCTATTGATGGAAGTCGAAGTGTCACAGATGAAGTCCTGACCAGCTGATCTGCCTACAGATGTCCTAAGCTCAAGAGAAGAAGATTGTACTTAAGATTATCATTGCACAAATGGCTCCTTTAGTTTAAAATTGGTAATTTGGGTAGTTGTGGTTGAAGTAAACATTCACAATTATGGGGCCGAGGTTTAGGAGCAATTTATATATTCACCTTCTCTGGATAGGTTAATATTGCTATTATTATTCTAGCCACTGGGTGGGAGTGTTGCACTATGTGTGACACGTCACTGGGAGGTAGATATATTTACAGGTGTTGCAATTAGTTAGGAAAGGTTGTGGATGGCGAGGAACACACGGTTCTTACCATAGCTGTGAGCACTCGGGTTACCGACAGAACTTTAATATTCAGCACTGGGTGAAGTATCATTTTATGTAAATTATCCCTTTTTTACCTTCATAATAAACGGGAACACCACTCAAAGAGAGCTAATGTTTGGACTCAGAATTTTCTGCTACGCGTTGAGAAAACCATGCCATCTATGCCGAGGCTTATAGGATAGCCTCAACAGCATTTATATAGCATTTGTGTGTGAGTGTGTGTGTTACCGTTTTGAGAATATTATAACTTTAAATGAACTTTATGCGAACTGGAAGAATGTTTGTTCATAACTTTGAGAGAACATTCTGAGATTGTTCTCTGTTAGCTGGGTATTTGCTAAATGGGACTAAGACATGAAGATTCTAAGATGACATTAACATTATAAAATCATGCTTTTCTGTAAAAAGCTGTTTTGTAGCCTACTGTGAAAAACACTGTACCAAAAAAAATTTTTTTTTTTAAATTGACATAACACTCTAATGACATTTTATTAAAATTATCCTCACAACATTTTTTTGCAAACATTCTGCAAATATTGATGACATCATAAAGACTATTATTCTAAAAATGTTTTAATTCAAAGTGAATGTTCATCAAGTAGGTGTACAAATTACATCGTAAGGTCAGAACGTTTCATGATAACATTATGAAAACTTCCAGCAAATAACAGTATAAGAATATTCTAGGAATGTTATATTAATGTTTTCTCTGAACATTTATTAAGTACAAATAACATCAGGATGTTCCAAGAACGTTATTCTAAGAATTTACTATGAATAAGAACACCAATAAACATATTTTTTAGGACACTTTGTCCTAATATTTACCTAACTTTTAAAGACCGTTACTGAAAGTTATAGGATTGTTCCCTGCTAGCTGGGGCACTGATCATTTGCATCGGCCTCTCACAACATTATCGGGGTACAGGATACTTCAGATAATAAAACAACACTGGATAAGGCAGGCGGATGAGGCACTACATTGTATGAAACAAAAATGGCAAATGTTTTCTCTCGTTCTTGTGTATACGAATAACACACTTTACACTGCAGGTAAAGTCAATTTATATCTATATTTACATTTACATTTCTTAATTTAGCAGAAGCTTTAACTAAAGTGAATTTTAAATGAGGAATACCCTACAACAAGCTCTTTATCAGAGGGAGACAACACATCTAGTGAGTGTCCCATAACACATTTCAGATTCTAACTCTGTTTGTTTTACATTCTTGTGTTTTCAGCACAGCGAGTGCTAAAGCAGCTATCCCGTGTCATGTGACCCCTGCTGGCCTGAACACGCTGGGATAACGAGAGGCCCCTGACACTGCAGACGGGACTGAGACCCAACACTATATATAGCACAGATGAGGGCTCAATGTGCATCTCCGAATACACCAGCTCTCTGGCTTCAAGATGAAGGGGTCAGGGGAGATCGAAAAATACACAAGGGTCAATAGCCTTAATCTCAATATAACACTTTCATTTTCCGCTTCCATTACTGATCTGATTTGGCCTACATACGTCTGATATTAGACCAGCTATAAAGTCAATGTGTATCTCATTTTATAATCCAGATTTATGGAAGCTGTTCAAAGACGCAAAACATGCAAGACTTTCGCTTCTGTTTTGTTTGGAAACTGGCATTATTGTTATTTTTATTATAATACCACACACAGTTGTGGGTAATTTCATGCATTGGCATTAGTGATGCAAAAATGACATATTTGAGCTTTGTATGAATGGTGCTTTATAAATTAGATTTATTAGTTAATTAGGAAAAGTTCATCAAAACATGTAATTCCAAATTAGTGTTTTTAATTTGTAAAATATTCAGTAAAACAAAAATTTCTACAATAGACTAAATAGCCTGTGTGATTAAATGTTAAACTCAAATACAAAGAATCAATATTAATTGGTTATAAAAAATTAAGACCCCATTTCATTGTTTTCATGATCTACTGGCAGAGGAAAACTTTAAGCACCAAAAATTAGTAATGTTTACATATTCAGTATGTCCATGATTAGTTTTTACATTATTTATAAGAGCTTTTAAGACTTGATGACTGAAAACAGTGTGATGTGTTGTAATGATAGTTACTAGTTAAGGTCATTATTAATAATTTTTACTTCGAAATTCAACCCTGAAACCTATAGCTGTACATTTAAATACAGGATAGCCAGAAAAAGAATTAGAAAAAGAACAGACATGCATAGATTACAAAATTATTTACATATTCCATGGATGCATACTATTCAGTGATTACAAAGTGCATACATTGAATGTGATTGTCTGAAAACCTTTCTTTACAACATTTGAAGCCCTATCATCTACTTCTCTTTTATAAGCATGTTCATTCAGAGCTGGACTGCAGATCCTGTGCTGGATCTGTCCTGCTCCTGGTTTCATTACTAACATCTCTGTTCAGTTCGACAGACAGAGCGACCCGGTGGACGTCCTTCTCCCGGAGCACAGCATGACAAAAATACTGGCATATTAAACATCCTTCTAAGGAAACAGAAACACAAAGAAATCAGAAAAAGGTTTTCCAGATCTGTTCCCGTAGCATTAAAACCTCGTTCATTTTATTTGATTTATTTATTTACATGTCATTAACCAATTTAAATGGCATCAAAAAGTGGGGAAAAATATAAAAATGTTAAATGACAATATGTTACCGTGCTGAAATGCACAGCGAAGAAGATGGTGATGATGAGGATGCCGATGATGATGGATGCGATGGACACATAGAGCGCGATCTTCCCTAAACGCCTTGATCCCTCATAATCCCCCTGATCATAACTATTTCTGGACTATAAAAGAAAGATTAAAATATTTAGAGACATGACAAAGCTTTTCACTCTTTCTTTGTGATGTGTGTTTGTGTGTGTTCATCCAGTCAAACTAATATCAGCAATCAAACCAACAATTATCTTTAGTCTTGCATGCAGCTGCTGCCCTGATAGCACACCTACATCTGCAATATGTGTGTTAAAGATTGCTTCATCTGGAAAGCATCTGCTGTGTACAAACATCTTTAAGATGTCACTTTTACATACACTCTAAATTATAAACATCTTATTTCCTAAATGTCTATTTGACATCTACCAGGAAATGCCATAGAGATGTATTGCAAGTGAGCAAAGACTCTGAAAAGTATGTCTTACAGATGTAAACGCACATCAAAAAGACATCTCTGAGATGTATTTGTGCTATCAGGGTAAGGAGTCGTTTGATTCTGATCTATGGAAGACTGTTTCCAGCACTGAATAAAAAATAAAACAAAGTAGTTGCGAGTTCATATCTTGCAGTTCTGACTTTATAACACGCAATTGCGAGTTATACAATTTAAACTGGTAGTTATAAAGTCAGAATTGTGAGATATAAACTTGCAATTGCAAGAAAAAAAAAACTCATATTGCTACTTTATATTCATACTTTTTTTGTCTTGCGATTCTGACTTTATAACTTGCAATTCTGAGAACATAAAGTCGCAATTCGGAGTTTTTTTTTTTTCGAATTTTGATTACGCAATTCTGACTTTGAGAGATATGAACTTGCAATTCTGAGAAAAAAGTCATATAATTTATATCACACAATTCTGAGAATTTTGAGGAAAAAAGTAGCAATTTAGTGGCGGAAATGAGCTTCCATACAGTTCTCTAGCTTTGGTTGGCTATTTATTTATATTTTTTTATATTATTTATTTCCTGTTTTATCATAGGTGCTAGGTTAAAATTGAGTGATTGCTTGAACAAGTAATAAACAAGCACATCTCTTAACAGCAGGAATCATGTTCACAACACAAAGAGATAGTCTTTGTGGGGGGGCAGCTGTGGCCTAATGGTTAGAGAGTTGGACTTGTAACCCGAAAGTCACAGGTTTGAGTCTCGGTGCTGGCAGGAGTTGTAGGTGGAGGAGAGTTAATGAACAGTGCTCTCTTCCACCCTCAATACCCATTTCTGAAGTGCCCTTGAGCAAGGCACTGAACCCCCACTTGCTCCCCGGGCGCTGGATCTATAGCTGCCCACTGCTCCAGGTGTGTGTTCACTTCTCACTGCTGTGTGTGTGCACTTGGATGGGTTAAATGCAGAGCACCAATTCCGAGTATGGGTTACTGTACTTGGCAAATGTCACGACTTGCACTTTTTTCACTAGTCCCCCAGTTTCACAGACAAGGCTTAAGCCTAGTCCCAGACTAAAATGTCTGAGCTGTTTAAACTGAAAGAAACTTGCACTGGTTGATCATAAAATATATCTATGCCTTTGTTTTGTCTCAAGAGGGACACCAGCCTTGTCTGTGAATCCAGGCCAATAAGTTAAGCATTTAACACAAGTTTGTTAAAAATCAAATTAAAGGTATAGTATGTAATGTTGACAGTAAGTGGTTAAAATGGTACTGCAGTCCAAAATCAAAATATTGAAGAGAAATGTTTCTCCCGCCACTCCTCCTCTTCAGACTCAAAGCTCACGCGGGTTGCCAGATTGAGGCAATGAGCTTTACACTGCAAGTTGATTGTCACGGTTCATGAATGCACTGTTTCCAGCTCGTCTCATGTTACGTCATGTTGATTGTTTCATGTGGGTGTTACCGCTGATCATCTTGATCAGCGGCAGCTGCAGCTCATTACACCAGCCTATTTAATGCCCTGTCTTTCGTCTCTTGTTTGTCAGATCGTTGTTTGAGGTCCTCCGTGATTCTTGTCTGTGTCCCATCTACTCAGCTTTACTCCTTGTGTCTTGTTCCTGTTGGGTCGTTGTGGATTACACCATCATCTCACGGATCCCTCATCATCACTCACCTGCGCACTCTATCACCTTCTCTCCGGTCTGTGCTGCAATCGAGGTTCCTGCGCCACCCACCACCAACCCAGCATGACCTTACGTCTCAATAAAGACTGTTTACTTGCAACTTGCTTCCTGTCCTTTATACGATCATGACAGAATGATCTGACCACCCATGGAAGCAGCGAGTAACCCATCTTCGGCATTAGAAGAGTTCCTCAGCGGCAGTGCTTGAAGGATGGACTCCCAGGAACAGAATCTAAATGACACTGGTCGCGCTGTCCAGGCTTTGGTGGCACAGGTGTCCGAGCTCACCCAGCAACTCCTACGAGCACCCACTGCACCGTCACACCCCCACACCACTGGAGACCCCCTCCCAGCCAGAACCACGCCTGCCGGTTCCAGAAACCTTCTCTGGTGAGCCAAATTTCTGTAGAGCTTTCCTAACACGATGCTCAATGCACTTCTCCCTTCAACCCAGGACCTTCTCCAATGAATAAGCCAAGGTGGCGTTCGTTTTAATGCTTCTCACTGGGAGGGTGGCATTATGGGGAACGGCGGTGTGGGGGAATCAAGATCCATGATGCGCCTCGTTCCAGTCACTCGCCACGGAGATGAGGCAAGTGTTCAATCGGGCCGTCGCCGGGAGAGAGGCGGCTAGGAGGCTAGCCGAATTACGGCAAGGAGAGGGATCAGTATCAGATTTCTCTATCGAGTTCCGTACCCTGGCGGTGAAGTGTCAATGGAACAAGGAGGCGCAGTGGGACATGTTCCTGCATGGGCTGGCTGACCGCGTCCAGAAGGAGATCTACGCCCTGGACCTTCCGACCTCACTCAATAGACTCATTGAGCTGGCACTAAGGGTAGATGCACGACTGACACGAGTAGAACGACTTAACCTACCCAATCTCACACCGAGAGCTCCTACGGGTACCCGGGTCAGCAGCGGGGACTTGGCCAGCCCCTCCTACGATCACGAGCCCATGCAGGTAGGGGCGAGCACAGCTTTCCCAGGACGAGAAGGAGAGGCGGAGATCCCTGGGCCTTTGCCTCTACTGCGCTGGAACCGGTCATCACACCTACATCTGTCCAGTAAAAGGCCAAGCCCGGTAGTAGTTATGAGGCTACTATCTGGTGGGATCTCCGCCGAGAAGACCTCATCATCATCTACGCTCCTCCCGGTAAGACTGAGATGGTCAGCACAATCTCACGACTGTCAAGCACTTCTGGACTCCGGGGCTGAAGGTAATTTCATGGACCATGCACTTGCACGCAAACTTCAAATTCCCCTCAGACCCCTCACTCACCAGATCACGGTTCACGCCCTCAATGGACAAAGACTGCCGGTCATCTCACTCACCACTGGAAACATTACCCTCATCACATCAGGCAACCACTCAGAAATCATCTCATTCTATATACTAGACTCTCCCTTTGCACCCATATTTCTTGGTCACCCCTGGCTCCTCCGTCACAACCCCAAAGTGGACTGGCAACTTCATTCCATCCTGGCCTGGAGTAATAAATGTCATGAGTCTTGTCTATTGTCTGCTTGTCCGTCTGTTTCTATGTCTATGTTTCATGAGGAAGCAGTGGATTTGCCTAACCTGCCCGCGGAGTACCTCAACCTGAAGGAAGTGTTCTCTCCCTCCGCATCGTCCCTATGACTGTGCCATAGATTTTCTGTCAGGTAAGTCTCCGCCTAAAGGCAAATTATATTAACTTTCTGTTCCAGAAAGGGAGGCTATGGAGAAATATATTTCTGATTCTCTAGCTTCGGGGTTCATCCGCCCTTCCTCTTCTCCAGCGGGGGCGGGGTTCTTTTTTGTGGGGAAGAAGAACGGGTATCTGCGACCTTGTATTGATTACCGGGGACTGAACAACATCACGATAAAGAATACAGTCGTGGCCAAAAGTTTTAAGAATTACATAAATATTAGTTTTCAAAAAGTTTGCTGCTAAACTGCTTTTAGATCTTTGTTTCAGATGTTTCTGTGATGTACTGAAATATAATTACAAGCACTTCATACGTTTCAAAGGCTTCTATCGACAATTACATGATATTTATGCAAAGAGTCAGTATTTGCAGTGTTGGCCCTTCTTTTTCAGGACCTCTGCAATTCGACTGGGCATGCTCTCAATCAACTTCTGGGCCAAATCCTGACTGATAGCAACCCATTCTTTCATAATCACTTCTTGGAGTTTGTCAGAATTAGTGTGTTTTTGTTTGTCCACCTGCCTCTTGAGGATTGACCACAAGTTCTCAATGGGATTAAGATCTGGGGAGTTTCCAGGCCATGGACCCAAAATTTCAACATTCTGGTCCCCGAGCCACTTAGTTATCACTTTTGTGCTCCATCATGCTGGAAAATGCATTGTTCTTCACCAAACAGTTCTTGGATTGTTGGAAGAAGTTGCTGTTGGAGGGTGTTTTGGTACCATTCTTTATTCATAGCTGTGTTTTTCGGCAGAATTATTAGTGAGCCCACTCCCTTGGATGAGAAGCAACCCCACACATGAATGGTGTCAGGATGCTTTACTGTTGGCATGACACAGGACTGATGGTAGCGCTCACCTTTTCTTCTCCGGACAAGCCTTTTTCCAGATGCCCCAAACAATCGGAAAGGGGCTTCATCGGAGAATATGACTTTGCCCCAGTCCTCAGCAGTCAATTCACTATACTTTCTGCAGAAGATCAATCTGTCCCTGATGTTTTTTTTGGAGAGAAGTGGCTTCTTTGCTGCCCTTCTTGACACCAGGCCATCTTCCAAAAGTCTCACTGTTCGTGCAGATGGGCTCACACCTGCCTGCTGCCATTCCTGAGCAAGCTCTGCACTGGTGGCACTCTGATCCCGCAGCTGAATCCTCTTAAGGAGACGATCCTGGCGCTTGCTGGACTTTCTTGGATGCGCTGAAGCCTTCTTTACAAGAATTGAACCTCTTTCCTTGAAGTTCTTGATGATCCTATAAATTGTTGATTTAGGTGCAATCTTAGTAGCCACAATATCCTTTCCTGTAAAGCCATTTTTATGCAACGCAATGATGGCTGCACGCATTACCCTCCTTTTAACATGTCAAGTCTGCCATTCTAACCCAATCAGCCTGACATAATGATCTCCAGCCTTGTGCTCGTCAACATTCTCACCTGTACATACCCTTTGCCGTTGATGTCTTCAGCCTTCGAGAGGTTGCAGGGAGCGTCGATCTTCACGAAATTGGACTTACGTAATGCTTATCATTTGGTCCGTATTAGGGAGGGGAATGAATGGAAGACCGCTTTTAACACCCCCAGGGGGCACTTTGAATACTTGGTCATGCCCTTCGGGCTGTCCAACTCCCCAGCGGTCTTCCAGGCATTCGTCAACGACGTGCTGCGAGATATGGTCGATCAATTCATATATGTCTACAGGAACACGTGCAGCACGTTTGACGAGTGCTTCAGAGGTTGCTAGAGAATGGGCTTTTTGTCAAGGCGGAGAAATGCGCTTTTCATGCACAGCCTGTCTACTCCCGAGTGTATTTTACCTGAGACATTAGTGGTCTCCACACTCACATGGGAGGTCGAATCGAAAGTCAAGACTGCCTTAGAAGGGGTAACGCCTCTGCCCGGGTGCCCACCGAATCGATTATTTGTGCCGGAGGGATTACGGTCCATCGTTATTCAGTGGGGGCAATGTTCTAATGTGGCTTGTCATCCAGGAGTTAACCGTACTAAATTTTTGGTCAAGCAACGATTCTGGTGGCCACTTATGGCTCGCGACATTCACAGTTTTGTTTTGGCTTGCTCAGTTTGTGCCACTGGTAAGACTTCCAAATGACCCCCTGATGGGTTACTTCAACCGCTGCCGGTCCCTTCGAGACCCTGGTCCCATATCGCACTAGATTTTATTACCGCCCTCCCGCCCTCTCAGGGCAACATGGTAGTTTTGACCGTGGTGGACCGGTTCTCGAAGGTGGCCCACTTTATTCCCTCGCCCAAATTACCCTCAGCCAAGGAGAAAGCGTTGACCATCGTTGATCACGTCTTTCGTTTACATGGCCTCCCGACAGACGTGGTTTTCGACAGGGTACCCCAGTTTGTGTCCAAATTTTGGCATGAGTTTTGTAGATTACTGGGAGCGACTGTAAGTCTGTTCTCAGGGTTTCATCCCCAGAGCAATGGTCAAACTGAGAGAGCCAACCAAGATCTGGAAAGGGTGTTGCGATGTCTGGTCTCCAAGAATCCTTCCTCCTGGAGCCAACAACTGTCAATGGTGGAGTACGCCCACAGTACATTACCTATATCAGCTACGGGCCTATCTCCATTCGAGTGTAGTGTAGGATACCAGCCACCCATTTTTCCCAGTCTGGAATCCGAAGTCGCGGTCCCCTCCGTTCACGCCTTTGTCCAGAGGTGTCACCGCACTTGGACTAGAGCCCACAAGACTCTACTCCAAGTGGGGGACTCTACACCAAGGCTAAAGCCGACCGCCACCGGTCTAGGCCTCCCGTATACGTCGTGGGTCAAAAAGTGTGGCTTTCTACCAAGAACATTCCTCTCCGTTCCGTCTCTAATAAGCTTGCTCCCAAATTTATTGGTCTGTTCACTGTCACCAAGATCATTAGTCTGGTGGCAGTCCGCCTTAAACTTCCTCCAGCGTACAGGAGAATTCATCCCGCCTTTCATGTATCTAAAATAAAGCCTGTATTTCATTCTTCGATTAATCTGCCTGCCCCGGTTCCTGCACCACCCACCACCAACCCAGCCTGACCTTACGTCTCAATAAAGACTGTTTACTTGCAACTTGCTTCCTGTCCTTTATACGATCGTGACATTGATAAGATGATTAATCCGTGTTTATAATATGCTATTAAGTTGTGTGTGTGTGTGTGTAAAGACCTCTAACACTAGCTTGCTCTATTTTTTTTTTTTTTTATCTGTTTTATTTTTATTTATTATATTATTTAAAAGCCCTTGCTATGTGTACTGTGTTAACCTAACTGAGACTTGTTATAGCACTTATATATCATTGCTCTTTTTGTTGTTTTTGATTGCTTCCACTGTCCTCATTTGTAAGTCGCTTTGGATAAAAGTGTCTGCTAAATGAATAAATGTAAATGTAAGTTGGATGCTGAGATTTTTTTGGACAGGTAGAATATGCAAGTTCGTTAGCAGGTTTTCATGGAGGCAATATGCGGTGTTTTCTGCCAACTGGCAACCGGGGGCATTGAAATCCTATTGGGTAATTTAGCAGTGGGCAGAATCACACAGACCAAACCAAAAACAGACATTCCGACATGGAATACACATCTCAAAGCAGAATAACTGGCTGTAGCATTGTTTTGTTTTGTTTTTCTGTAAAACAAGTATGTGAACTTAAATTTATTAAGGTATTTTTACATTAGCACACACAAAAAAATAAATAAAACATATACAGCACCTTTAATTAATAATAAAGGAATCCTTGACACAAACTGTTCTATCAATACAAGCTCTTTGTTTCATGCAGACATTAATACAAATGCAGATAAAAACTTGAGCGGTTTCCAGTACACATATGATTGTTTACTCACCATTACAGAAAAGACCAGGGCTAAAATGTTGACAGGGTAGGCTGGACAGAAGCAGGTGAGGATGGTCAGGAGCAGATAGTTTCTTAGAGGAGGTCGTGGAGTTGTAGAACCGAACCAGCTGTGATATAAATCCAAGTTCCCATTCAGGGAGCTCTTCACGTCCGTCTGCGAGCCGCCTGTTGCCATGATGGCAGGCGAACACTCTGATAACACACAGATATTCGAGTGTGGAGAAAAACAGGTAAAAGAGTTTAATAAATTCACCAAGGTTCAATGAGAACTGTGCAGGCTGTCAGGAAACAAGATTAAATGAAAAGTATTTGGGGCAGGAGGGTGTTTGGGCAAGAAGAACCCATGAGTAACGGGATCAGGGAGATGAGACACTTTCCCATGGATGGATTCCAGGTCAGCAAAGTTTTAAGTTTGTGTGATTTTCAGATTTTCCATATCACAGTAAAATTTGGCAAATATGTAAAACTATAAAATGACACCAGGACGGTCCCACAGAACTAGACTAATAATAGAGTCAAATGTAGAAATGTTGAGAAACCGTGTGTGTTTGTGTGTGTGTGTGTGTGTGTGTGTGTGTGTGTGTGTGTGTGCTTGGCATGGGGCCAGCGAGTGGTATTGGGGTCACAGGGTATCAGGTGTGTGTTATGGGACAGAGATGAACATAACAGAGTAAGAGGAGCAGATCAACCACGTCTGTTCCCATGTCTTGAAGTGTTGGAAGTTGGTCATTAAATTTTGGACGTCTTTTCACCTGTTTGTTTACTTGGTGCACTGGAATCCTGCTAGCATTATGAACAATGGTTATAAAATGGTTAAATGTTGCAAAGCAGCTGAGAAATGTTTATATTCTAGCTAACATGTTAGAGAAGGATTTAAAATATCTACTCATATAAATTTTTTCATGAAAATATATATTTTGCACCACAGCAGGAAACATTTTCAGCAATTTGTATAAACAGAAAATGTATCAAAAGCTATACACTGGAGAAATTGAATATTCAAATCGAAGGGTGGGTTCCATATTGAGACCTAAGCGGTACTCGTATGTGTATAGTCCACGGTATAGCCTTAGAGCCCGTGTTTCCCCGGCAGACTTCTGCCTTCCCAAGAGGGTTTTAATCACCTCAAATTTCTCCTTATACTCCTAAATGGATGCTATATGTGTATTTGCCTCCGAGCCCTCCTTCGGGAAGGATGGGGCTTCCGCAGCGTCCCAGTTCCAAGCGGACCGGGTACGTTTTCCCAGTGTGATCCAATCTCACCCAGTGAGGTAGTGCTTTGACAATGGTGAGCGGAACTACTTGTTCCGAGCCCCGGCCTACACCTAATAGGGGCGCAGGCGGCTCGCACAGGGCACTGGAAGGGGCAGCACCCATGGCGCTTTGGTAGATCCCATTTTGCGTCGGTCACCGACATGGCGTCGAGAGTGACCGACTGAAAGGGAACGTCTCGGTTACGTATGGTAACCCTCGTTCCTTGAAGGAGGGAACAAAGACGCCACGTCCTGTCGCCATGGTTGCAGTACCGTCGCTGAGCTGCCGGGTCCCCCGCTCGGCTCCTCAGCGAAAAACTGGTATGCATTGCATCTGCTGCCTTCTTATACTCACGCAGTGATCAGTGGCAGCTGGATGCAGTAATTGCATGCCAATGTGCATTGGCTCGTTTAGTTTAAACTCGAAGTAGATTGGTCTATCGAAGCGATATCCCATTTTGCGTCGGTCACCGACGTGGCGTCTCCGTTCCCTCGTTCAGGGAACGAGGGTTAACATACGTAACCGAGACGTTTTTTAATATTGAAACCTTAATTTATCTTTAAAATATTTGATATATTAAAAATTATTTTATTAATAATCCCTTAATTTTGATGACTTTATTCTGAAACAATTGTATACTCATATACATGTTAAAATAGTTTTAAATATTTGTAATTAATCTTTAAAAAGTACTCTGATATTTGTCCATATTTTTTATTATTTTATATTCTGTTTTTATGAAATGGGTTAATGTTCAGGGTTTACAACATTCCATATTCAAAATCCATATTCACTTTTGCATGAACAACTCAAATTACATTACAAAGAGTCCAATCCATTCTGCATATTAGCAAAACAATCTCTGCTAACACTCCCTGAAAATGCAATAAAAACCACAAAGAAAATCATGAAAGCAGAGACCATCAAATGGAATGTTTTAAAATAATTTATTAGGATCTTTTTACTTGAAAATTTCCAGAGGTGAAAAATAAAAAAATACAGTAAAGGGACAGCGAAGCAGCGTATTTGAGCATCAGGTCACAGTGTTGACGTGCAGCTCCACAGCAACGGGACGGAGCGCCGCCCACTGATGCTTTCCAGTTCCGCCGCTGATCCCCTTCAACAAATCCTCCAAACAAACAGCTAACATGTACGGTAAAAATCTGAGAAACTTTCAAGGGGTTAAAACGGATCTTGAAATATATAGCTTTTTTTCTGAAAAATAATTCTTAATGCCACATAACCGCCGTCGTATTCGTACCACTGTTAACAGCGTTCGTTATTACTTGTGTAAAAATAACTTATTGCTTTTTGTTGGTTAAATAGTTACAGTGTGTGCCGTGCAGTAGTTTTGTGAGGCATCCCTGTCAGCTGGAGATTCGGTCGTCACGTGACAACTGCTCCAAAAAGAGGCTACACGTGTCAAATGGAAGACTGGAAACAAATGCAATTAAGTAGAAATCAAACAGATGCAATGTTGCTGAAATGAAAAAAAAAAATCACTCTGGATGCGTGTTATAAGTCAAGCGTAACAATTTTCCCAGAAGGCCTCTATTAGAGCTGTGTTGACAGAGACGTTCCTCTCCATTACTGGCAGAGACGAGACAGTTTCAAAGGTGGCAGTTGAATGCATGTAAACTAGCTACGTGTACATCCATACTTCAGTTACACTCACACACGCATCCAAACACACAATGACAGGTGTAACAGCGCTCAGACTCCTTTGCGTTGTAAAATTGTCCTTCATTTCTTCCAAAAACAGCATTGTACCATCGAAAAAGAAGAACGGTAAAGATTTACAAAAGTAAACCACGCAAAAAAATTATACATATAATATATGTTTCCAAAAACAGCATGACGAGTAGCACAGCAGCTGTGCTCTTTGAAACTGAGGCAGATCAAGACCGCGTTTCCGTTTCCCAAAAAACGGGACCAAATAATTTGATCTAATGGAAAACACAACCTGGTTTGTCTGCAATGCGGTTTGACGCCTCATAAGTGACAGCAAACATCAAACAATGTGGTTTCCGAATGGTTTAAAATTCAGTGAGGAAAGCGTGAGGATTCATAAAAAAACAAAATGACAGAAAGGTCTGTTGATCTGGACAATTTAGTCCAAAAAAGCATCAAATGTTTGATCGTAGTATAAATGTGAGTCGAAAGTGAGAGGAGCACAACCAAAGACCCACATCGGTCCAACTTGCACATGAAAATAGTCTCAGAAATGCAAGATTCAATGTGAAGAAAGATGTTTGCATGTTAAAAACCATAAAGGACCCTCAACCCTCCCGCAACCCCCAGTCGATTGTTCTTTCCGAACCCTCCTAAAATCCATGCAATATGTACAGTATCTACAAAAAGAAGCCGAACAATGAGCCTCAAGGTGAGCAGAACCCATTTCTGTGTAAAAATGTGTCAGATATTCTTACATCTGAAAAAAATGCAGATTCATGCAGAAAATTCATGAATGAGGTCGGTGTTTCTCGTGTAAAAACCAATTGTACGAAAAAAATAACCGATTCAGCTTACGAATGTTCGAATAACATTATATATGCTGAGTTAAAACTACCAAAATATACATTTTTGTCCTGTTTTTTTTTTCTTTGTGGATTTGATTCATTCTCACGTATTTGTTCTGTGTTGTTTAGATTCGTTTAAAAACTAAACAAATGATGTTTTGTTTAGTTTTTTCAGTTTCGTGCTCCTCCTCTCTCTTTCTCTCTTTCTCAACATCATCTGTTACAGCATGAGTACAGTAAAAACATAAAAACACAGTCAGCAAAAATACGTAACAAATGCAGAAAAGCTTTTTCTGAAAAAAAAAAAAAAAACACGAAATTCCTTGCGTGTTTCCACATGTACAATAAACATAATATTGTTTTGACAAGGTTTTTTTTTTTTTCAAAATACGGCAGCATATCATAAATGAGTTTGATACATCAGAAAGGAAATACGGGATGAGGAAAAAGAAAAGTGATGTTAGTAGAGAATAGAGAAAAAGAAAAGGTGGAAACTCCAGAGCACGTGGGGTTTGTCCAATAAACACGTCACGTCATCACAAGCACGTTTCTCCTCCCACGCTGGACCCTGATTGGACGCCCCTCAGTGATAGCCATTGGTAAAGGCTGTTGCAATCAAAGGACCCTTGGAGGAGAAAAAAAATAGGGGTTAAAAAATCTTTTGAGCAATGGAAGTCTTTGTGGCAAAATATTCTGGAGAGATTTCAAGCAGAAATACAAAGCTCATATTTTTATTGCATTTCGCTCATTGCAATTTTATGTATAAAATGTGTTAGGAATGTGTTAAGTTGTTTCAGTGGTTGTCATCTCTGGTGCAGTGTGTTCTTATTAGTGCTGTCATTTGTTAACCAAAACAAAAACTATTAAAAATCATTTTTTTGCATTTAATAATAAAAGTTTTAGATGAAAAACCTAAACTTTATGCAAAAATGTAAAATACTGTCCTGGCAGCGTACTGAAATAGTAAGTAAAAATACTAAAATTACTACAACTAAAACTGAGATAAAAATAAATTGAAGTAGAAATATAAGTAAAAAATAAAAAAACACATAAAATAATTAAAGTGTTAATTGATATATAAAATAAAATAAAAATATATATAACTTTTAAATTAAAAAGTTTATTTCAAATATTAATACATACTACAACAACATACAAGTTTTATACTTTATAATTGGAGAGGTCTGTTCTTAGCAGTTATACTTAGTTATTGTTAAATAAAACTATTAACAAATAATCTTATTAGATGAAAAACCTTAACTTATAAAACTAGAAATTAGTAGCTAGTAGAAACTAACTGTAATAAGTACTGAAATCAAAAATCTAAAATAAAAAGAAAGCTAAAGAGAAATATTTAAAAACAAATAAAACTAATAAAAATTAAAAAAGCATATAACAAAATTACAAAAACGTAAAATAAAATGTACAAAAAAATATTAAGCTATTATAAAATTAATTATTAATAAATACTACAATGTATTCATGTATTTATGTAAAGACTGAAATAACACTGATTCTTCGGCCCACAAAGAGAAGGGAAAAACAATGATAAATGCAAATTATAAAATATAAATAACTAGTAAATCACTTTCAATGGAATTCAATGGGGCACATAAATCGAGTCGCATGGACTTTAATATTTATTACTTATGTCCTTTTTGACAATAAAGTTATTGAATCTGATTGAACCTACCCCGAGTCCATGTCCGAACCCTGTGCTGGGGGCGGGACTTGCCGCACTGATATAGCTGCTGATTCCTGAATCCTGATTGGCTGCTGCATACAGCTCTGCCATTGGCCCAGGGCTGCTGGTGCCCAGGAAGCCAGCGGTACGTGAAGGGGTGGAACCTACAGGACAGACGTCTAAAATATTCAGAAGGTGCTTTACAATAGAAAGACTTTAATAAATCTCAAAAACTGACAGTAAATGTGATTTTGCGTACCTCTGACCACTGCTGCAGCTGCGGCCGCTGCCATTGGTCCGTAGGCCGTCAGTGGAATGGCTGAAGGACAGAGAGACACAGGATGCCACACAAATACATGTCAGTTTGGGATCCTTTAATATCCTGTTACATGTGTTAAATGTTATGGTGAAAAGTCAACTAAGCTGTGTGTTCAGTGCATGTAATTCTAATGCTTGCTTCTGGAATCTTTTTGGAAAAATGTCCACATCTGACAACTCTGTAAGCTCTGTCATTGGGCAGGAAGTAATAATAATGTAATTTTTTTATGATCCAATCTAACCCAAAATGACTCAAATCAAACCCTACCCTATGTTATGTATTGAATATTCATGTTCTTTTACTAATGTCACATTACAATATATAAACAGTGCATATACATACATAAATAAACTTGTTTAATAAAAACGGTATACATGTATACTGTAACTATATATGTATAAGTAATTATTAATAAAAATAAATTATATTGTTTTTCCTTAACCATCCAGTCTGATTTTAATCTCAGTGATCCAGAAAAAAAATGTATTGAATAAAGATTTGTATTTACACAGCAGAACAGAAATACTAATGCCAAAAAGATTGGAATCAGTAAGATTTTTTTATTATTGTTTTTGAACAAAATCTATTCTTCTCATCAAGGCTGCATTCGTTTGATCAAAATACAGTAAAAACAGTAATATTCTGAAATATTATTTCAATTTAAAAGAACAGTTTTCTATGTAAATATATTTTAAAATATAATTTATTCCTGTGATGCAAAGCTGTATTTTCAGCATCATTCCTTCATCATTCCTCAGTCTTCAGTGTCACATGATTCTTCATAAATCAATCTAATTTGCTGATTTATTGCTCAAGAAACATTTCTGATTATTATCAATGTTGAAAACAATTGTGCTGCTTCATATGTTTATGCAAACCGTGCTAAATTTTTATTTAGGATTCTCTGATTAATAACACTTATTTTAAATAGAAATCTTTTGTAACATTATAAATGGCCTTAATGTCAATTTAGTGCATCATTTCTGAATAAAAGAAAAAAACAAATATATATATGCAGCTTTTGTAGTCTGGCTGTAACATTACTGTCTTTAAGCAGTCTTGCATTTTAATTTAAGGCTCAACCAGCGACTAGTTTAGGAAAACTTGGTTGAAAACACATGATTGCATTGCAGAAATGACACACTGCAGCTCTGTCTCTGACCTTTAATTTAAATGAAGGAGAACACAAGCTGTTTTTTGGGAAAATCAGCAGCATGTGTGTTTCGTGTGCAGCCGTGTGTTCATGTGTGCGTGTGATTGAACACAGAGAGCTTCTTGTAAAACCAGATGAGCGACTAACCTGTGATCTCTTGGGGGTGAGAGGAAGTCAGAAGGGGTGCCCGTTCTAAATGGAATTCTAGAACAGAAACGGCAAAAGAGCGGTTTGTGAACAAACTCAGCGTAAACCAGCTCAGAGCTAAAACACCAACACACACACACACAGTGAGTGTTTTTCCACATGAAGTCCTATCTACACAAACACACTGACATACACCATGAAAGGAGGCTTTCAAGCGGCAGAGGAGAGACACGTCTAAGCGCACAGAAACACACACAGCGAAGCACTTACAGCCGGGTGCAGCTGCTACACAGGAGGAAATGAAGGGAACAGATTGAGGTGCAGAAGGACACGAGGAACAAAAAGCACAAGGAAGAGAGAAACGGGAGGACGTCGTTAGATCGCTGATCTTAAGGTGTGGAGTTAGTTAGACATGGAGCCGTAACACATAGCGGTTAGTACCTTGTTATTAAAAATAAAAATTGTTATTTATAAAAATGTAACTTGTTATTAAAGCCAAGTGTAGCTGTTTACGGGCGCAATGTCGCAGATCATCCAATCACACTTCTGTTTTTATTTGTTTTTTAATAATGTGAAGCTGTTTCTCAACTAATGACAGACAGGTTTGCATGCATCAAATAAAACTGCATCGCCACATTTTAGTAAAAACATAAATGAAATCATATGTCTATATATATGTCTATACACACACACACATGTATGGTCAAGTGATTTAAATGCAGTATATATTAATGTATAAATAGTATATATCAATATATATTCAGTTTAATCTGTAAGTATATTATACATTATGATATATATGATAAATACAGTTTTAAAGATTAATAGATAGATAGATAGATAGATAGATAGATAGATAGATAGATAGATAGATAGACTTGCCTGGGAACTGGTATGTGTATCCTGGTGTGATTCCTGTGTATCCACGACTGGCGTAAGTGGCCGTCTGGAATCCTGGGTAACCTGAACAGAGAAAGCATAGTGTTTAAGGCAAGGCCAGATTATTTGGTAACACTTTTCAATAATGTCTGTTTCTATAGAGTGGGGCAATTCCTGTTCCTGTTCTGACTCACGATATGTAAGTACGTTTTCATATGTAAAGGATTTGCCACTGATGATTCAAACGCGAGTTTTGAGCATTGTAAAGTAGGCTTGTTGTTTGTCGTTTCTCTGATCACAAATGTAAACATGGTTTTATGTTTACGCTGCGCGATACGCAACACAACGTGTAAAAAGGCAGTATAAGTCATTATAATCAGTAATTATGTCCCCACTGGATGCAACAAATGCCTCGTTTGTAATGGGTTTTATTGTACTTGTCTATTTGCTCCGGGACACGGCATGTTAAGGGGCGTAACATTTCTGTCACAAGCTTGAGATATAGCTGGCCAATCAGCGTACACAACTCTCTTTTCAGAACGAATAGCATTGTAAAAATTGACACGGTTCAGAAATGCAGGGCATAGAGAAACAAAAATAATGCACGGTATGTAAAAAATAATGTTTTTTTTCTACCTTAAACCGCATAAACATTTCATTACACCAAATACACACAATAATGTTCTTTTAGCAATGTCATATGACCCCTTTAACTAACTAATGTTTACAAAGTTATACCAATTATTTATACAACACGTCATATAAAATGATAATTGAAAGCAATAATTCATAATATAATATTTTTAGTAACTCAGAATTTAATTCACAATTAATGATTGCACTAAATTAATTTTCACTTATAAATGTAAATACTATTTATTTTTCATTGTTATAGCATTTGCCATAGCGACTGCTAAATTATTAATAGTGAATATAAATAAGATAAAAACAGGCATTTTAATTGTTATATGGGTTATTTGATGTATTTTGCGTGCAAAACTTTTTTGTTTTCAACTGATTTGTGTCACACTCACAAATGCGCAGACACAAGTGCAGTTTCTGTTGTAAACAGCAGGTAGCGCTAGACTGTCACCAGACAGGACTGCAGCGCTGCACTGACTGGATTTGCTCATATGCATGAGTTCACTGAGATTATTTGCCTTTTCCTTCTTTTTAACTCACCCAGCATGCCGATACCCAGCATGAAGGCGTCCATGCCGTAGGGCATCACCCTGGAGCGGCCTCGCGCCGTACCTGTCGGTGACATCACTTCCTTCGGCTGAGCTTTTTTGCATTCCACCTTCAAAATCATAAACGAATTCTCTTTAATATCAAGTTATTCTAGTTAAGTAGCATCTGAGACAAAATTACAAAACAATACAATTCCAGTTTCCATGATTTATTCCATCTTTTATTTTATTTTTAATTCTTAAAAATAGTTTTAGAAGAATCATCTGAGATGAAGGTGATATTGAAAAATAACTACAAATGAATATTCAATTATTATCCTGAGTTATGAATGAGAAATTTTTGAGACCAGATTTTTTTATTATTATTATTATTATTTTATGGATCTTTATTTTTCTTCACTTTTTATTTCTTCAAATGAATTTTACATTTGAGACAAGGTTGACACTTTAAATGAATATGAACTGAGAAACTCAATGAAGTCCATGGAGGTCTGAATCAGCAACATTTGAGCAGTGCAATTTTCCTCAACTACATCACAAATGAAATCTCTTTAATATCTCAAGTTATTGTAGTAATTTCAATCAAATTCAATTTAATCAAAATTTTTTGGAGAAGCATCTGCAACAAAGCTGAAACTTGAAATATAATTCTATAAAAGAGTCATTTTTGAACAATTAAAATTTCCTTTAGTAAGAGAATGCCTTTTTTCTTTTTCTTTTTGATAATCCAGTGATTTAAATACTATATGTACATATAAAATTGCCATAATAAATTTGATATATAATTCATATTTTCGGATAACCTTGTAATTTACATTTTAAAATTTCAATCTTCTATTTATTTTACGTTGGTTTACATCTATATATATCTATATCTATATCTATCTATCTATCTATCTATCTATCTATCTATCTATCTATATATATATATATATATATATATAGATAGATAGATAGATAGATAGATAGATAGATAGATATCATGAATGTATTAAAAAGGTGTTTTAAACACACACACACACACACACACAGAGAGAGATAGTGTTTCATAGCAGAACACACTCTCACCATCTTGTTGTTGATCTCGTGAAAGTGGATCTCGCAGACCTTTTCCACCACGTCTTCATTCTCAAAGGTCACGAAGCCAAAACCTGCAGAGCAAGAACACACATGCACTCTTCACCAATCACAAACATAGCATTGCTTTCAAACACAGAATCTTTTGTGCTTATTTGGTCCAGTTTGATCCTGGCATGACCTTTCCCCTTCTACTTTCTCATTCTCTGTACTCGCTTTTGTTCTGTTGCCATCTGTTCATATATTCAGTTCATTCTGTCAGGAGGTTAGCTCCTCACCTGTTGTATTTACCTGTCCTACTCGATCCCGCCCACTCATCTGTTACTCACTACAGGCCCCGCCCACCGGCTGTCAGTAAGACTTTCCTTCCTTTCCTTTCCTTGCCAAGTGAATGACGGTTTAACCTCTGAACTACTAACCAGCTCAGCATTACCCTGCATGACCTTTTTAGCAATGCCTCTAAATGGAGAGGAGACTGACGAGAAGAGAAAAGATCTCTAATATTTCACCAAGTTATTAAAAAGCAGCCTTTGAGCAATTATTTTTTCTTAATAAATCTGGTTGATCTTTTTTTTACTCCAAATGAACGTTGATGCTTAACTGATGTATAAATGAGAACTCAAGTATTATTAAATATTCCTCAAGTATAAGAGAAATACCAAATGAGTTATTCTACAAATTGAGACCTGTGTCAAGGCCAAGTTTAGGAGAAGTTAATATATTAAATGAAATATAACTCCATTAAGTCTTCCGAACGATCAACCTTTGAGCAGTTGCATTTTTCTTCCATACAAAAATGTGTTCTTTTATTTTTAATTTTCAAATAGAAAACATAGTGAAGTTAATAGTTCATACTGAACTTCTGAGCAGTAAAATATTCCTCAAATTATTCTAGTATTTCTAGATATCAATCAAGATATTAAATATCAACGTGATATTGAAATATAAAAAAAAACACATTGTGTCCTTAACTATGAAAGAGTAAATTTGACTTTCATCTTTTGTTTATATTATATATTATTTTTTATTTTTAATATCATACATT
Organism: Carassius carassius; assembly: GCF_963082965.1. Lineage (NCBI taxonomy): Eukaryota > Metazoa > Chordata > Actinopteri > Cypriniformes > Cyprinidae > Carassius > Carassius carassius. The sequence goes on from NC_081759.1 coordinate 3,276,516, forward strand.
TGAGACAAAATTAATGCTGAAGCATAAGTATAAATAAATCAAAATGCCAATATGAACGTGCAACTTTTGTGCAGTAAAATACTCCTCAAGTACAACAGGAAAAATAAGTATCTAAAGGCTAAGTTGATATTAAAATAAACTCTATTAAATCTCCTAAACTATGAATTATTAAAGAAACAATCTTTCAGCAAATAAATTTGACTTTAGTAAGAGAATTGATTCCATTTATATATATATATATATATATATATATATATATATATATATATATATATATATATATATATATATATATATATATAATTTTATTTATTTTGTATTATATATGGATTTTTGTTTCAATTCTTCAAAAGCATTTTAGGAGAAACGTCTGAGATGAAGCTGATACTAAAGCATACTAAAGCTTACGTCTCCTGAGTTATGAATGAACAATGTTTGAGCAGTAAAATATTCCGCAAGTTCAATCAGAAAAGATACAAGAAGAGAAGAAATGAGAAGAGATGAGTCTTGGAGGGTCTAACATTAAGATTAAACATTATTATGAGTGCAGGTGGAAAAAGGATGGTATCCAGGTCTCCTACCAAATTTTGACAAACTGCTTAACTGCTTATCACACTTCTGTTAGTGAGGCAAAATCCAAATATTTCTCAAACTTGATCGCAAACAAATTCCAATAGGCCTACGGTTCTCTTCTCAACCATAAATTCTGTTCTTAATTCTATTGTTTACTCAGTTCCTGATGTCAATATTGAGATGTGCACACAATTTTCAGATTTTTTTGTTTTGTTCAGAAAATACAAAATATCAGATCCCGCCTCTCTCCTTTTGTCACTAATCACTCTCATCTTGTTCATTCATCCAGTGGCTTTACAAATTTTCAGCCAGTGTCTTTATCTCAATTACTCAAAATAATTTCTCTGATGAAACTGACATTTTGTCATTCCAATGTATTGCCTGGTGGACTGTTTAGAGAGGTTTTAGACACAATCAGCCTCACCCTCTTAGCTATTATAAACAGCTTTTTAATAAATTGTGTATTTCCAGAAAGTTTTTAACATGCTATTGTACAGCCCCAATTGAAAGGCCCTCACCTTAACCCCACTGCGCATAACAATTATTGCCCTATCTCTAAACTCTCATTAATTTCAAAGGTTTTGGAAAAAGTTGCACTCTCACAGTTTACTTCATACCTGGATACTTTTAATATTTTAGACCCATTTCAATATGGTTTTAGAGTCAGCATTGCTGAAGGTTACAAATGACATTCTGCTGTCCATTGATTCTGGGTCATCTGCAATCCTGATGATTTTTAAGTGCCGCACTTGATAATGTTGAACACGATATTCTTCTAAAACGATTTGAGTGTGTTTTGGGGGATCAGGGACTAGCTTTAGGGTAATTCGCCTCATACTTATAGGGGAGGATTTTATTTTTGTAAATGTCGGGTCATTTACTTCACCCCCTGCGCCTATATATTGTGGTGTTCCTCAGGGATCCATTCTTGGCCCACTTTTGTTTTCCCTTTACATGCTCCCCTTGGGCTCAATACTCCAGAAACATAACATTAATTATAATTGTTATGCTAAAGACCTCCAACTATATCTTCCAGTCAAACCAGGAAATTACTTTTCATTAGATCATCTTTTCATATGCCTAAACTGCTTCGGGTGTGTGTTCACGATTTGTGTGTGTTCACTGCTCTGTGTGTGTGTGTGTGTGTGTGCACTTTAGATGGGTTAAATGCAGAGCACGTATTCTGAGTATGGGTCACCATACTTGGCTGAATGTCACTTCACTTCACTTCACTTTTTTTAAATGAAGTCAAGACCTGGATGACAAAAAACTCTCTGCAATTGAATGAAAATGAAACTGAAGTGCTTCTACTGGGCCCTGCTGCTACTAACAACTCCATTAAATCACAGTTAGGTTTTACTAATAACCTACACAATTATGCAAAAAAGTTCATTTTGATCCTCTTCTCCAATTTGACAAGCATGTATATCCAGCTGTAAAGAGTAGCTTTTTTCATCTCAGATCAGTGGCTAAAATGAAACACTTTCTTTCTAGTAAAGACCTTGAAATTGTAAATCATGCATTCATTTCTTCTCGATTGGATGACTGAAACTCTTTGTACATTGGCCTACCTCAATCTACACTGTCTTGGTGTCTCAGTTCAAAATACAGCAGCCAGTTTCTTAACAGGAACTAAGAAAAGGGATCATATCTCCCCTGTCCTTGCCTCTTTGCACAGGTTCCCTATAAAATTTAGACTCGACTTTAAGATCCTTCTTTTCGCATACCAGGCAATGAATAATTCTGATTCTGATGCTTTTGAATCTAGCTTAAATACTTATTTTTACTCTTTAGAATTTGAGTTATGCTGCGTATGTACCTTGAATAGTTTAACTGGTGTTAAACTGGTGTTTAATGAATTTTCATTTTAATTGTTTTCTATGCTTGTTTTTCTCTTTTAAATTAAGTAATTTTTATTGTAAAGCACTTTGGATCAACTATGTTTGTGTTAAACTTGTGCTCTATAAATAAAATTTGCCTTGCCTAACATCAGCTCCTGAATGACTCCAGAAGCATGTAGACACTTGACTGCTGTTGTATAATTATATGACTCAATGAGGCTTTGAATGTGAGTGTGTGCATTTGCGTGTGTGAGTGCCCGAATGCCGCCTTACCTCGGTGCCTGTTGGTGGTTTTGTCAAACATTAGCATCGCGTCATCAACCTGCAGACAAAACACACACACACACACACACACAAAAGAGAGGGATGAGACACTCTAAGCCATTACCCAGCATGAGGCTCTATTGTGAGGCTCTGGAGAAACAGAGAGGGGCAGCAGATGGAGGGGCCGAGCGGGGAGGGGAACAGAGAGAGAGAGAGAGATGGACAGAGAGAAAGAGAATATGGGTGGAAGCAAGAGAATGGAGCTGAAATAAAAGAGGAGAAAGCGATGGCTGCGAACACTTTGAAGAACCTCAGCTTCAGCAAACAACTCTCTTTGTTCTTGTTATTTCATAAATTCTGGTTTTAAGACCCAGATGTTACACTGGAAATCAAATGGCAAATTAAAAGACTACCAAAATTGTCTGTGGTACAAATTAAAAGTTCTTTCTGGAAAGTTCTTTTTTAAAAAATAATTTTACACACATATATAATATATATATATATATATATATATATACAAGAAATGTTAAATCTTAAAATTCCCTGATATCCTTTGTGTGTGATTACATGATGAGGATTTAAAAATAATAATAATAATTTTACAGTGATTCACACACTAGAAGCAATTGAAGCTGATAAAATATTTGTGAAAAAGTGAGTGAAATATACCACTTTTTTTTTACTTCAAAAATGTTCACGGCAATTCTAGGATATCCTATTGTATAATAATAATAACAACAACAACAAATTTACAGTGATTTACACACAGGAAGCATTTCAAGCTGATAAAATATTTTAGAGCAAAGTACAAATTTTGACCATAGAGATTTCCATTATCTTAAAATTAACTAATATCCTGTTGTTCGTGATTACATGATAGGAACCTAAAAGAAAATATAAAGAAATGCACACACAAGAAACAATTCAAGCTGATAAAATATTTTAGAGCAAAGTATAACTAAACAATTTTAGACTGACTATATGAATTTCCATGACTTTTCCAGATTGTAAAATTCCCTGCTATCCTGTGGTGTGTGATTACATGGTAAGTTTAAAAAAAAAAAAAAATATATATATATATATATATATATATAATGTGAGTTTGCGGGGGGGAAATCTTTTCAATAACTCTCTTTGTCCTGTCCCCCCTTTCTCTTCAAACCCTCTCCAGAAGTTTACTATTCCCATGGAGACTCTGCAAAGAATTTCAATTAGAAGAATTGACCCCCTCCCTCGCTTCTCCTTTCATGAACAGAACAGATAGAGAGAGAGCGAGAGAGAGACGAGGAGCTGGATTATGGCTGCTACGGCTAGTACTGGACAAATTAACTTTGACAGAGAGAGACCAAAGTGTTTTCAGAGATGAAGCAAAGATCAGGCAAAAAATATTACAACAGAAGAAAAATCTGATAAAGCTATACACTTATTTAATCTGTCCTAACTTTTTAAACAAATTCATATGTCTTCTACCCATCAACTGCCGCAAATTATTTTAAAGACAGAGCATCTAAAGCTTGGATTACAGATAAAATCACATGCTGTTCACAGGATCAATCAAAAACAGTTCATAACAATTATAATTTGGATGGGTCATATTAAATCCATGACCACACCTCATTATAAACTTTATAAACTCATTATAAAAATTATAAACTGCTGCTACAATTATTTGTTTACAGCATAATCATTGATCATAATGTTGCTTGGCAACCCGTAAACTGCCTACAGTTAGGCTAATGAACAGCATCACTCAATATTACTGTCTGCACATACTGAGACTAGTTATGATTGTTATTTATTTTATTTTCATTATACATACAGTTGAAATTAATTGATTTTAATAATGTAATACATAATAGTATATTGTAATATAATAGTAATGTGTGTGTGTGTGTGTGTGTGTGTGGGTGTGTGTGTGTGTGTGTGTGTGTGTGTGTGTGTGTGTGTATATATATGGAAAATAGAAATCTATCTCTCTAAAATGTAATTCTATAATATATATATATATATATGTGTGTGTGTGTGTGTGTGTGTGTGTGTGTATATATGGAAAATAGAAATCTATCTCTCTAAAATGTAATTCTATAATAAATATATATATATATATATATATATATATATATATATATATATATATGTGTGTGTGTGTGTGTGTGTGTGTATATATATAAACATTTATAATATTATATGTATTTACAACAATATAAGTAAATAACAAATGTGGGTATGTATGTATGTGTGTCTGTATACATATATATATATAGCTGTCACAAATTTTAATTAATTAATTAATTAAATAATTGAAACATGTAAATAATAAAATAATATGAATAAACACATAAATAATACAATAAAATAAAATAAATAGATAATAACAAATACATCACTTCTGTGGACAGGAAGGCACCAGTCGAAGCGCTCCAGGGTCACGTGGCTGAGTAGCACTTTTCAGTGCCACCTGGTTAAATGACCATGGGAAAGGTCAAACACTCTTAGCCCGGATGAGTCACTGTCAAACACACACTCTAGACTCTGACATTTAACTATAACCCTCTTCTGCCCCCCTCCTATTCACACACACACACACACATACACACACACACACACACACACACACCCTCCCCATCTTCCAAATCCAATGACACTGCAAAGTCAGGAGAAGACAGCGGGCCGACAGCAGCTGCTGTGAGCATTAGCACAATGTCTGATATGAAAAATGACCAGTGTGATGCTTGTGTTTTGTTACAAACAATGAAAAAAAAAACAAGTGAAAGAGTTAGGGATGAACCGATACCGATAGCTGACTTTCATACTGGAATTTCAAACTTTAGGACATAAATAATTGTTTACTGATTGTTCTGTGAATATGAATGAAACCTCAGATTCTTGAGGAGAGGTGTGTTGTTACTTTCCTAAGCACTTGGCAGACGATTAGACGACTGAAAAATCCCATCGATTTAGACTGAAGGAGGGACTCGAGCCTCATCTAGAGAACAGAACATCTTCACAGAGATTCTTTACATCTGGACTAGAAAGAAAGAACCCAGAACACCCTAGAAATGCCCTGGGAAGAAACTAGAAAACCCTAGCAAACTAGCATCATGCTTGCGAGTTTGACACAGACACTGGCATGTAAAAAATACTATCTGAATTAAAAAAAAAATATATATATTATCTGATTGCAAAATCATAAATTAGAAAACAAAAAAAATAAACAAACTATGTAGATATGGTCAAAGATATAGCATTGCCACACAGAATGCATAAAAAAGGTTTGGAAGCTGTCAAAAAAAAAATTAAAAATGAAATTGAAATAAATTAATTAATTAAAATAAATTAATTAAAAAAGTTAAATAATACAATAATATTAATAGCAATTTAAATAATAAAATAAAATAAAAATAACGATTAGAAATAAATATATAAATAGATGGAGATAAAGAGTATATACTAAATATACTAAATATAATAAACTATATTAAAATATAATAATAATAATTAAATAAAACATAAAAAACATAATTTTTTGTATTGTTTCATTTTGAATTTGTGCCATTTGAATGTTTGTTTGCTTTGTTTGTTTGTTTATTAAGAAATTAATACTTTTATTCACCACGGATGCATTACAATGATCAAAAGTGATAGCAAAGACATTTATAATGTTACAAAAGATTTCTACTTCAAATAAATTATGTTCTTTTGAACTAACTAAATAAATAGATGAAGGAAGGAAGGAAGGAAGGAAGGAAGTGAATAGTAAAAATAAAAGTTTAAGAAGGCCATGCTTAAAAGATGAGAGCTAAAACACAGCCTAAAATCATTTTACACATCAAATCAAGAAACACCTTTGAGACGAATTAAAACAGACATGTTTGTGGGAACTGTCACGGATGATCAGACTGAATAAACTGAGTTATTTAGTCTATAATCATCTCAAAAACAAAACACTCTCTCTCTGTCCTCTCCAAAAACCACTCAGGGATACAACGGCAAGTTTCCCGTTTCTGTTTTATTAAACAAGAAGAAGGTTAGATCTCCAGATAAAACTAGATTTTTATGCTTTCCTCATCTCTCGTTCTCCTTTTAAACAGGCCAGAGGACAAAAGCTCCAGTGAAGCTCTCTAATCGACACCTCTCATGGCTGACTGGAGACTAACTTTTCCAGTCTGTCCGTTCCAGTGGTCCTCTTCCTCTCAGTGTTTCATTATGTCCATTGTTGTGGGTCGGAGCGCTTGGACCCTCACTGTACTTCGCTTTTGTGGGGCTGATCATATTCCAATCATTTTGGATTGTGCCTAACAGATCAGGACAATGGAGGGCAGCGAGATTTCCCGGAGAGGCTCGGAAGGCCAGATTCCATGTGCTGCATGTGTTTGATATCGATCCAACCGCTGAGTGAGAGGAGTGTGGAAGAAACGCATTTTCAAATCTCCTTTGTAAAGTTGAACTTTGTCTAAAATGAATCAAATTTGCTTTCATAAATGTTACTCTGTGTTTGAATGCCCAAAATTGCATTTGCAACACATTTCACTTCTGTCTATGGGATATTTTGTTATTTTTCAGCATCATCACTCATCAGAAACTCATGAAATCATTTTAAAATGCTGATTTGCTGCTCAAGAAACGTTTCGGATTATTATTAATGTTGAAAACAGTTAAGAATAATAGGGTTCAAATAATATCATTTATTTAATACCGATTTAATTTAATAAAATTTAAATGCATTAAATTTATCAAATGTGACAGTTTATAATGTAAAAGAAAAATGAATAATTGAAAGATTTCTTTTTTCAAAATGCTGTTCTTTTGAAGTTTCTATTCATCTAAGAATCATGAAAAAAAATGTTTCTACAAAATATTAAGAGGCAAAAACTGTTACAACATAGATAATAATAATATCATTATAAATTTTTGAGCATCATAATAATTGACCATAAAAAAAATCAGCATATTAGAATGATTTCTTAAGGATCATGTCACACTGCAGATCTTATTTGATCAAAATACAGTATAAAAAAAAAATATATATATATATATATATATAATAAAAAATATATATATATATATATTTTTTTTTTTTATTATATATATATATATATTAATACTACTGCTAATAATACTATTACTAATAACAGTAGAGATAGATAGTAAAGACATATAAAGACTGTAAAAAATATAAAGTAAATGTAAAAAAATGCACACACATTATATTTATAAACCTAAATGTATTCTACGTTTATTTGAAATATTACTATTTTTACTGTATTATATATAGAGAGAGAAATGTATATGATTTTTCCAAACATTTTGAGTATAAATAGGAATAAGGTTTTCATGTTGCCTTTAAACTTTAAGCATTGCCTCATAAAGTCTATCCAGCAGGCCAACAGGTGCACGAGGACACTAATACGTGTTTGTGTGTGTGTGCACCGCTGAACCCACATGTGCATTTACATATTTGAAAAAAAGAGCCCACATGCACCCTATGTCACATTGAGATGTGTGTGGAGACAATAAGCCCAGCAGGTCACCGTGGAAACAAGCTTGAGAGGGTGGGGGGGTGGGGGGGGCAGCAGCTGTTGCATCAGATTAGTTAAGATTCGGAGACCCTCCCCCTTTACCAGCAGCACCTTCACACCATTCCCTCCATCCTACCTTCACACTTCATATAAGAGTGATTCTGTAGACAGGAGCTACAACCCGAATTCCGGAAAAGTTGGGACGTTTTTTAAATTTTAATAAAATGAAAACTAAAGGAATTTCAAATCACATGAGCCAATATTTTATTCACAATAGAACATAGATAACGTAGCAAATGTTTAAACTGAGAAATTTTACACTTTTATCCACTTAATTAGCTCATTTAAAATTTAATGCCTGCTACAGGTCTCAAAAAAGTTGGCATGGGGGCAACAAATGGCTAAAAAAGCAAGCAGTTTTGAAAAGATTCAGCTGGGAAAACATCTAGTGATTAATTAAGTTAATTGATATCAGGTCTGTAACATGATTAGCTATAAAAGCTTTGTCTTAGAGAAGCAGAGTCTCTCAGAAGTAAAGATGGGCAGAGGCTCTCCAATCTGTGAAAGACTGCGTAAAAAAATTGTGGAAAACTTTAAAAACAATGTTCCTCAACGTCAAATTGCAAAGGCTTTGCAAATCTCATCATCTACAGTGCATAACATCATCAAAAGATTCAGAGAAACTGGAGAAATCTCTGTGCGTAAGGGACAAGGCCGGAGACCTTTATTGGATGCCCGTGGTCTTCGGGCTCTCAGACGACACTGCATCACTCATCGGCATGATTGTGTCAATGACATTACTAAATGGGCCCAGGAATACTTTCAGAAACCACTGTCGGTAAACACAATCCGCCGTGCCATCAGCAGATGCCAACTAAAGCTCTATCATGCAAAAAGGAAGCCATATGTGAACATGGTCCAGAAGCGCCGTCGTGTCCTGTGGGCCAAGGCTCATTTAAAATGGACTATTTCAAAGTGGAATAGTGTTTTATGGTCAGACGAGTCCAAATTTGACATTCTTGTTGGAAATCACGGACGCCGTGTCCTCCGGGCTAAAGAGGAGGGAGACCTTCCAGCATGTTATCAGCGTTCAGTTCAAAAGCCAGCATCTCTGATGGTATGGGGGTGCATAAGTGCATACGGTATGGGCAGCTTGCATGTTTTGGAAGGCTCTGTGAATGCTGAAAGGTATATAAAGGTTTTAGAGCAACATATGCTTCCCTCCAAACAACGTCTATTTCAGGGAAGGCCTTGTTTATTTCAGCAGGACAATGCAAAACCACATACTGCAGCTATAACAACAGCATGGCTTCGTCGTAGAAGAGTCCGGGTGCTAACCTGGCCTGCCTGCAGTCCAGATCTTTCACCTATAGAGAACATTTGGCGCATCATTAAACGAAAAATACGTCAAAGACGACCACGAACTCTTCAGCAGCTGGAAATCTATATAAGGCAAGAATGGGACCAAATTCCAACAGCAAAACTCCAGCAACTCATAGCCTCAATGCCCAGACGTCTTCAAACTGTTTTGAAAAGAAAAGGAGATGCTACACCATGGTAAACATGCCCCGTCCCAACTATTTTGAGACCTGTAGCAGAAATCAAAATTGAAATGAGCTCATTTTGTGCATAAAATTGTAAACTTTCTCAATTTAAACATTTGCTATGTTATCTATGTTCTATTGTGAATAAAATATTGGCTCATGTGATTTGAAAGTCTTTTAGTTTTCATTTTATTAAAATTTAAAAAACGTCCCAACTTTTCCGGAATTCGGGTTGTACTTGAAGTGTCTTCCAAGCATGTTTCAATCATCTTTAAAATTGTTTTTCATCAGAGAAATAAACTGCATTTTAAAATATATTCAGATAGAAAACAGCTATGTAAAATTGTAATAATAAGTCCAAATATTACTCTTTTTACTGCATTTTAAACTAAAAAAATCATCCCTAAACATTTTACAGGAAATGGTCCCGACTAGTTGTTTTGTGTCTATCTTTGGTCCTTTATACTTGTTGTTCTAATAGTTCTGGTTAGTTTAGAACAAATTTAAAGGACGCCCACATCTAAAACTTCCCTTTGTACTGTGCGTCTCAATCTTTCTCCTCTTTTTCAAGGCAGTCCCCTTCTCTCGCTCTCAACCCACAGGAGGTGACACGGCCTCCCTCACTCATCTCATACTCTCTTCTCTTTCTTTAGTCCCTGTTGTCTACTATTCAACTCAGCAAGCCGCTCTCTCATGAAAGAACAAGGACTCCAGACATACTGTATATAAATGCCACTTATGTCACAGCTCATTAACATATGACCACCCATATTTAAATAAGACCTATTCGGTATTCAGAAACAACTCGACTCGACCTGGCCTTTTCACCAAATTTATGACTTATGTCATATGTAAGTTTAAAAGGTACAGTAGCAAAAACTGACTTTTTAAATCTAAGGATCAGAGAGAGACTTTGAAAAAAGATTACTGGAGCACATTTTACAAGAAAATTATTTATTGTTTTGTCAAAACTTCAGTGTGTTACTTGAATATGAATTAAACTTCAACATCAATTTTATCTATCTATATAGCACATTTATTAGCAATGCCCAAAGTTGCCCAAAGTGCTTCACAATTGTGAAAATTGTTTCTACATCAAACTTTCTCAGTGTGGTAATGAAAACTAAAACAAATAATGAAAGGCTGGAACTCACCTTTCCAAACTGATCGAAATACTGTTTGACATCTTCGATGGTGGTGTTGACAGACAGTCCTCCAACAAAGATCTTCTTTGTTCTTGTTACCAGCTGGAAACACCAGAAAAGGGACAAATGATGAGAAAAAGAAAAAGTGCAACTACAGGATTTTGTAGGACTTTCAATAAGACAACTAGCATGCCATTTAATCACATATTTTCATATTTTTAAGGTAAAGTACGCAAAAGTCAACTACTTTTTTTTTAAAAGAAGTATGTTTGTTCATTACATAAATAGGAGTTATGTATGACTCTGTTCCAAAACCTAGTGAGCTACTTTACTGTCTGCGCAGCTGCCTTCTAAGGGAGCATATTAGCTAAAAATGGAAACCCAGATATGGAAACGAAAGGACTCTGATTTGGGATGTTCCACATATGAAGAAACTCTGTCAGTTTAACAATGTATTTACAATGACCACTCTTCCTGTGACTCATAGGGAAAACTTGATTTCAAGCACTAACATGCATATTTTTGACGTTTCTTGCCTTTTATTTCTACAGGACAGTTGGGTGTAGACAGGAAAACGCTAAGAAAATAAGAAATATAATTCAAATAAAATAATTTAAATTTTTCGTATGCTACTTTAAATGAAAATTCACTGAGCTGGTCGCGATGCGTTCTGACTTTATCTGATCCTTGAAAGGTATTTGCTACTTTTGAACATTCTATTCATCAGAAAAGATCAGGTTTCCACAAAACATTAAACATTAAGTTAACTGTTTTCAACATTGATGATAGTAAGAAATGTTTCTTGAGCAGCAAATCAGTATATTAGAATGATTTCTGAAGGACACTAAAGAATGGAGTAATATCTGATGCTGAAAATTCAGCTTTGAGCAAAGGAATAAATTATATTTGACTATATATTATACATTAGAAAACAGTTGCTTTAAAGGAGCATTGCGTAGGTTCTGAAATGTCTAACAGTTACTGACACCAGTGGCCGTTAGAGGAACTGCAGCCAGTCTCATGCTCGTTCTCAGTGCGCACGCTCTTTTTTTTTTTTTTTTACTTACGAGGAGTGTCCGTGGGTGTCTGAATTGTGCTGGAGGCTTGTCGCTTCTTTCCATCCGCAGAGTCCATTTGAAAACATTATTGCTGCTGCTTACTATAATGGCTGGCGTGCCGTACGGTTGTAAGCCCAAGTAAACGAGAACGCGCATGACGTCACATTTTGTGAATTTTCGCGCCAATTCGGGCCCGACTTCTCCACACACAATTGAGCCTACAGGCTGATAGAGGCAACCGTGGTGGACAGTCGAGGTGTCATTCTTTTTTTTACATCATGGTTGGCTCATACATGTACAAATGAAAACTCTATCTTAAAGATTTTTTTTAAGTAAAAACCTCCACATCGCTCCTTTAAATTGAAATCATTTTTCAAAATATAAAATTTTTACCATATTTTTGATCAAATAAATGCAGGCTGGGTGAGCATAAGAAACGTTTTATAAAAATGACCACAAAGCTTTTAAATAGTAGTCTATTGTATGCAACAATGGTCAGAAAGAATTGTTATTAACTATAAGCTTAATGCTTTAACTTAATTAATTAGTTAACTTAAACTTAATTAGTAACTTCAAAAATAATGCAATTAAAATATTTTAACGCAGTTAAACACTGGCTCCACCCCCAGACCTGTACGTCATCTTACATTTCATACAGTTGACTGCTGACAAATATGATGCAGGATAACAACTCCATAAATGCAGTTATAAACTAAAATGTAAGATATTGGGAGGGAAAAATTGCCCCAATATCACACGAGTGTTGTTTTTTTGCCCTGATTTGAGATCCAGATTTTTGTCCTGATTGAGTGCAAATGTGATTTGATATAACAGTTCAGTAAAAAAGAAGTTAATGTTGTGTTATATTTTAAACACAATATTGTGTGTTTTGTTCAATTTTGATAAATATTACCTATACAGCCACAGCAGAACTGTTAGGCATCTGCGAGTAACATGAAAGAATCCGTGTTTTGAATGAATCATTTGAACCAATGATTCAAAGGCCCATTCATAAAGTGAACCATAATTCCAGAATGAATCAACTCATAAAAGACATTTACCCAACCGCTGGTAGTATGAGTAATTTTTTTAGAGTATCATTTAATTTATTTAAAAAATAAGTAAATAAAAAACATTAAAGGGATAGTTCACAAAAAAAATAATTAATTCTGTCATCATTTATTCTCCCTTGTGTTGTTTCAAATCTGAATTACTGACTTTCTTTTGCACAACATAAAAGAAGGTATTTTGAAGACTGTTGGTAACAAAACTGTTTTGGTTACCAGTAACTTTCACTGCATTAACAAAAATACTGAGATGTTTCTCAAATTATCTTCTTTTATGTTCCATACTTTATTTTAATGCCATTGTAGCCTAAACATTTAACACAATAATAGCTTTACATGATCTTTTGGGGGTATTTTCGCTTTTCGCAGCACCCTGTAATGAATTAGATAAAACATTTTAATTGACTGACAGCCCTATTATAAACATTTTAGAGGTCATGTTTGTGACCAGTTGTTAAGTGTCTATGCAAACTCTTTTTGCTTATTGTTCTAAACGTTTTCAAGCAACTTCTGTGCAATATAGTCAAAAAGAAGGAACTTGGGAATTCTGTTAACCTGAACGGAGACTTAGCACTCACCTTCGGCTGAGCTCTACGTGGGAAGGCCACCTTTGGGTCAATCTGAGAGAGAACGAGAGAGAGAGAGAGAGAGAAAGAGAGAGAGAGAGAGATTTGTTAAGCATGTGAATAAAGCTTATCTGAATCCTCAAAGGGAATGACTGAGCAGAAACCTCACGTATTTACGGAATCTGACAGACAAAGATAGTATTTCATAAATATTCTCAAAATCCACTTACAGCTATTTTACAAACAGGCCAGTCAGTGTTCCCCAAAGGATGTTAGCACTACTAACATGTATAATGAAATCATTATAGGAAAAAATAAGCAGCTAGTCAGGACATTAATCTATAGAAAATGACTGATCTAGGTTTTCTTTAAGCAATCCTCACAATGAAAGTTACTTACTAATTGAAGTTACTATATTTGCTTCATATCCAATTTACTTTTTTTATTGATTAATGCCATCATGTAATGCAGCTGATACTTCAACAAAATGTGGTACACAAAAAAAGTAAAGTCTTGCAGAATCAGACAAATCCTCTGAAATATTCCAAGAGGAATTATATCAAATTCCCATGCACCATATTTCAGGCCAGCGTGGAATCATCTGACCACTGCAAGTCATGTGAGAGATACTGTACAAGAAAAGCGGAAAGAAAACTTGAATGAATGAAAAAACAATCAATGCATTTTGAAAACAATGAAATTTTTGTCTAGTAATTTGTGAGTACAGATGCTTCCGATTTATTGAGATGCTTTTGAACAACAGTAAAACTTTTATGTCTGTGACTCAAAGCAATGTTTTCTGAGCACAATTAAATCAATCATCAAACCTGACAAGGGAACAAATAGCTGAAGTGGTGGTGATGGGGGGGGGTCATGATTAATTTGCAATTATTGCAGACTGGAGTAAGTTAAACTAGAGAAAAAAACACTTAAAAATGAAAAAGAAAACATTACAGAACTTTTAATATTAACTAGTGAACCATATTACTAGGGTCTGAAGTGTTTACTTACATTTCCTGATTCAATTCAGCATTAAGAAACAATCAACAGAAATCAGCAGAATTTCATTTAACCCCACTAGACCAGACTATCGCCATCCTAATTCTATAACCATCTCTAGCCACCCCATGCCATGCTGTTATGCACTGCCATTGATCTAAATGACCTTCTACACCAGCTATAGACTCATATGTACTGTGAGCATACAGTGGCAAACTATTAGTGCACCTCAGCAAGACTCTATGATGGTCATCTTGCCGGTTGGTGTCTATGGTTTAGTACTATGATTTTAGCTCTACTGTACACTTACAGTCACCTTTTGATCCCAAACCTCGTCCCAACCTGTGCACCAAAAATACCAAAACAGACACAAAAACATGATATAAAATGAAACAGTTCCTCATGATGAAACAGTGTCACTTGTGCAGCACTATCATTTAACCTCATTTTTCACAGGATTCTATAAAGCACTGGATATCTTCAGGCACCTTTACAGTCTTTTAAAGTGATTTTTAATGTGAAAAAAGTTAGTTTGTTTTTTGATGGACAATAAGTAGGTTAACATTACTTCCAATTTATAAAGTAGTTACATTTTCTTTACACTACTGTTGAGAACTTGGAAGTTTTTTTATTTATATAAGTAAGGCGTTCTCTGTGTTATTTTAGTGCAACGTCTAATAGTAAAAGGATGTATCATTTTAAGTGTGAAAGATTTCATTCCTATGGTTAGAGATTTAAATATGTATAAACATACTGTTGTTTTAGGTATTTGAACAATCTGCTTCCTTCAAAACATCACAACATCCGAGAATAAGCAAAACTTTCCGGAATCCAAAATGAGGTCAGTTATGAGACTGCTACAATTTTTGCTATCAGACCGAGAGAACAAACTGATAGAAATACAAGTGCGTGTGTGTGTTGTCAAAGGCTACTCTTTTTACAGGTTACTGGAACAGATCTGTTTCCAAACATTCAGCGAGACAATCCTCTTTTCAGGCCTGAGGGCAGGCAAAGCCTATCCCAACATCCAATCTCTGCTCGGAACCGAAAGGGAGGAGATTCGGAGAAAACAGATAGAGAGAGAGACAGAGAGAGAGAGAGAGAGAGAGAGAAAGAGAGGGAGAGGAAGGGGTAAGGGAAAATTAATCAGCAAAGACAAAAAAGTGAATGAAAACAACAAAGGAGAAAAAAAGAGGGAGAGAGGGAGCAATTCAGCAAAAACAAAACCTGCTAGTGAAAAGCTGAGGGTGTTGATTGTGTGTGTGTGTGTGTGTGTGTGTGTGTGTGTGTGTGTGCGTGTGTGTGTGTGTGTGCGTCAGGAAGCCCCCTCTGCTTTCATTAATTATGAGGACAAAGATGAACCCCAAACAGATGGGACGGAGAGAGGTCCACCCCCTCCTGAGCACACACACACACCGCACACACTGCCTTTTACTCCACACAGTCATCAATATATACATATATATATGAAGTATACTTCATATTCACTCTTTCGATCTGCTTCCTCATCACTTTACAAGAGCTCATGTAGGCCTACACTTTAAATTTCATTTGCATCAAGTTAAGCATCACTATTATCACTCAAATAATAAGTATAGTTAGCTGATTTGAACAAATATTGTCAAATATTGAAACTCAGCGAGTTCAGCATTCTGCAGAGTTTGAGCTTCATGAATGATGTGCTTTTACTTTTACTAAGCCATTTACTGGACATAAAAACAATTACAATTACAATTAAAGAACATAACAGTTGAAAAAAAAATATAACATAATTATGAGGAAAGCTTTTAGACTTTATTTTGTAATGTTTAATCACATATAGTAAATTTGCATCTGTTTGATTATGCTAAAACTGAAAGAAGAAATATCAAGGTTTTCAAAAAAGGATGTGTGTGCGTATATATAAATAAATCAAATGAAATTATATATTATATAATCAATATAAATATGTAAATATAAACTAATATATTTACATATTTATATTATTAGCTACATAGCCTTCAAACATGTTTACATAAATACAAATCTATATAACATTCTATGTAATATATTATACAAAAGTATTATATACTTAGAATATATTTTAATAATAATATTATATTTTATTAATAATAATGATCATTTTTATTCATTAAATATATAACAATGTATATTGTTAAAGTTTCATTAACTCTCTCTATATATATACATTTAATATATTTTATTTATTTTTATAAGGTTAAAATAATAAATGGTTTAAAGAGTAATACTGTATATTTTAATGTTTTGGTGCCACATTTCTGTGGAAGTTATTTACCTTTATGTTAAAGGTAGTACCTATAATTTTGTTCATACAAAAAATAAATGACCATACTTTTTTTTTATGTACTGCAACATTAACAATGCATATTGCTCCTAAGCTGATTTACAAGGAATATTAGTAGTGAGCAACATAACAGTGATGGAAGAAAAGGGAAAATCCTAAAATGTTTAAGTAGAAATCAAGAAGCTGGCACATGCATAAACCAATTTATACAAAACAGTCATTATCAGTATAGCCAAATATTTATATATCACTGCACCACTATGTTAAACTAAAGGTGTATGATTGTGCAGGTGGAGGCAGACCTGCTGTTGAATATGGGACTGGGCCATCAAGGTCACTGTGCATGAGTGAACAATGGCAAAGCAATTAGCTAAGGATGCTCGTTAATGAGGCTCAACAACCCCACACCGTGACCAAGATGGAACAAAGGTGAGTGTGTGTGTGCTGACACAATGCAAAATCTCAGGAGAGGTTTTTCTACATCGAAAATACAATCCATTTTGTTTTCCTCAATCCGATTAGTTGCTTTGGCGATCCATACTAATTACAGACAGGGAATTCTGTCTCTCTCCCTCTGTCCTGTGGCCCGCACCTCGCCCATGCCGTCAGCATTTGAGAGCTAATCTCCAGAATCTAACACTAAACCGTCATCCACACTCACACACGCGTACTCAAGGCCTCCGACGGGACTCTCATCCAAACCATTTCAAGTGTCCTTGAGCCAGTTCTCCACAATGCACAACACAGGACTGTCTCTAGTGTTGAATTACAAACTGAAAACTTTTAAAATGCTAAAATTGGCCGGGAAAAAAACATAATATGCACAAGCATTCCATGTTAAAAGCAGAGTTAAATACATAAACACATGAAGCCGCAAGCTATAAAGAGACATACGTTCTTTACAATGCTTTCATTTCTGTGTGTATTTCTATCAAAACAGCAGCTCATTTTCCACCAAACGCCTCCATCACGAATAAATAATCATTGAGTCTAGCAGATTTGTTCAGTGTATGATCGATTCACCTTGTAACTACATGGCTACACGAGCATATCAGAGTTGAATGTGCAATAAAGCTGAAAAAGCAATTTCAGGAATGATTGAACATCTGTGTTCATTGCAAATTTGTTTATTAAGCAGCAGTTTATAATCGCTTTTGCTACACAAATATCTTTAATTAAAGCACTTCTTGAAATATTGAGCCAAACTAACTTTATTTGACAGATGTGGATGAGCTATATAATTTGCACTCGTTTACATATTTAAAAGAAATGGAAGAAAGGCATGCTATTATTAGTAGTCTTTGCTAATACATTACTGAATATACCCTAAATGTTAAACATAGCTGTCCTACACTGTTTAGACTATAGACTCAGTAAGCAACCACCCATTAGAAACCATCCAGAATAACCTGGAAACCGCATTGCAACTTGCTAAAAAAACACTTAGAATGCCTTAGCAACTATTTAACAACACCTTGGCGACCATCAATAACACCCTAGCTCCACTGTGGCAAGTTTTACACCATCTTTAAAGGGTTAAGATACTGCTTTTACGCATTTCTAAATATTGTGTACACATAAGATGTTTTTAAAAACACAACTAAAACTCCGACATAGTTTGCACATGGAAAAGGCGATATATTCGAATGTTCAAGACATGCACATTCAGTTGTGTCTGTTTGTAATTTAGCCTTATTTTTATGAGATTTGACAATATGACCTCTCATTTCGAGAGCTCAAGACACCCCTCTACCAACCTATCCTCTTTCACTCGTTCTTCTGAGGGCCGATAGCATGAAAAAACACTCTCAGCATGGCACATTCTTTCTGTTTTCAACACGGACCCTTTCACAATATCTTCTTTTCAGCTCCTCGCATGGATGGCAAATGCAAGGAACAGGAAAACACCCAGAAAAGACTACAGAAGGACTGAAAATGTGGAATGAGGAAACGCTTTACTGTTACATGCAAAACTTTACAGTACCACATCAAATATCTAATAAAACAGCACATACTGCCATCTGCGTTACAGACTGTTGACGATTCCTCTGCAGTTCTGCCGGAATCACAAAACGCTGCTGAAGTGAACGAGGAGCTATTTGCACAATAGTCTTATCTATCAAAATTGCTTCCTGTTATTGTGTATCCCTTTCAGACCCCACTGGAGTGACCTAATAACCCACAGCAACCCCACCAAAACATAGAGCCTCAAATACCCCACGAAAAGGCCATTCAAACCCATCAATACACAGTTAACACACTGATTAGCCTTTGCATCAAAGCACAGAAAACAGAGCTTTCCTGTATAGCTATACATCTAATGGAGAGTTACATCATAGCTATCAGAATCAACATTTTTATGTGATTCTGTAACACTTATAAAATATAATTACAATTTATTCCTGTGATCAAAGCTGAATTTTGAGCATCATTACTCCAGTCTTCAGTGTCACACGATCCTTCAGAAATCCTTCTAATATGCTGATTTGCTGCTCAGAAAACATTCCTTATTCTCATCAGTGTTGAAAACTGCTTCATTTTATACTTCAAAAGCTAAAGTTCAAAACAGCAGCATTTATTTGAAACATAAACCTTTTGAACCATTTCACTTATGACCAGTTAATGCATCTCTACCAAATATATATATATATATATATATATATATATATATAAACTGACCCCAAACTTTTATAAATTTGCATACAAATTTCCCCAGCACAATACACAACATAGGAGACCTTAGACATAAATTAGTATTATTTTTACTTTCTTAATAGACACATTGTTGAAGAAAAACACACACTTTTTCTAGTTATCATTTCTAACCTATTCTAACTTTTTCAATAAAGGATCAATCCTGGCCCGAATTTGAATAAGATTCACTAATTAATACATCACATTATGAAAATAAAACAGATCACATGCAATTGTTGCTTTGAAGCCACAAAGTATTCAAGACTAGAATTTCTCTCGACTGTTAAAAATAAATCTTGTCTTTATACATGCCAGTCTATCCTTCTTCCTCATGAATTAAAGTGAAAAATACTTTAGACTTATTCTTGAACTGCAAAATCATTTCAAACTATGAATGATGCAAGACTGATGCCATACACATGCATTATTCTACACATCTACACCATCAAGTGTTATAGAGGGTCACAGCAGTTACTGGGCGTGTTTAAGAGTTTGTGACACTCTCGGATATAACCAACAAAGTTGTTATGGTGATGATAGTCCCACATGGCAACCGAACCCAAGAGACTGAAGTGTTGCCAGGCTGAGTCTTTCCATGCAGCAGTGTTTAAGTCACCATAAATAGTTGTCAATATTCTTGCAAAAACATGCATCCAAACATGATTCGACTAGCCTCATTCTTTAATGTGAAAGGACTGGGAACAGGCCAGGACACAGCCCAAATTTTACAACAAACAAATACACACAAACACACATCTTTTAAGGGGTCTGTGGCATCTCTGTAGTAAAGCTCTGGTTTTGTCTGCTGACACACCCACACAGATCTGACAAAGGACCATCAGTGACGTCCCAGGATTCACATATTCAAACACAACCTGGGTGCTTATTCAAATACAGCTACTAGCGAGCACGCTACTCTGTGCAAGGCGGTCAAAACTGGACAAAAAGTTCAGGTGCTCAACATGTATTAGGTTTCATAGATTTACAAGCCGCTTTCATTTCCATTAAAATCCCCATGGTTTAGTAATTTTGTCATATTAATACTAAAGTATTCGGAAACATATAATAGCATATATTCAAACTATGCCGCATGCCATTTGCATTGGTGGTTAGTTACACATGTGTTCTGATCTGAGGTCACAGATATTAGGCAAAACTAATATATCAAAATTTAAGCATACAAACATGCATAGTCATAACAGCAAAATTCACTGTAAAAATGGAGGAGAAAAGCTATTTTGTGATGTTGACGTCAAAGGCTGTGTGTCCGATCAATATTTACAGTACTACAAATTCACTATCACTATGGCTAATACTAAAATAACATTTAGCAGAGTGTTTGTATATTAATGTTTTCAGCTGTTGGTTATGCACTTACAAAATTGTCAATTTTCCTATTCAGCCAATGTCATGTTAATAATTTTGCATATTGCTTGATCTATGCAGCTCGTTTAATTCACTTCACTGTTTGATTTAAGATTGTCAGATCTGGCTTCTGAGGCAAAACCAGTTGAGAAACATAATGCAGATTAATATCTAAACCTTCGTAATGCATATGAATAATATTAATAATAATACTAGAAACACCCTTAAACACAGGTCTCAAATGTGACTGCAATAAATGATCAAAAACAGCTCTAAGTCTTTGGTTTAGTAACGGTTATACTGAGATATTTTGATTGATACCAAAATAGTGAATCGGTACTGCATGGTACTTTATTTAAAGAATACCATTGCATTAGCATAATCATGGTATATTATATTGTTCTTTTTGAATAATAATAAATCTGCTTCTGCAGGGTTTCCTAAAGTATATAAACGCATCTTCACAAGGTTTTTGGAGAGTTGATCGAATCCTAGAAAATTTTGAAAAGTTTGATTCTGCCCCGTTTCGCTCCCCTGGTTGCTATGACGATGAAAAGCGCGAAAGAACGCTTTCATGTGGCGCGCTCTGCGCCAGATAGACCTGCTGGAACGGACCTCGCGCCTCGTGCATGTGGAGTTAAAATGATCTTAGGAAACAAAAACCACGGAGAAGCATTCATCCGACTTAAGTGCTTAAGAAACAGAATATGAGGCAGCTGGTTCAAAAACAAAGAATAAGCCTGATGCAGGTGAGATGAAACACTGACCCTCATAGAGCATGCAGAACTACTTCTTGTGTGCAATTATATGTTAAACAAACAAATCGCTGCTATACAGAATAATTTAAAAAACGATTTAAAAGCTCACTGTTTTTGAATCCAACTCGTGTCTGTTTTGGGCCAAAACATTATCCACACCGGTCTGGTCTACGTAGGTGACAAATCCAAACCCCCTGAGCAAAAGCATAACATTACGCATAAGAATCAAGTTACAAACACACAAACAAACAAGTCAGCAGTGGATGTGCGCGCGCCTCCCCCTCACCTCGAGCGCTTCGTAACCGGATCCCGCATCACCATACACTCCTTCACCTCGCCGAATTTACAAAAGTATTCCTTCAGCCCCTCTGGAGAAAGAAAAACACATTGCATTTATTTCATAACAGCAGTTTAGTGTAGCTTAAACAAAAAGCTTGCTGCTCCTAAATCAGCATTGAGACTGCCCATCTATGACCACTTTGCATCTCAACAATAGTGCTCATTATAAAGCTCTGGTAAGCATTCTTATTTTAATGTTCTAAGCTAAGCTGAGTATTTGAATAACAACACAAGCATGCATATTGTGCATGCAGCCAGAGATTTTCCACACTGCGTGCTGCATTTATTCAACCACATCAGAGCTTCCTCACTAGCGCCCTTGCTTTCACCTCAAATCGCCACCAGCGCACTATATATCGTCTGGAGCTTTCGAGGAACTATTTGAAGAGAAGTTTGAAGATAAAACATCCCATTGATCTATAAATATTCACCTATGTAAACGATGTAGCTATAAAGCATTAGGCGCGTGCTTTGAATGCACGCTTTGATTTCACGGTGCATAACTATTTGCTTTCTGTTTATAACCCATCAAACCTATAAAGAAGAAACGCTCCTACGAGCTCACAGGAATCCATGCATTAGACTTTTTGTGGAAGTAGCACGCAGGACAGAAGATCACGCGTGTCTCACCTTGTGTCGTCTGCCAGCTCAACCCGCCGATGAACATTTTGCTGAAAGGTGAAAAAGAGAGTCAGATCAGACACCTGAAAGTCTTCTGAAACGCTATTGATTACTGGTGCATGTGTAAATACAGTAATCAACATCCCAAAATCGTAATAAATCAAGTGGAAAAGTGAAATTCGGCCATGATGGATAGATGGGTGCCGTTATTTCCAATGAAAACGCAGAATTGATTATTTCCTCTCCGTTAAAAAGTAACAAGTTCGATCATCCCCGTTTGAAAAAGCGAAATGGAACGTAATAACATAATGTGCTGGAAAAATGTAACACTTCAGATTGTAACAGATGGAAACAATGTAACAGCGCGTCCTGGAAAGGGGGAACATGGAAACAATGTAACAGTGAGGCTCCTGGCTGTTACATTGTTTCCATTTTCGCTCTTTCGTAAAGGAACCCGCGCTTGTGTCTTTTGTCTCCGGTGGTCTCTTTCCTCCTGGTCCCAAAACTCAGGTTTAAATGAATAGATGTAAATATAGATCTCTTGATCGCGAGGAAAAGTCGAACGGAGCGCGCAGAGAGGAAGCTTTACCAGGGGTCGTGTGAGGAGTCCTGCGTGGAGGACGACAGGCTGCTCTGACTCCCTTCTGTGTCCATTCCCGTGTCCCTCTGTTGCCCGGACTGTGAGCCGAACGGGAGCCAGGAGTGTCCAACTCAAGAGCGGGTGGCCCGAGGGGGTGGGGGAGGGAGGGCCCGTCTGGAGGAGGACGGCCCAGGCGGGGATTGCGCATACACTGAGGCACCGCCTCCCGTTTGACTTTTCCCGGACTCTCGTAGTTTGCTCCGCCCATCTTTCGCCCCGGCCCCACCCACTTTAATCTGCTGTCGTACAGTAGCGGAGCAGAACGTGGTCAGTGTGAAGAAAGGAAAGCCAACCAGACAGACAAACGGATAGATAGATAGGTAGATAGATAGATAGATAGATAGATAGATAGATAGATAGATAGATAGATAGATAGATAGATAGATAGATAGATAGATAGATAGATAGATAGATAGATAGATAGATAGATAGATAGATAGTTTGCATGAGTGGGTGGGGCCAATAGACTGACCACAACCATTTGTAGTCCTCTGGGAGGTGTTCATTGTTCCTCATAAACAACAGCATCTCACATTGTATTGTTGTCATTTTAATGTTTTGTTATTTCGTGATTTGTTGAAAATGAGTAAGTACTGACATGCAGCGGGCAGGCTGAAAACAGTCTAATCACTTGGAATATTAAAGCTCGTTTCAAAATATATATATTTACTGTCTCTGAACACATTTACTTTAAAAAATAATTTCAAAAAATAAACAACTATGTGTTTCACGAAACATCTCATGAGACAATAAAATGTGGATTTTATGTTTCCCAATTTCAGACTGCAAAAAAGCACAAGAAAAAATGACATCTGTATGCAAAAACCATGCATCTCTATGACATCTATATTGTTATTCAAAGCAACTTGAGGAAAAGCAAAAGTAATTTATCACACAAAAGCCAACAATATCAGCAGTTATTTTAAGAGCGCAAAAGCTAGAGCAGAAATGCACCGAAGTACAACTTAGATATATGAAACCAGATATTTCAGAGGAAAACGAGAAAACAGATGCAAGGTGAAAATCTGAAATATCAGATTCAAAATCAAACTCATGCTCCCAAAGTTTTGAGAGCAGTTCGGAGGCCGAACAGGTAGGAATGCATGCCATCATTTGTAAAAAATTTGCATGCTTATTTATCACGGCTCATAAGTTTGTCAGCGCGGTTACCCTGTATATGTGTGTGTGTGTGTGTGTGTGTGTGTGGTTGCTTATGTATTTGATTGTGGTGTCAGGATGAGTGTGTGTGTGTGTGTGTGGAGAAGCAGTATGTAGGACAGCGCCCCAGTGCTCCTGACTGGAGCTATGGGCGTGCTAAATTTCTGCATGCATGATCAATGGCTTTGAATAAAGAGAAAGAGGGAGAGGGGGAGGGGAAGGAATTAGTTTGAAAGGGGGTTGAGAAGATGTTGAAAACAGAATGATGAGACAAGATGCATTATGACAAATCTGGACCTCATGCACAGGCCTCATTATCAGAACTGCACAGGAAAGTACCTGAACATTGGGTGACAATGACTGATCTGTTTTCATATGCAACTTTTATTCTTTTGCATTGTTGACGGCTTAAACACTGTCTGGTCTGGACATGACAGGGCAGGAGTCTATGAAGCAGGTACTGGAATGGCACAAAAGAGACGAAGAAAGCAAAACACAGATAAATAAAATTAATAGAGCCATGGCATCTTTAAAGAGGGGACTGTGGCTAGTTGTCACAGAAGCTATGACATTTTGAGTCAGAAGTTCACAAATGCTGTGTTCCCGTAGCAGTGCTTTTACATTGCTTTCAGACATCTAGTTCAAATTCAAGATTATTTTTGTGAATTCTGTCTTCTGAAATTACATTCCCATCACATTAGACAAAAAATAAATAAATAAAGGCACACTTTTAAACTGCATAACTGGAAAACTGTTTCTGCTACAGGATAAAAAAATAAAAGTTTTTAATATATAAACTCAATTCTGAGAAGAAAAAACTGAATTGTAAAGACATAAAATTGCATTAGCTTGGGTGGGGAATCAGAATTGTGAGATCTTTTTTGTTTATTTATTTATAAAAAAAAAAATTTCCCATGGTGGAAACCCATTTTCATAGTTTCACAAGTGTTCTTATTATATAATTTATTAATTACAATTAATGTTGGCTTAAACAATATGCAAGTTACCTTTCATATTAATATCTATAACATGGTATACAGTATTACATTTTGCCAAACTAAAGTGGCAACTTACCCCATATAATGTGGCGAAAAGAAACTGACTTTCAGAAATGAAACCCATCCAGAGAAATATTTACGGGACTCTCCACTATGCTTTTTTTTCCACAATAATGTTGATTGATTTAGCCTTGCATTATAAAAGTTTTATATATCATAAAAAAGTCCTATGAAACATGATGACGAGATGTTTTGCTCTGTTTCTTCCCACTCACAGTCACACAAACTAGTGTGATTTTCCTGGCCATTCATCACTCCTGTGGCTCTTGCCATTGTTGCTCTTTAACCTCGGTCAACCCTGAGACCTGCTCCCAGACTCACTGATTCTGTTAAGCAGGAAAGGTGGCCTAACCTTTGGCCTTTTCCTCCTTTGTGTACTTTTTTTTTTAAGAAATCACTTATGCTCACCAAGGCAGCATTTATTTGATCAAACATATAGTAGTAAAACCGTAATGCTGTGAAATATTATTAAAATGTAAAATATGATGTTCTACTTGAACATATTTAATAATTTATTCCTGTGATCAAAACTGAATTTTCAGCAACATTACTCCAGTCTTCAGTGTCACATGATCTTCAGAAATCATTCTATGTTGATTTGCTGCTCAATAAACATTTCTTATTATTATCGGTGATGAAAATGTTGCATTTTTGCTGCCTATTTTTTGTTTAGATTTTTATTTGAAATTAAAATTCTTCTGTAACATTAAAAATGTCTTTACTTTTACTTTTGATCAGTTTGATGCATCCTTGATCAATGAAGGTAACAAAATTATTGATTTTTCTTTTATGACAAAAAAATAAATAAATAATAATAATTAGGATATTAAGTAAATATCATGTTCCATGAATATATTTTGTACATTTTCTAACAAAAATATATAAAAGCTGCATTTTTGATTAGTAATATGCATTGCTAAGGACTTAATTTGGACAACTTTAACGGCAATTTTCTTAATGTCTGATTTTTCTGCACCCTCAGGATCCAGATTTTCAAACAGTTGTATCTCTGCCATCATAACAAACCATGAATTAATGGGAAGCTTATTTATTGTGTAAATCTCAGTTTCAAAAACTTGACCCTTATGACTGGTTGTGTGGTCCAGGGTCACACACACACACACACACACACACACACACACACACACACACACACACACACACACACACACGTTTGTTTTTGTGAAAAGTGTGTTCATCCCATAGGTGTAATGGTTTTTATAATGTAAAAACTGTATATTCTATGGCCCTACACCAACCCTAACCCTCACAGGAAACTGATTCTGTCAAAAAAAACTCAAAAAAACTCATTCTGTATGGTTTATAAGTGTTTTGAAAAATGGGGACATGGGTTATGTCCTCATAAGTCACCCTCTCCTTGTAATACCTGTGTCATACCCATGTCATTATACAGAGTTGTGTCCTGATATAACACAAAAACAAGAGCACACACACACACACACACACACACACACACACACACACACACACACACACACACACACACACACACACATTTACTTTATAAAATATTACAAAAATAAAATTACAAAAAATGGCAAGTAACACATTCAATTAACTGTGAAATTTAAAATACTGAAATCGAATTTTCTTGTCAATTGTACTCCAATTTTTACAGTCTATATTCAGTTCATATTGCGACCTCTGACCTGTAAATGCTTTATCAATATTCTAAATGTTTACAGTCATGCCAGTAAACCTCAACTCACTGATTGCAGCAGGGATAGTTATAAAGCACAAAAAGTTCAATTTAGATCTAAACTACCTATAAATCTTTCCCTCAAAAACATTAAGTTGCCAAGGAGTAAACCAGGCCAGTTTCTGATTGGAGTAGAGCATCCAATGAGCCAATAGGGAAGTCTGAATGTTTCTAGTCAGGAAGTAAGCACCTGAACACGACATACAGTCATCACACCTTTACCACCAATAATGAGCACACTTCCCATTTTCAACACTGCCAAAAGGAAGAGAGGGAAATAGAGGGAGAGACGGAGCGCAAACGAGCACATCAAGGCCAATTGGACTGTCATCAAGATCGCACAAATTTCCAATGTGACATCCCTGCTATCCAGATTACCTGAGTCAGAGATCCACAGGCTGCAAGAGCAGCCCGAGCAGCCCAATATCTCTCTTAATCCTTTTTCCATTCCCCCCTCCTTCCTTCAACATATCAGCACCATTCCTCGCCTCTATTTATAGGGACACACCGTTCCCTCTCTCTGTGGGACATAGGGGGGTTCGTTCGGAGCGTCAACCTGCCTGGTAAGTGAATGGGTTAGTGACGGGTTTCGGTGGGGGTCAAGAAGGAGGACATGGGAATCCTCTACTGACCATTGCACATTTATTTTTACTTTTTATTTGTTTAGCATCCTTCTGATCATGTGTGATCCTAAAGGGATATGCCAAAAAGCAACCACCTAGCAACCACAAGTAATGTCTTGGCAACCACTTTCCCTATCTTGGAGGTTTTGCATGAGGATTCACATTTTCTTCCGAAGATTTAAAAACATAATTGATAATAATTATCTGAATATGAATATCTATTTTTTTCCCATTTTCTTCATGTTGTTCCAAACCTGCAAAAGCATTTTTACAGTTTGTGCAGTTCATCTTGAGAGAGACTTTTTTAACAGACTTGACTTTTCTTTAGATTTTTGCCGTTTCTGCTGCTGGAAAGGACCAGACTTATTAAGCCAAAACTGAATTCATTACAACATTATTTCCTCTTTTTATTTTTTAAAAGCCACTATGTCAACACAGCTTCTCAATACACTTTTACATCAACCTAATTTAAACTCTTTTAAATAGATTAAAAAATAATTTACTCACAAAATTCTATCAACTTTTTCTTACCTTCATGTTCTTCTTTCTTCCATGTGGAACACAAAAGGACACTTGAAGAATGTCAAAGCTGCTTTCCATACAATGGAATCATACAGGACTGTTGAGCTGCAAAAACCACAACAAGAAAAGCACTTTAAAAGCACCACAAAAGTAACATCCTTTTAAAAAATCAATGCACACTATCGTTCAAATGTTTGGGGTTTTTGAAAGAAGTTTCTAACGCTCACCAAGGCTGCATTCATTTGATCAAAAAAAAAAGGTAAGAAAATAAAAACAGTGATATTATTGTAACTCAAAATAATTATTTTCTGTTTTAATATATTGTAAAATGTAATTTATTTCTGTGATGCTCAGCTGAATTTTCAGCATCATTACTTCAGTCTTCAGTGTCACATGATCTTCAGATATCATTCTAATATGCTGATTTGCTGCTCAAGAAACATGTATAATTAACATATTTTCCATGTTGGACACAGTTGTGCTGCTTCACATTTTTGTGGAAACTGTGGTTTTTCACAGTTCTCTTGATAAGTTGAAAGTTTATTTGAAAGAGAAAAAAATTAGATATTCTAAATATATTCACTGTTATTTTTGATCAATTTAATGTGAACGTGCTGAAACAAACTAAATCTTACTTACCACAAACTTTTGAGAAGCAATTTTATTTTACAAAACTGGCAAAAAATAAATAAATAAAATGTTTTATGTATAAACATCATTAAAATTAGATTAGATTTATGCCTACAAAAGTATATATGTATGTGTGTATGTATGTATATATATATATATATATATACACACACACACACACACACACACACACACAAACACATGTGCACGTTTTTTGCTACTTTTGCTACTTTTGTAAATGTATCTTGTTTTTAAGTTTTAATGTTTAAAATACTGTTTTACAGTTAAAACATTTAAGCAACCTAATTTACTAACAGAAATATTAATAGGAAACATGCTGTTTTGCCAAAATTTCCAAGTCTTCTTAAGTCATAAGCATTTGTGAATAACCGAACAAAATTAAAGTAGAGCTACAACATGCTAAAAAACATCTGCTTTTGAGTTTCACAGATGACAAAGGCAAAATAAAGAATAATAAAAACAGTATTCTTCCACCAAACAATGTAGTTCTTCAGAAACAGTTGTGGTTCAAACAAAGTGATTGGCGAGCAACACACAGAAGTAAACAAAGGTGTATGTTTGTAGAGTAATTTACAACAGCTTCGAACACGGCTCAACCAATCAGAATCAAGGACCAGAACTATCCATTTTATTATGGTAAATAAACGATGGACAAAATTCATTTATTTAAATAAATGACTCCTTTAACAGCAACAATAATGAAGCAGTATTTTTCTGGATGAGTGACAGCATGAGAGGTCAAAGGGTGAATCTCGGCTGATCTCTCACTGTGCCACTGCTGTCCTCGTTGCACACTGTAAACCAACACTCATATAGATCCCCCCCGCCTGCCACATCGACTCAGTTACACTTGTTCTTTGCTGACCAGCTGGACACACATACACACACACGAGTGTTTTTTATCGAGCGAAGCAGCAGAGAAGATACCAATCACTGTTCATTTTAGTTGATTTTTTAATTCTTTTCCATTTCTTGTGAGGCCCGATGTGATTTTTGCCAATGTGTGGATATGTTTCACAGTTTACCCTGCAATTATTTTTGTCCGTTTATCAGATTCACAAAGAAAAAGGGAGATAAAGAGTGCAAAGAAATTAACCGTCAAGGGAATAGCGAGGAAGGCCCACAGACAGTGGCGAATTAGAAACAGAAAGGGCCCAGAGCGAGAGAGGAGGAACGGTGGCGTACAGCTTTTGTAGGCTTTGTGAGGCTCAAATTGTCTCCTTCTCTGGGAAAGTGGAAACTCAACACCCCCCACAGGAGGTCTGGTTACCTGGTGAGAGTGGAAGAAAGGAAGAAAAACACAACGATGGAGCGAGGGAGGGGCGCAAAAGTGCCGAGAAAGAAACGGGAGAACAGGGAACAGGAAGACAGGATGAATTGTTAACATAAAGACGGGATCACCGCAGGATGAACGAGTGATTTAGCCTTCTGAAACGAAGGAGGGGTCTGAGCAGAAACGTTTGCTAACAAAATGCATAACTTGAATCATTTGTGATCAGCATGATCTAGTGTAGTTAAATTCACAATATATTTAAAGACCTTATGGTTTGAGAAAAGACTGCCGTTTTCTTTTCTGTGTCCATGTTTAGTTTACAGTAGGCGACAGGTGTCATTTGATTGATAGTTTCAACTTTTTTAGCAAGCTCTTTTAGTATAATTGTAAAAATGTCCACCTTCAGGTTGTCTTTTTGCTGTGATCAGGCTTTTGAGGAACGTTTATTTGTTCATCTCTCAATCATAATTGTATTGCATTGCATTATATGTATTGAATCTACAGAACTTTGATTATGAACTCAGCATTTTTCTTTTTGGGAGATATAGAGCTAGTACATAACATATGTTTCTTTTTTTTTTTCTAATGTTCAATAAACGGTTAGGCTACATGGTTAAAACATATTTGGAACACATCTTAAAGTTCATGTAACTTCATGTAATTTGGAAAAGTTGGGAAAGTTAAATGGAGTCTCCTTTCCTCTTGCGCCCTCTTTAGACCAAAGGCAGAAGTATACAAATGTATATTTACATTTATTCATTTATGTGCTCTTTTGACTTGGGTCAGCAAACAATCCCCTAGTAACCATCCAGAACACCCTAGCAACCACCTATAATACCTTTTCGACCATTTAGAAACATTCAGAATTTTGCACAGGCAAGCAAACCTCACATTTTCTTTAGAAAATGTACAAATAATTAATTAATTAATAAACATAAAATATTGTCTAATTTCAATCTCTAATCTAATCTTCAAATAATGTCTTATGTATTAATTTGAATGAGATCCTCACAGAAAACCCACGCCCAGTCATGGACTGAGAAGACTCCACCCATTTGATCTTTGTTAGGATGTCATAAAAAAACAGATCAAACATCTAATAACTCACATCAGATGTGATTACTGGGTGTGGCGTGCAGGTAACACGAGCATGGGGAGGAAACCGCACCTACTGTTATTACTAAATTATTGAATGTTGTCATCCAATAATCAAAAAATAATAATAATAATAATTAACCTGGCATGAAATATTAAACCATTCAAAGGTGAAAGGCTTAATTCAAAGAACATCAACTGGATGTCAGCCAGTAATTGTTTAAACTCACATATGTTTTTTCCACAAAAATTAGTTATTAGTTAATATTATTATATTTTCATCTCCTTTTGGAACCTTTGTTTCGAAGGGCTTAATGTAAGTAAATATAAGACTATTTGGTAATATACATTATTATAGGTCAGGTATTATAGGTCAGGCTTAAAATGCAATAACAGATTTTGCATTCACAATTTGTAACAAGGATTCTGCTCTGTCTATTTTCATCAAAAAAAGAAAAAAAAGATACCCCTACCTGAAGAGGAAACCTCAAGCGTAGCAGCAAAGACTTTCCACCAGATGTCAGCAAACATGCAAAAGAAATTGAGCAGAAAAAGCCAATGGCCTCATTTAACCCCACACAATGCCGTCACATTCACCTTCTATATTTTTGTATGTGATAACACTAAGTATGTGATTATGATAATAACCATTTCGACAGGAAGTGGAATCACTTTGATGAGTCATATCACTCAGTGTCTGCTGCACTCGGTGTCTGGGAGGTGTAGAAAGAGGAAGTCTGTACAGTAGTTATTACTTTCATCCTGTCCTTGTGAAAACAAGCTATTTATCAGTTTTCATAATCCATAATTATAAACCATAATCTGACCTGAATCCAGTCCATCAATTAAAGTCTTGTGAAAACAAAAGCTGAGTGTTTGTAGGAAACAAATCCTTCATTCAGATCTTTCTCTCTGTCATACCCTTACGAAAAATAACCATGGTTTTTTGGCGGGTTGACTACCATTTGTATAACCACAGATTTACTACAAATACCATGGTTAAACTATGGTTAATTTAGCAAAACCATGGTTAATTTGTGGTTACCGTGGATTAACTATAGTAACCATGGTTTTTTGGTTTTATTTGTAGTAAAACCATGGTTAATTTTCGTAAGGGTAGTTCTTACATCTTATTCACATTAAATTAAAATATGGCATATAAATATTGCATTGCACCTGGTTTGCAGCCAATGAAATGACAACAAACCCGATAACACATATTGATTTAACCCTTTAAGGTTTTTAATAGAATGTTTCTGCAAAAAAATGTGTTGAAACAAAATAACACTATAGCATATATAAATATGTGTGTGTGTGTGTGTGTGTGTGTGTGTGTGTGTGTGTGTGTGTGTGTGTGTGTGTGTGTGTGGGTGTGTGTGTGCTCTTGTTTTTGTGTCATATCAGGACACAACTCTGTATAATGACATGGGTATGACACAGGTATTACAAGGAGAGGGTGACTTATGAGGACATAACCCTTGTCCCCATTTTTCAAAACACTTATAAATCATACAGAATGAGTTTTTTTGAGAAAGTAAAAATGCAACAAGTTTCCTGTGAGGGTTAGGGTTAGGGTTGGTGTAGGGCCATAGAATATATATATAAAGTTGGGACACTGTACAAATTGTGAATAAAAAGAGAATGCTATGATGTGGAAGTTTCAAATTTCAATATTTTATTCAGAATACAACATAGATGACATATCAAATGTTGAAACTGAGAAAATGTATCATTTTAAGGGGAAAATAAGTTAATTTTAAATTTCATGGCATCAACACATCTCAAAAAAGTTGGGACAAGTCCATGTTTACCACTGTGTGGCATCCCCTCTTATTTTTACAACAGTCTGCAAACGTCTGGGGACTGAGGAGACAAGTTGATCAAGTTTAGGAATAGGAATGTTGTCCCATTCTTGTCTAATACAGGCTTCTACTGTAGTTGCTCAACTGTCTTAGGTCTTCTATGTCGCATCTTCCTCTTTATGATCCTCTTTATGTAATGTTTTCTCTGGGGTGAAAGATCTGGACTGCAGGCTGGTCATTTCAGTACCCGGATCCTTTATGCAGCCATGATGTTGTAATTGATGCAGTATGTGGTCTGGTATTGTCATGTTGGAAAATGCAAGGTCTTCCCTGAAAGAGACAACGTCTGTATGGGAGCATATGTTGTTCTAGAACTTGGATATACCTTTCAGCATTGATGGTGCCTTTCCAGATGTGTAAGCTGTCCATGCCACACGCACTCATGCAACCCCATACCATCAGAGATGCAGGCTTCTGAACTGAGCGCTGATAACAACTTGGGTTGTCCTTGTCCTCTTCAGTCCGGATGACATGGCGTCCCAGTTTTCCAAAAAAACTTCAAATTTGAAAGTCTGACCACAGAACAGTTTTCCACTTTGCTATAGTCCATTTTAAATGAGCCTTGGCCCAGAGAAAACGCCTGCGCTTCTGGATCATGTTTAGATATGGCTTCTTTTTTTGACCTATAGAATTTTAGCCACCAACGGCGAATGGATTGTGTTCACCGACAATGTTTTCTGGAAGTATTCCTGAGCCCATGTTGTGATTTCCATTACAGTAGCATTCCTGTATGTGATGCAGTGCCGTCTAAGGGCCCGAAGATCACGGGCATCCAGTATGGTCTTCCAGCCTTGACCCTTATGCACAGAGATTGGTCCAGATTCTCTGAATCTTTGGATGATATTATGTACTGTAGATGATGATAACTTCAAACTCTTTGCAATTTTTCTCTGAGAAGCTCCACTGTTTTTTGCCGCAGCATTGGGGGAATTGGTGATCCTCTGCCCATCTTGACTTCTGAGAGACACTGCCACTCTGAGAGGCTCTTTTTATTCCCAATCATGTTGCCAGCTGACCTTAATAAGTTGCAAATTGGTCCTCCAGCTGTTCCTTTATGTACATTTAACTTTTCAGCCTCTTATTGCTACCTATCCCAAGTTTTTTGGAATGTGTAGCTCTCATGAAATCCAAAATGAGCCAATATTTGGCATGACATTTCAAAATGTATAACTTTCAACATTTGATATGTTATCTATATTCTATTCTGAATAAAATATAAGTTTATGAGATTTTTAAATTATTCCTTTCCTTTTTTACTCACAATTTGTACAGTGTCCCAACTTTTTTGGAATCAGGTTTGTATATATACATAGTTGGAAATGAAAAATTGTAAAATATTAATTAAAAAACTATAACAATATATCAAAGATACTTAGACACCTTAGACTTGGTCACTAACAGCAATTATTAACTCACATGCATGACTCTATTGATCATGAATCTACATGTCGATATGATAGCACTATATTTATCTGACCCATTTACTGAAATATGTCCACTAGTCATTTGTGTTTCCTGTTTATGTTTCTGACTCATTATTTAATTTCCTGTAGACTTCTGTCAAGGAGGAAAAAAATTATCTGTACAAAGCTGCAGTGGAGGCATAAATACAGGTGCATCTCAATAAATTAGAATGTCGTGGAAAAGTTCATTTATTTCAGTAATTCAACTCAAATTGTGAAACTCGTGTATTAAATAAATGCACACAGACTGAAGTAGTTTAAGTCTTTGGTTCTTTTAATTGTGATGATTTTGGCTCACATTTAACAAAAACCTACCAATTCACTATCTCAACAAATTAGAATATGATGACACACCAATCAGCTAATCAACTAAAAAAACACCTGCAAAGGTTTCCTGAGCCTTCAAAATGTTCTCTCAGTTTGGTTAGTAGGCTACACAAACATGGGGAAGACTGCTGATCTGACAGCTGTCCAGAAGACAATCATTGACACCCTTCACAAGGAAGGTAAGCCACAAACATTCATTGCCAAAGAGGCTGGCTGTATCCAAGCATTTTAACAGAAAGTTGAGACGAATGAAAAAGTGTGGAAGAATAAGATGCACAACCAACTGAGAGAACCACAGCCTTATGAGGATTGTCAAGCAAAATCAATTCATGAATTTGAGTGAACTTCACGAGGAATGGACTGAGGCTGGGGTCAAGGCATGAAGAGCCACCACACACAGACGTGTTGAGGAATTTGCTGAACCACAGACAATATTAGAGGTGTCTTACCTGTGCTAAGAGAAGAAGAACTGGACTGTTGTTCAGTTGTCCAAAGTCCTCTTTTCAGATAAGAGCAATTTTGTATTTCATTTGGAAACCAAGGTCCTAGAGTCCGGAGGAAGGGTGGAGAAGCTCATAGTCCAAGTTGCTTGAAGTCCAGTGTTAAGTTTCCACAGTCTGTGATGATTTGGGGTGCAATGTCATCTGCTGGTGTTGGTCCATTGTGTTTTTTGGAAACCAAAGTCACTGCTCCCGTTTACCAATAAATCTTGGAGAACTTCATGCTTCCTTCTGCTGACCAGCTTTTAGAAGATGCTGATTTCATTTTCCAGCAGGATTTGGCACCTGTCCACACTGCCAAAAGCACCAAAAGCTGATTAAATGACCATGGTGATGGTGTGCGTGACTGGCCAGCAAACTCAACAGACCTGAACCCCAGAGAGAATCTATGATGTATTGTCAAGAGAAAAATGAGAAACAAGAGACCAAACAATACAGATGAGCTGAAGGCCACTGTCAAATAAACCTGGGCTTCCAGACCACCTCAGCAGTGCCACAAACTGATCACCTCCATGCCACGCAGAATTGAGGCAGTAATTAAAGCAAAAGAAGCCCCTACCAAGTATTGAGAACATGTACAGTAAAGGAACATACTTTTCAGAAGGCCAACAATTCACTAATTTTTTTTTAAATTATTATTATTAGTCTTATGAAGTATTCTACTTTGTTGAGATAGTGAATTGGTGGGGTTTTGTTAAATGTGAGCCAAAATCATCACAATTAAAAGAACCAAAGATTTAAACTATGTCTGTGTGCATTGAATTTATTTAATACAGAAGTTTCACAATTTTAGTTAAATTACTGAAATAAATTAACTTTTCCACGACATTCTAATTTATTAAGATGCACCTGTATATTGAAAATTCACTATAAACTTGAATTCATTTTAGATTCTATATAATATTAGATTTGACTGCATTGCATATATTAATCATATAAATCAAATTGCCGCTGTTCTAAAATTTGTTTGAACAAAGTGAAAGTGCTAACATTACAGTATAAATATCTGTAATCATTCTACTCTAGTTAGATATTATATCACTAACTATCCTGTAAAAAGTTGACATTTGACCAAAGTCTAACTGCAGGTTATGTCACACCAAATGTACATTAAGTCTTAAGACAACCCTAAATGCATGTTTAAATTAGCAACAGCAAATAAACAATATTTTTGATGTCTTTTGCTTATGATTCACCAAATTTAAGATAGATAGATAGATAGATAGATAGATAGATAGATAGATAGATAGATAGATAGATAGATAGATAGATCCTAAATCAGTAAAACAGTATTTTAAAAAAAGACAAAAACAAAAAGCATTTAGCTAGAAAATAAATGTTTTTAAAGACCAACGATGATGTTGGCTGACAAAGTAATGTTTTGCTATTTAAAACAGTTTTAACAAGGGATAGTTTAACAAAAATAAGAAATTTACTCAAATGTAATCCTCTGCGCCAATCTGGCGTTATTTTGAAGAGTATTACGATGCATGTGCATGATTTTGCCTATAAACAAGGCATGTGCTGCGCTTTGTTTACGAGCAGAGGAATGCACAAGACTGTCCCAGAAGAGAACGTTGATGTGATTGTTATTTTTAGTTTTCTTTTTGCACAAAAATAATCTTGTAGCTTCTTAAAGTTATGGTTGAACTACTGATGTCACATGGACCATTTTAACAATGTCCTTTATACATTTCTTTGCCTTGACCGTGGTAGTTACCTTGCTGTCTATAGAGGGTCAGAGAGCTCTCGGATTTCATAAAAAATATCGTAATTTGTGTTCCGAAGATGAACGAAGGTCTTACAGGTTTAGAACGACATGAGGGTGAGTAATTAATGACAGAATTTTAATTTTGGGGTGAACTATCCCTTAACAAATATCCATGCCAACCTAATTAGTTCCAACGCATCTTCATTGAATAGTTTATTATGGAAAATGTACCTATATCTGTGTGTCTCCCATCTCATACAGTGTTTTCTACACACCCCGTGTCTTTCTCCTTCCATTCAGCTTAACTGGTTTTTCCGGTTGAAGGCTGCGCACGTTTATAAGAGGAGTGGCGCGCAACACCTCGAGACCGCCGCTGCGCGTGCTGCTGGCAGGACTCGCCCTTCCAAGCCTGGCTCATGAATATTAATTACGTACCGTGACGTTCGCCAGGCTGCTTGATGATTGGACAAAGGGCAAAAAAAAGTTATCAAATAAACGAATCAGGATCTGCCGAAGTCTTATGAATATTAACTAGGAGCTGACACTCCCCTTATCAGAGAACATAAAATTAATATTCATGAGATAAACAGTCGCCATCGTAGGATTCATACATTTGCGACCCGCCCTCTTTTCTTTAAAGTTTGAGCTGCACTCCTACAATCCAAAAAGACGCAGACCTGTGTTTGAGCTTTGAATCTATTTATACAATCTTATGGAATAATAATATCACTATAAAGGTAAATTAACATTATTTTAACTTGTTTATCTGTGTATTTAATATGCCAATGGCATCATTCATTTACTCTCTGATGTAAATAAACTGTAGCCTATACTTATTTCGGTTGTAATATTTATTTTGTTAATCATTCTGTATATACTTAATAGTACCTCCGGTCTAAACTGAAAAAAAGTGTTTTTTTTCCCACAGCTGGGAATTCTACAGCTTTATACAGGTTTATTGTAAGAGGCACTTATTCATAAGTTACTTATTACAAACCAACAGGTGAAGATTACTGTGCTCCTGTTATATAAGCGTTTCTTTTTTTCTGTTTCCCCACTTTTTGCTTTTTATGTATGTAAAAGCCTTATTAACAAGTCGATAACATTATATAATGCTTAACTTTAATAGTTCATTTACATTAATATATGTATCCTTATTATATATATTTGATTCGTGCATTTAATTGATTAACTAATAAATTATATAATGTCATGGGTAGTAAAGTTTCTAACGTGTAGGTTATTGTGAAATTTAACTGTGTAAATTCAGAGAAGCATGACAGAAACGAGGTTAAATAAATAAACCCGGCTGATGAACAAAAGGAGGTTATATTGCTCCTCTCCAGACACGCACTGGCCATGTTACAAGCACAGCATGTAAATTTGTGCATAATAATTTGCATATGTTCCTGGTGAGAGAAAGCTCTGCAGGTCTACTTACTTGCTGTAAACTTACTTCCTTTGAATATTAGCTTTGTCCTTTGACCATCCCAGGTCAAAAGGATTGGATCTCAGTAAGCAGAAAAAAGACAGTACGCATTTTAATAATCTAATTATTTTAGTTGTTCTGAGGTTTTTCAAGTAATTAAGCTATCATTTTCAATATCTTGCATAGAAATGCTGCTTTGGCAGCAACTGCAGTAAATACCGATAAGGGATTGTCTGATAACTGCTGGCTGTCAGCTATAGGTATTGTGATATATTTTAAGTATAACACATTTTGTCTTGCTATTTCTCATCTGACAATACTGGCTTGCTGTTGGACCGGTTTGTTGAACGAAGACCAATTTACACCCAGCCAAAATGTGAGCATTTTTTCACCCATGGATAATGTTTCAGTGTCTTCGCCTGAAGCATTTGTGCCCAATGGAAGTCAGAAAGTACAGGAAGTTAACAAAGCTTTGCCTAACTTTGTTTGCAGTCTGGGGAAGGGATTTCTTCAAAGCTCTCACAACAAGCCAGGCTCTAACTTGTTTTGCACTATGAGTTTTGCTCAATAATAAGAGAACATGGGCAACGGTTTCAAAATGTCAACATTCGGATTGCTTCAGTTAATTTCAGGCTAGTGTATGACTGGTTGCAAATGAGTAATTTCTCCATGTGATGGTATTTGTATCTGCATGCAGACTGCTGATATCAGAGTCACACATCAGGTGAAAGTGATGCTGGTCACTTTTGGTGGGTCATGCAGGGTGTGTATAAATAGCCTGCAGTCAAACGTCTAGTCGTTTCTTGTTTGAGTAACTCATGTTGGATGGAGAAACTTAAAAATCTAGCCCAACCAGAGTAGCATGGACTCAGAGAGCTCAACCAACTGGATTGGCCTTTTTTTTGTCTTTCCCAGAGAGCACTGTATTAATATGTTTATAGCTGCTTTGAAGTGTTCATGGATTCATTCATTCTGTCTCCACCAAAAAGTTTCAATATACCTTTAGAGATCTCCATTAGCTGCGTAGCAGTTGCACGGAAGTTGCAATGTAACAACTAACAGGCCATAACAACTTTTTCTGTCTGTACTGAAAGTGAAAATGCTTCATGATGCCTAAAAGTGTCCACTATGTGACTATTTATTTACTTAGTGATCTAAATCAGAAGAGCTGACTTAGAACATTGAAACAAATCTTTCTAGAATGGATTAAACCATCCAAAAACATTTGACTACTTCATGGATATCACGTAACACTTTCCTTATCTCACTTATACTGCATTCATATTGATGCTTAGAGGATTCCTTGTTGTCTTGCTAACCACTGAAGTGATCAGCACAATGTGTGGGCGTTTTTAGGTTGCTTTAAGAGGTAAGAATATGTCACCATAAAAAAAGAAAATAAATGCAATGGCACTTCATTTGAAAAGTGCCAGACCAAAGCCTAGCAATCTGACTCACATTTACCCTCAGATTTTCATGACTGCTATTCACACTTGCCTAAAATTTTCATAGGTGTTAATTTTTAGTTTTTATTAAAATATATATATTAGCTTTTTAAGATATAGGCCTACTTGAAAATTCCTCAAGATGAATAAAAAAACAGTCCATAAGTTTTAAATGGGTAAAAGTTAATAATGCATTTTGCTAAACTGTAATACTTACTTACACTGACATTGAAAAATAATTGGTGATGGAACAATTTTCAATCAGAAATTGCTAGTAAATTTTACAAATAATTACGAAGAAACATCAAGTAACGCACTGAATTTAGCACGAAGCTTTGAAGACTAAAACAGTAACTTACTCAAGCTGTTTTATTTGAAAAATCTAATCACAGTGTTTTGTTTTTTTTTCCTTTGCAGACACATTTGCATGCATAAAACACTGACACAAGTTTTCAGAGTTTCTCAACTCAACCAGTGATAAATTAATACAATGAATGATGAGAAAAGATTTGATAAGAGAATATATCTTAAGTATTTTATGTTATTTATATGCTTTTTGTAATTATTTTATATTGTGATTTTTTTTCTTCTTCTTTATTCAAACATGTCAATCTTTTCCAAGCATGTTTATGGTAACATCCCAAAGATGTATGTTAATACCACTGAGATCCCACAGGGGTGTTTCTCTTTTGTTTCCCCATCCAGGTGCAGTGTGTAGTCATGGCTGCATGGGTGGAGGCAACCACAAGGGAAATGGGCCAATCGCTCATCAACCCAGACAAACCTTCAGTTTCAGCTTCTGCACTCCCTGGAGACACTGGAAAGCCAGCGTTGCGCCCAAAACCCCACCTCATGCCTAAACCATTTGCTCTGCAAAGGAACGCCACCGTCCGCCCAATCCGGGCCTATAGCAGAGAGCTCCATCGAGCCGCCTCTTCTGAAGCGCTTTTGGATACCAAAAAACCTGGTGCTGGTGGTCCAAATCTATCAGAATACCAAAAACCAGGCTCAAATGGCACAGTAAATGGGTCTAATAAAATTGCAGCTCCTAAATCCATCCCACTCAGCCCAAAACCTGACTTGTTGGCTAAGCCTAAACCAGAACCCACTAAGAGTCCTGGTTCTAATAACCAAACTGGTCCAAACTCAAAGCCTGCTGTGACTGCTGAAGATTTGAAGAACGTTCAGCCCAGGAGCAGAGCTAAATCTTTGGGTTCTCAGGATAAAAAGATTCTCACGCAGAAGGACCGAGGAGAGGCAGCCAAGACTGAAGCAGATGTCAAAGTATCTTCACGATGCTGGCCGCCTCGAAATCGTCTCTCCGTTGAGCTGACCTCCAAGTTCGAGTCAATGTCTCAACCCGAGAAGGAGGTGAGGAGAGATGCTGAAACCAGCAAGACGGAGAAAGAGTGGCCACCACATTCTCCTTCTGAGTCTAAGCCTTCGAAGCTTCCGGTGGATACAGGAGAGATGGGAGACGAGGATGTCAGCGGAGGCAGCATTAAGAGACGGATCAGCCTTCTCTTTGATCGATCTACAGCAACTCAGTGCAGGGACACTTTCAACAAAAGAGACAATCCAGCTGCTGAAATATCTGTTGACATTAAACAGAGAATCCAGAATCTGAGCTTGGATGCACCAAGGACGCGCTTGCCATCCACTGGTGCTCCGAAAAGGTTTCTGTTTAATTTTCATCTCTTTTCATCTCTCTCTCGATACTT
This sequence comes from Carassius carassius, assembly GCF_963082965.1. Lineage (NCBI taxonomy): Eukaryota > Metazoa > Chordata > Actinopteri > Cypriniformes > Cyprinidae > Carassius > Carassius carassius. The sequence goes on from NC_081759.1 coordinate 3,318,372, forward strand.
GTATTTCAATCATATTAGAAAACGTTTGAGCTATGGTTCTGCTTCAGCTATATCTGTTATGACTAATTATTTGACACGTAGCCTACAATCACAATGGGGATCAAATCAAGTCGTTGATCCAGAAGAAACAGCTTCACAAACATCATGACAGTTTTTATTCATTCATTCTTATTCATTTATGAAGGAAACATGCAAGCGAGTCAATGAGTCATTCCTTCAGCGAGCGAGTGAGTGAATCGTGATTTGTTTGAAAAAGCTTGTATCATTCTGAAACGAAACAAGGGAGCGAGTCAATGCCAATCATATTGTGGATTCGTTCAAAAAAGCACAGAATCATTCAGGAATGAAACAAGCAAGTGAGACAATGGGTCATTCCTTCAGTGGAATCATTGATAAAAGTGCTGAATCATTAAGGAACGGAACATGTGAATGAGTCAATGAGCTATTCATTCAGAGGATTCGTTCAAAATAGCGTTGAATCATTCAGGAATAAAACAAGCGAATAAGTCAATGAGCCATTCATTCAGCAGATTTGTAAAAAGAAAAAACAAACTCTGAATAGTTGCGACATATTAAAATATGTTTCAGTTTAATATGTGACAAAATGTTCTTTCTTTATTTATGTAGTTGCCTAACATCAACATTTTTCTTTAGAATCCTTAGATTCTAACCTAAACATTTGATTTTTGTCAATTTTGCTGATTTGTCACCAAGATAATGTTATCTAGCTGACTAACTGATTTTGTTAAAAATTGCAAAAGGGATTTGTTATAGTCTTCAAAACATCAGTATAAACCAATCAATTATGATTTATGCAATCATTATCAGAAAACAGTGTTTTTATGAATAGTGTAGCTGAGTAATTTGTTGCAAATATTCTTTTTGCATTGGCCTACTGTGGCAGTAACAAAAAAACAAACATTTAATGACAAATATAAATATTATTCTTAGCAAACATATACATTTTAATTATTTTATGGTGGGGCCAATGGAAATATTGGCAGGAATGTTAAGTATGTATACTTATATATGTTTCTAGCTTTATGTTGTCCTTATTTTCAAAACTCTAACATATTTCAAAATTCTTACATTTGCAGTCCACCATTTGTGAAGAAACTAAGCACCTCAGATGAGACTCCAAATGAGAGATCATCTGAAAAACCTACAGCGACAGAGAAGGTGCCTGTAAATACTGCAGAAATCAAGAACTCTGCTGCTAGTGTGGAGCGTGTAGAAGAAGAGGAAGACCATGAAGATGAAGAGGAGGACTGTGTCCCTGTTCCTGTTTACCAAAGGGTTGGGATGAGCCTAGATGTGGAGACAAAGAGAAGGGAAGAAGAAGAAAAACAGAGCAAAGATGAGCAGTTAGAGAAAGAAAGACAACAGCGGGTAAGACTTTTGGAGAAGGAGAGGAAGGCAAGAGAAACAGAGAGACAGGAAGAGAGAAAACAGGAAGAGGAAAAGCAAAGACAGATGGACGAAAGGAGAAAGCAAGAAGAAGAACGAAAGAGAAGAATTGAAGAAGAAAGAAAAGAGGAGGAGAAGAGGAGACAGGCCGAAAAAGAGAAGGAGAGGCAGATTGAGGAGAAGAGAAGGATTGAAGAAGAAAAAGAGAGACTGAGAGAAGAAGAAAGAATCATGAAAGAGAGAGAAAAGGAAGAAGAGAGGAGAAGAATTCAGGAGTTGGAGAGAAAGAGAGAGGAGGAAAGACTCAGACAAGAACGAGAAAAAGAAGAGAGGTTAAAGAAACAAAGAGAAATGGAGGAAAGAAAACATATGGAACAAGAGAGACTGAAAGAAGAGGAAAGATTGAGACAGGAAAGAGAAAGAGAGAAACTAAAGAAAGAAAAAGAGATGGAAGAAGAGAGGAGAAGAATTCAGGAATTGGAGAGACAGAAAGAAGAGGAAAGATGGAGAAAAGAACGAGAATTAGAGAGACTGCATAAAGAGAGAGAAATTGAAGAAAAAAAACGAATGGAAGAGGAGAGACAGAGAGAAGAAGAAAGACTGAGACAGGAAAGAGAAAGAGAGAGACTAAAGAAAGAAAAAGAGATGGAAGAAGAGAGAAGAAGAATTCAGGAATTGGAGAGACAGAGAGAAGAGGAAAGATTGAGAAAAGAACAAGAATTAGAGAGAATAAGAAGAGAAAAAGAGATGGAAGAAGAGAGGAGAAGAATTCAGGAATTGGAGAGACAGAAAGAAGAGGAAAGATTGAGAAAAGAGCGAGAATTAGACAGAATAAGAAGAGAAAAAGAGATGGAAGAAGAAAGGAGAAGAATTCAGGAATTGGAGAGACAGAAAGAAGAGCAAAGATTGAGAAAAGAACAAGAATTAGAGAGAATGAGGAAAGAAAAAGAGATAGAAGAAGAGAGGAAAAGAATTCAGGAATTGGCGAGACAGAAAGAAGAGGAAAGATTGAGAAAAGAACAAGAATTAGAGAGAATGAGGAAAGAAAAAGAGATAGAAGAAGAGAGGAAAAGAATTCAGGAATTGGCGAGACAGAAAGAAGAGGAAAGATTGAGAAAAGAACAAGAATTAGACAGAATAAGGAAAGAAAAAGAGATGGAAGAGAGAAGAAGAACTCAAGAGATTGAAAGACAGAAAGAGGAGGAGAGATTGAGAAAAGAACGAGAATTAGAGAGAATAAGGAAAGAAAAAGAAATGGAAGAAGAGAGACAAAGAATTCAAAGACAGAAAGAGGAGGAAAGACTGAGACAAGAACGAGAAATAGAGAGACTAAAGAAAGAAAAAGAGATAGAAGAAGAGAGAAGAAGAACTCAAGAGTTTGAAAGACAGAAAGAAGAAGAAAAACGGAGACAGGTACGAGAACATGAGATGAAGATGGAAACGTGTGAAGCAGCAGAGAGATTACGAGAGGAAGTTCCTACGAGTTATGATTTGATATCTTTTGACGTGGAGGAGTCGGCGGCGTCACAGACTCTGGTCTCCTCCGTCCAGCTCGCTGACGTCTTGCCTCGACTTGCACAAGTGACTTACGATGACTTTTCAGTGAAACCCCGAAGATGGGGAACTAGGGCGAGACGTTCCTCGACTCCGTCTCCATCCAGAGAAACTCCTGCTGCTCCCGACCACAGTCTACAGCAAGAAATAAAGTCCAGTCATCCTGGACCCCAAGAACCAAGCGGAGATCGGGTGTCTGTGCATGATCTGATCGGATTTGAACCTGAAGCTTCCAGTCCACTCAACTCTACAGAAATCAGAACGCACACATATTTATTTGAGGCTGAGTCCAAACCAGGGGACCTTCTGGAGCCAGAAACAGATGAGGTAAGACCAGTGGTGCTTAGTCAAATATTGCAATACAGTTATAGATTTCCACTGTAATGTATATTTGTTTTTAATAAAACAATAAGCAACTTTACATTAGAGGCACATCTTAAAAATATAAAGTTAAAAATAATGTTGGAAGAATCTACATTTATTAATAATAATCTGTGTATTTATGTTCAAATCTTAATATTATATAAAAATATATAAAAAATAATATAAAATATATCGGAAGAAATACATAAAAATGATGTAATAAAAATATAAAAGTTTAAAACTATATATCAAAATATTTACATTTATGATTAATAATAATCAGAGCAAACATAGTACGGCCCATCTTAATATAAAAAGTATATTAAAATATTCAATGAAATATTTTATATAAAATATACACTTAATATAAAATATATACAAATAATATGAAATATTTGATCGTATAATTTTTTTAAATAATAATATATAAAATATCAATGTAAAATAATGTAATATAGAGTATATAATTATGATGTTAAAAAAACATTTGGAAATATTTACATTCATAAATTGATTAAAAAAATATTTTGTCTATTAGCCTGACTAAATCAATGTAGCAACTTGGCACCTTTATATATATAATGTGCAGTCATAGGTGTGCAATTATCTGCATTTCAAACACAGCTCATGCAATCAGAAACAGTTATATAAAGTATATTTAAATTTGAATGAAAACAGGCCCCTCTAATCTCAGCTGGTTGTAAACACTAGTTAAACACACTCAACAATTTTGGCCTTTTTGGATTTCAGTAGTTTAATGCACACAGCAGCCAATGGGGGTTACTAGCTGGTTAGCTTTAGCAATTTACCCCTGCTAGTCATTAGATACATTATGTGGGCAAACAACACCTGCCTTTATAACCAGCCATTCAAAGGTAACCAGATCTACTGAAAGACTTTGCAATCAAAATATTAATCACTAAAATATGATGTTGTTGTAAACATTTCACCAGTCCCACATTTTTTTTTTAAGGGCTCTTAACAGTGTGAAATACAATGTTCAACAGAGCTGAGCTCACAGTCAGGGTTCGAGATGAAAGGGTTGCTCTGGTAGGGTTGATCCACGTCCTCAGGGCAGGGCCTTTGTTTCCATTGATCGTGTCATGTTGGAATTTCCCATTGGTGTCTTATGACGGCACAGAGTGATGTCACTGCAGGCGATGCGGCTTTGTGTTGGGTGTGTGTGTATATAGATGTGTTTATTCTTACATGACACTTGTCCTTGAGTCAGGCCTGTGGCATTTTCAAACAACACCTATCGACTGCACAAACATTGGCATTGATTACATGTACACCAATCTGATATGTCTGATTACTGTGCAATTAATCCAGATTAAATTTATATTATATTGTTTTAATAAGTATAGCTACATAACATGGGCAAACCTCTTCAGTTGTGTTTATGTACTCCTTGCCATTATTTAGATTAAAAATTAGGTAAAATAATATATATATATATATATATTTGTAAATTTATATATGTTATATTAAATAGTTATATATGTGTTCCTGTAGCTCAAGTGGTAGAGCATTGCACTATGAAGCGCAAGGTTGGGGGTTCGATTCCCCGGGAACACATGATAGGTAAAAATTGATAGCCTGAATGCACTGTAAGTCGGTTTGAATAAAAGTGTCTGCTAAATGCATGCATTTAATTTAATTGTATATATTTTTTACAGGCATTTCGTCTCTATTTTCTTGGCAACAGCAAAACAAATTGTCTGATTCAAATTCAGTAGGCTTGTTTGTTGCTGCTGTTTTTATTTGCTGATCCAAATGCAAACTAGTCCTTGGTTCTTGTTTATCCGAGTGGCAGAAATGCAATTCAATTGTACAGTATACTTACCTGTAAAGTGCAATTAAAACCACAGTGCTCCATATATTTAACTGTGATTATGGTTACTGTAATTATGATCAGAATTGCATAATTTACAATATTCTGATGACATGAGCACCAGTGTAATCACTGCTTTAACATTACAGTGCTTTCAGCTGAGGACACACTGGATTTGATCAAAGTCTAAGTGTGCTATATATTTTAGTTTAGTGAGCACCACAGCTTGATTCCTGTGAAAAGTTTTGGGGCAAGACAGGAATTTTCTCTGCACCGATCTTCATGTAAATGATTTGCAAAGCCCTGTTGGTTTGGATGTTCACTTTCATATGCAAAGCAAAGCAGAGAAAAAAAAGGGGGGGGGGGGGGGGGGGTTATATTATCCTACAGTTAAACTCCAAAATGTTTTACCGGTAAACAGAAATAGCAAATTTGCAATGATGTAGAATCATTTGAATGAATATATTATAATATATATTATAATGGGTTCCATATTTTCATGTGAACTACTGATTAAATTTGTAGATCTACAGATTAAGACTTTCTTGGTTCTTTGTGTGTTTACATCAGAAAAACTATCTGTGCATATGTGGGATTTCTCTGGTTTATACTTTTGTTCACTGAAGCATCTTCTCAGCATCCATCTGAATGTTGGCTTGGAGGGTATTTAATGAAATTAAGTTCATAAAAATACTGTTTACATTTTCTTAAGAGAGTGGTATAAATGTCAGCATCACAAGTTTTGATATATATGCATATAAACATTTATAATATAAAATAAATAAATTTAAAAGTTAAAAAACCTTCCCAAATATATTACATCTATTAATAATAAATCTAGTATTTTTGTCTATTAGTCCAATATTGTAAAACACAACCTTCTCAGTTGTTCACATGCAAGACATAAGGTTCAATAAAAATAGAAAGTTTCTGAAAAGGCTGAAATATGGTAAAACTTGTAATATTTTAATATAAAATATATATGTGTTCAACAGTGTTCAACTTACCTAGAGTCATGATACAGTATGTACTGCAACTATTGTGAGTTAGCTCCATAATAAGATTACTTTTCTCAAGTAACTAGTAAATTACTAGCAAATGCCTAGTAAGTAAACCAGTGCTTTACTTAACCAAAAGTGTCATTAAGTTTAAAAAACACTTAAACCAGGCAGAGGATTTTATGCTCAGGAGTTTTCACAAACATTCTTGTTATATTTGTAACTTTTTGTTGTTGTTGTTGTTGTTGTTGTTGTTGTTGTTTTCATGCTTCCAAGTGCTTGAAGTTGACATAGAATCAGTTCATATTTAAGTTTTTTAGCTTCTATGCCATTGCTAGGTGGTTAAATGTGGCAATGGAAGTGTAAAGATATACATGCCTTTTAAATGCATGCGGTGTAAGATTTTTAAAAAGTCTCTGAAACATTTAATATTAATTTTTTTAATATGTAATTAAAGAAATGTAATTTAACAAAATATAAAAATATGATAACATTTTATTGTGATGGGGAAAATCTATCTATCTATCTATCTATCTATCTATCTATCTATCTATCTATCTATCTATCTATCTATCTATCTATCTATCTATCTATCTATCCATCCATCCATCCATCCATCCATTCCACTCCACACTCAAACCTTCCCACTTGTTCTTCATCCTTCTCTTTCTCACGCTCCTGAGCGGCCCATCCATCCATCCATCCATCCATCCATCCATCTATCGCAGAATGCATTGTGAAAGCCAATTCATGCAATATCCTTCCCATAATTATTTCATACTTACAATGGATACTACATAGTTTTTTATCCTGTATGATTATTTAGTGTGGAATAAATGTCCTCCAGTTAAACCTATACTTACTCTAAACGTAACAGCTGGCCAAGGAGAGTTTATTACAGCCACTCACGCTATATATGGCTCATATTAGACAAACACTGCCTGTTAGTCATGACAAATAGTCAAACTAATGCACAGTCAAGTATAAAGCACCTGATCCAACAGTGGTTTGCATAAGGGTTTTGTGGTTTAGCATTGCTCTTCCACAGTTCAGGGATACAGAAAGGTTCCCACATAAAACTTTTTCCTGTTTTTTCTCTCTGTATTTCAAATGCAGTGTCACATAAATGTCCTTGATCTTCTTTCATCCCTTCCCCCTTTCTCTCTCTCTCTGTTTCTCTGCGCTGGGATGTTGTCACTCATTCAAGGGCTGTGTCTGTTTCCGGTACCTGTTCGTACCTGCAGCGTGTCAGGCGTAAGCGGTGGGCTTGCCGGAGTGCTGCTATGTTTTTCCATTGGGATCTGCGAGAATTGCACAAGAGGAAGCTTACGAGACTTTAATATCTGGATGTCAGAAGATTGTATTCTCAGATTTGTGTTTCTACCGCATCTGAAAAAGAAGATTTCACCGGAGGAGATCAACTGGAGAATTGATTGACTTTAAATGTGTGTGTTGCGGAAGAACATGCTGGAAGACCATCAAGGATTGATCGACAACCTAAAGTGCTTTCTGTGATGGAACAAAAATCAAGATGCTTACAGAGATGCCAATGCATGTCAGCTATAACGCCATCTAGAACTCGTATCTGGGATTTATTTACCCAAAAACTAGTCGATTTCCACCACTTTCCCAACATATTTTGTCAATTGAGTGAAAGATGGAGTTCTTGGGTAACAAACTGTCCGAGGCGCAGACGCAGGTGTCAGGATGGGTGGGCAACATGCGTCGCTCCTTGCAGGAGGCGGTGGAGATGATGTCGGCCGCTCAGGAGCGTGAGGAAGAGGAGGATGAAGAACAAGTAGGAAGATTTGAGAGGGCCTTCTCTCCGCTGAGAAGTTTTGCGACTCGTGGTCGACAATCCCTTCGAAATCTCTCTCAGCAAAGCCGGCAGCGCTTTTCGCTGCGCAAACGCATGACTGCGGCAAACTCAAATAATGTAAGACTATGCTGAATGTTTTCGGTTCGCTTCTTCTGTTGCTTCTTGCTCTATCAGCCGATCTTTAAGGCATTACACTTTCTTTGACAGGTCTTCAACAGTGCGTTACATAACATCCATTTTTACTGCATGCTCTCAAAATATGCATAAAGCAGAAATGTTATTTGGAAAGTTTGTGTTGACACTAAAATTATTCTTTTCTGTGGAAAAAAGGCCTAACATTGCCTAAATTGATGATGCAAAAATATCAATTACAATTACTATTTTTCCCCAAAATAAGAATGATGATTTTTCAAATTATATATATCTGCACTAAAATAACAAATGCCAAAAGGTTCAGCTTTAATGAGAAAGAGAAGTATTCAAAATTTAAAGGGTACATAACATACACAGTTTCACCTAATCTCATGTTAATCTTAAGTACCTATAGAGTAGTACTACATCCTTCATATATCCAAAAACTCTTTAGTTGTATCATATTTCTAAAAGAAAAATACTTTCCGATTCTTACCGGAAAAAGCCGAGCTCCTGGAGGCGTGCCGTGAGCAGAGCTATAATACTGATGTTTCGTGTTGTTTCCATTAACATATATTCACTTATGTGCTGATTTCCAACAAAAGACAGAAATCTGATGCAATTGTACTTACATGAATGGGGTCTTTTATCACAGGGACGGCTCCATGTTTTAATATCAAACGATGTGCAAATCTAGCGTCGACTTGGGCCTTGTTTCTAAAACATTCATCACTCAAATGACCAGAACACACAAATGCACTTGATACACTCCGTTTCTGCCCTGGAAAAACAAACTGCATCCACTGTTCATGTAACGCTGGGTTCTTGGGGAAGCTGAACACAGTAAACTTTCCCTCACATCCAAAAATGCACTTATTTTAGGCATTCTCGAACAAATCCTATGCAGCGCTGGCGATGATTTTGAAGCGCGTTGATGTGCGCGGTCTCACTCTCCTCTGGTCAATGTGTGTGCGCGGGCGCGCTTTTCCCAGAGAAATGCTCATATAAGGAGTTTCACTCTTGTCAACGTCATTAGATCCACGATCAAAAAAAAAAAACCAGCCGAAACTTGTACCAACCCGGAAGTAAGATTTTCGGCACAGAAATTCTCAGTCATTCTTCTAAATTATTTTTTAAAACTTTGGCCATGTTTAGCATGAGAATATATCTCTTTAACACTGTGAACAACTCTGAATACACGAAACACCATTGTACCCCCCCTTTAACCTAATCTGCAAAGGCATGGAAAAATAAGTTCAAATACTCCATATAATGTCAAAGAAATAAGCATTTTGGATGTAGTAAAACTGGTTATGTTTGCATAAAATTTTTCTGTCACTGGCCTCAATTCTCACCTTGAAATCAGGATTAAGCATGACATAATGTCTTTAGAATAATTCATGCATTAAAAAACATGAGCTGAGAATTGAAGAAACAGTTGCAATTTGTCTCACGTCTTTGTGCAGTTTCTCTTTTAAATTTTGACGAAAAGCAAAAATGCTACAAATTGCATCATATTTTGTGAGAAGGTGTAAAACAGGTACTTTATTTGGAATCAGCACCTAAAAAGTATAGTAAGAAACAACAAGTATTGGATTTCTTTCAGCAATGATTCAGGGAGATATTATTATTATTCGACAGTATCCAAATCCAATTCCTGTCACTGCACACACACACACACACACACACGTGTCAGTGTATTCACATCAAATACTTTAAACAGGATGTGAAGAGTTCTGGAATTATTTGCAATCTCGGGCTGTCTAGACTTGTTTTAACTCACTCGTAAATTTGCTTATCCTCTCATTTTGGATCTTTTTTTTCCCTAAATGCATTTCTATCGGTCATGACCAGTGTTGGGGAGTAACTAGTTACATGTAACGGCGTTACGTAATTTAATTACAAAATTATTGTAACTGTAATTAGTTACAGTTACTACGAAAAAATGAGTAATTAAATTACAGTTACTTATGAAATTTTTAACGATTACAAAGGGGATTACATTTGAATAGTTACACACATCCACATACAGATTTAACTGATTTCTTTCCCAAATTGCACTGACTGACACATTTTGGATGACTAAATCAAAAGTAGGTCAGTACACTTGAATCAAAACATGACATCGACTAGTGTCTGTGAATATTAAGCCCCAAAAATGCAATATATGACTTGCACATTCTGCGTGTCTGTGGAAATCAGGCGCAGACTGGACACCGGGAGAACCGGGACAATTCCCTGTGGCCTGGCAGCCGATTTTGCCCCACTATTTAATATCATTATTGTATAATTGCCTGCCGAATGTACTAAAGCGATCATTTGCGAATCCGCCGTTTGATAATTAAATCTCTAATAAGTCATGAATTGTTAGTCATGACTCGCGCGCTCTCCGCACCTCCGCCAAACGGTTTGGATCAGACTCAGAGTAATCAATGCGAGAGAGAGAGAGAGAGAGAGAGAGAGAGAGGGAGAGAGAGAGAGAGAGACAGAGACAGAGAGAGACAGAGAGAGAGAGAGAGAGGGAGAGAGAGAGAGAGAGACAGAGACAGAGAGAGACAGAGAGAGAGAGAGAGAGGGAGAGAGAGAGAGACAGAGAGAGGGAGAGAGAGAGAGACAGAGAGAGAGAGAGGGAGAGAGAGAGAGAGAGAGACAGAGAGAGAGAGAGAGAGAGGGAGAGAGAGAGAGAGAGCGCACAGCTGGAGCAGAGAAGCAGAACTACTGTTCAGGGTTTCAGGTCAGTTTCATCTGTAAAGATGCTTTTTTGTCTTTGTTTTTTTATTTATTTAATCAAGCAGCAGCACGTTGCTCATCAGTCATCACTCAAAATACTATATAAAGGACATCATTATTATCTGTTGTAATGTTACAGTAGTAATTTAGCTGAAAAAAAATCAGATTTTTTTATAGGTTTAGGGGGAGCTACGACAGACAACAACACAACCCTTACGAAAATTAACATTTTAATATTTAACTATAAATCCAGAGAAAATGGTTACTATTGGTTAACTGTGGTAACCAAAAATGTAATATTATTTTACAAATGTATTTATTTAAAAATCCATTTGCAAAAAAAACAAGGTTATTTTACTTTTATATAGGCTAATACAAGCATGTTTAACTTTTGTAAGGGAAAAACATGACTCGTGTACAGTATTAGGATTTTTCTATAAAGATATTGTAGTATTGTAGAGTATTGTTTTGTAAAGTATAGTTTTGTTCAATCTTGAGTATTAAAGTCACGAGAGAGATGGATAACAGAGCAAAATAAAGAGACTGAAGAGAAAAATGGAAGTGAAGGTGCAGTTCAGGAGAACTTTTAATTATTTTGCATGTCCCCAAATTAAAGATTTAAACCTTTTTTTTATGTCAGGTCCATACAAAAAATAGTATTGTCCATGAATTTGTTTGTATGAGGTTGAATTTTGAATTTTTTTTCCCAGTCCTTCCCTCCTGTAAATTAATGGCAAAGACATGGTTTCATTTACTACACATAGGCCTACTGAAGCTCGCAGTGTTTTCAACCTCTGCTGCCTCAGTATAGGAGTACACGAGCACATAAACATAATTTCTAGAACTGCTCTGTGTAACTTCATGTGCATTTTACTTATTTTGAGAAAACTATCATCATATACAGAGACAGCAGTTTAAAAAAAACACCAATGTTTCAGGAGTTTATTAAACAGAATACGTCACATGCTTATTAGATAACTGTATTTAAGTTGATGTATATGCTTTTATTTATTATTCTTTAATTTTCACAAATTTATAAAAGTAATCAAAAAGTACTCAAAAGTAATTAGTTACATTACTTTAATAAAGTAATTGAAAAAGTTACACTACTATTACATTTTAAACAAGGTAACTTGTAATCTGTAACCTATTACATTTCCAAAGTAACCTTCCCAACACTGGTCATGACCGACCCAAAACTCACAGAATTTCATTAACTTGGTGAAAATGGCATCCATCCCACGTACATGCATGTCTGTGTGTGTGTGTGTGTGTGTGTGTGTGTGTACAGTTTAAGATAGACATACACTACGCTGCACTACATAAATAAACAATAAAATTTGGGCTCTGTAAGATGAAATAAATGTTTTTGCAAGTCCCTTCTGCTCACCAAGGCTGCATTTATTTAATTAAAATGCAGTAAAAACAGTAATATTGTAAATCTTTATTACAATTTAAAATGTATTTTATTCCTGTGATCAAAGCTGTATTTTAAGCATCATTACTCCAGTCTTCAGTGTCACATGATCTTCAGAAATCATTCTAATATGCTAATCTGCATGACTCATGAGATGACTCTAATGATGCTCGTAGAACAGCAGAGCAGTAATTTAGTCCTCTCCTAAATTTCCCTAGTTATTTACTGCACATATTAAAGCTCATCATCTGTGTTTGCATGCACATGGTTTTCCGATGTAAATGCAAATTTACATTTAAACTTATTTAGATTTGTTATTTAAAATGTTGCATTTTTAGCAATTCTGCATCTATTTCTATGCTTTTTTTTTTTTACAGTTTCCTTTATCACATACAGTAGATCATTTATGTTTGGAAATGGATAGATTTTTTTTAGATATTTCAATAGTATCGAACATTATAAATCTGTGGGTTTTCAGTTAAACATTAGCATGAATTATGAATGTTAAAAAGGTAGGCACTATATTCAAAATGTAATCTTAGCTGTGATGCAAGATGAAATTGTTAGTTGTTATGAAAAATAAAATTCACGCTTCTGACACAATGACTAAACAGAAAAAGGTGTTGGCTGTTTAGGATGGCAAAAGGGAAGGAACATTTCCAGATAATTTCCAAAACTGTCCAGAAATTTTTGACACTTTCAGGTACTTTATGGAACTTTTTGGAAAACGTTTTGTAATTTTTTGTAAGTAATTTTCCACCCCTTTTGCAACCAGCCAATGCCGATAATTAAGATATGCCAAATATCAGCCGGTGTATCTAACATTATTTCAAAAGAGTATATTTTTAAAAACCAGTAAAATATAAGTAATTTAGAACTTATTTCATTTACTTTATCTGTGTCATTTCTGACAGCTACAATAAATGCTACCAAATGAAGCTTTTTCTGGTAATATTAATAGATATTAAAATTGTGGTTTTTATTGCTGTTATTGCCTCTGATTTGAAAAACATTGGGTTAGTATAATTCATTCTTTTAGATGATTGTCCCCAACCTCTGTTATTTATTTTGATCTTTGTCAATATAATTTGACTTTTTTGCCACACGTTTCTTATACCAAAAGCATCTTACAATTGCCCCTGGTTTTCATTACTTCAACACTGAAAACATTACAGGCAACATCTTTAAGATCCTTGTGTCAGTATAGAAGAGAAGTGAATCAGGGGAGGCTCTGTTTATTCTGATTAATGTGTTTAGATCAGGATGTAGTCCAGCAGTCTTTGCTGTATATTTATGGGATTGTCTCTATAGAATGAACATTACTCAATGTCCTGCTCACAGATAGCTTGTTTATGAGGAAGTGTTTTGTTTCCTAGTAACTAGTAATGTGTGTGTGTGTGTTTGTGTGTGTGTGTGTGTGTGTGTGTGTGTGTGTGTGTGTGTGTGTGCGTGTGTGTGCGTGTGCGTGCGTGTGCGTGCGTGTGTGCGTGTGTACGTGTGCGTGTGCGTGTGCGTGTGCGTGTGTGTGTGTGTGTGTGTGTGTGTGTGTGTGTGTGTGTGTGTGTGTGTGTGTGTGTGTGAGTTTTAACTTATCACTTAACACTAAAATGATAGGCTAAGTTTTTTTCATACCTGCCAACAAAATGTGAATTGATTCTGATCATAAATTATATATTTATATTGACGTTGACACTTTGAAGTTGTATTTTGTCATATGCATTATGCAATTCTAGAAACACTTTAGTTTAGGACCCAGTTCTCACTATTAGCTAGTTGCTTATGCATATCACTATATTTATTAGTAATGATAAAATATTAAAGCCTTATTCTGCATGACAATATTTTAGATCCTTTAATCCTAACCTTAACAACTACCTTACTAACTATTAATAAGCAGCAAATTGGAAGTTTACTAAGGCAAAAGTCATTGTTAATAGTTAGTAAATAGTGAGAATTGGTCCACAAACTGAAGTGTGACTGCAAATCTATTACATGCAGTTGAAATATTATACATTTTCAAAATATGTATGTCTTCTAGCCATTTGGTGAAACGTCATCTATCATAAAAAAACTGAGACCTACAAATATTTTGGTCTTCGGGGTTTCTCTTTAACAGTTTGACTTCAGGAATGTGTCATGCATGCCATGAGGTTCATAATGAAATGACTGCAAAATATATATATATATATTTTTTCATCAGCTGAATGCCTTTGATATGAAGTATATACTTGAGGATTTTTAAATTAATATTACGATAATTTAACAGCACATTTGCAATGTCAGTTAACTGTCACATGACATGCAAGTGAACAAATATTTTATTAAATTTAATCTTTTATTCTGGTCATTGATATTCATCTTCAATAGGGCGTTTATTATTCTATGGGATTTCTAGCTTTTGGATGACTATTATTCCTACAGTTTGATTTAAATATGTTTATGCTTCAATTTCAGTTCACCATTTTACCTCTTAAACAGGGTTTTACTCATTTGTTGGTTGTTGTTTTCTTTGCCAGCTAAATGTAAAAAACCTGCAACTTTAAGAAGTCTGTCCTCATAGTCCAAAATCTATTTTAAGATAAAGTTATTATCATTTACTAAAAAAGAAGACTACAATATATATATATATATATATATATATATATATATATATATATATATATATATATATATATATCAGTTGCAATAAACCTGGAATGTAAATATTAGATGAAAACAAACTGAATGAATTTATAAAGTGAAATGTGCATGTTTAAGTTGCAAGTATAGGCACAAAATTTTCTAACTGAAAATAAATAATTAAAGCTGAACAATGCTATTTCAGTATAATTCAGATACTAGTATATATTATATTAATATTTAGTCATATATTTAATATATATTATATTACATTGTATTATATTATGTTTTCATTATTTGTATACATCATTATACTAAATCAAAATTTAGAAATAGAAATATTGCCTTGGCAAATATCCAAAATAAAATAATTTTGTTTATTTATATATTTTGCTTAATTTCAGTTAAAGTTTATGTCAAGTAACAAAATAAATAATTAAAGCTGAACAATGCTATTTTAGTATAATTGAAATACTATTCTAGATTATATTAATATTTAGTATTATATTATATTATATTATGATTTAGTTATTATTATTAATATTATACTAAATCAAAATTAGAAATGTTGCCCTGTCAAATATCTAAAATAAAATAATATTGTTTATTTATATAGTTAGCTTAATTTCAGTTTAAGTTTATTTCAAGTAACAAAAGTTTTTTAGTTTAGGCTTTAGTTTTGGTTAATTATAAAAACCCTGCAACTGAAAAACAAATAAATTAAACCTCAAAAGTAATATTTTTCAGTGGTTTGGTGGCAAGCTGTTTATAAAGTCAGTTGGTCAGCATGGTCTAGTGGAGCTGGTTTAGCTTGATAAAAAGCCTGGTGACACAACACTACATATAAAGCTGGTCTTTTCAGCAGGACTTCACTGTAATCTGAGTTTTGAAGGACATCTTGCTCTCATTAAACCCTTCAGGGTCAGTTGAAGGATGGAGGAGTTGAAGAGCAGGACACAGAGAATTTAATCTGGGAAACTGACGAACAAACTGAAAACCACGACACTGCTGATGAGTAAGAAATATCTACAGCATGATTCATCATCACTTTCATTGCAACAATAAACCTTCAGTTGTCTTTTTTAGTTGTGGAGCTACTGAGACTAACAATGCAACTGACTTTTTCAGTGTCTCAAAGCAATGTGGCTTTTCCAGTAGCAAGTCATTTTCATTTGCCTCAGTGTCAGGTGACAAAATTACTATATTGCTGTGTTTTTATGTTCTGTGTACACAGCCTCGCAGCCAAATGTGTTTATGAGGGAATAATAAAACGCTCTCTTTAGACTCCTAAGAAACCCTCAACTGACTTTTTTATTAACTGTTAAAAAAATTAAATTTGTATTAAATTATTTTGTTAAATTCTGCTTTTTATCTACATGCTCATATCGAAATTAGATAGCATATATAAGCTTTATTATTATTAATATATTATTATTATATAAATTATTAGCATTTTATAGTTTTATTGCTGTACATTTATGTGTTCAAGGTTGATGTCATCCTACATGAGATCCACACTTGTTATACTTTGGATAAAATTTGTTTTTATTAATCAAATGAACTACATAACTTGCAATGTTACACTAACAGATCCAGTAGAGCTTGTAGTCTGACAGTTTTAGTTTTGTTGTTATTGATATAATATTATAATTGTTATTTTTATTTATTTTTTGTTTTGTTTTTTCAAAATTAGGTTTAACAAAATTTTTGTTAAATGTTAAGATTTTTTTTCTTTCTTTTTTTCTTTTTTTTTTTATTTCTATTTATTGTTTTTTTTATGTCTTTGTAGTTTTTTATAATTTTACTACATCAATTTAAACTAAATGAAAATTAGAAATGTTGATTTGGCGACTACCTAAAATAAAATACTTTTTAATATTTAACATTTATTTTATTTTGATTAAGAAAATATTTTTTATGGGTTAAGTTAACTACGATTGACTATAACCCTGGCTTAAACTATTCTTCCCAACACTGCATTATATGTATTTACCTTTACACAGACAGTCATCAGACATCAGTTTTGCTCAGACTGTCTTAGTGGTCATGAAAAGCATCAAACATCACTTTCTCTCTCGGTAGAGTTACTGTACATGTGGCTTGATCTCATGTTTTGGTCTGTTCAGTCCCGCCACACAGATCAGAATCAATCAAGCCTTGCAGAGACTGACTCAGGCCAGACGACGAAATACATCTAGTGATTCAGACACAGCAGACGTCCCAGTTCACGAGGAGCTCCAACCTCTACCGCTTCTCGAGGTACACTTCAGTTTCGACTTGTCTGCTTGTGTGTGTGTGTGTGCTTGTATATTTTATTTATTTATATTTATATATGCTATGTTTATATTTACATTATTTTTAGTGCTGTCAAGCGATTAATCACGATTTATCGCATCCAAAATAAAAGATTTTGTTTGCAAAATATATGTATGTGTGCTGTGTATAAATACACATGCATGTATATATTTCAGAAAAAAAATGTTATGTTTACATATGAAATATATTTATTTCTAATATAAATGATATTAATGTAAATACAGACATCTAAATATTTTCAAAATATATAATGTGTGTATGTGTATTACATATGCATAATACATATACACAGAACAAACACATATATTATTTAAACAAAAACTTTTATTTTGGATGTGATTAATCACAATTAATCATTTGACAGCACTCATTTTTTTAACTGTTCACTTATTTATCCATTTATATGCATTATATACAGTACCATTCATATTGTCTATCTCCATTCAGTTACGATTTTATTAGATTTTTTTATTATTTATTACCGTAATATAATGTAAATATAATGTAATGCATAAGGATAGCAGAGGAAAATGTCTTAAGAATTAATATTCATATAATTATATATAGAATTCATATCTATTATATGATACCTATGCCTTCTAAAATAATAGAAAAGATAGTTATTTTTTTAATGTAATAAAATGATTTAAATATAATATAATATAATATAATATAATATAATATAATATAATATAATATAATATAATATAATATAATATAATATAATATAATATAATATAATATAATATAATATAATATAATATAATATAATATAGCTGACTGAGCACCTGTTAATGTGTGTATTTGTGTATATTTTTGCATGTGTATTGCTGGATCAGTCTGTAGCTCCTCTGTTGGACTCCAGCGTTTTCCGTTCGAAGGTTGAACTGGGAAAGAAACGTAGCATAAAGCGCACCAGACCGTCACGTGCCGTCCGACAGAGATCCGCCCTGCCCGCTCTGACAGAGGGAACGCAACCCGACTGGAGGTTCTGCGACTCCACAGGTGGGGTCAACACATCGCATCATTTTACATTCAACATCGAATTGTAACTCTGTGTCACATGATGTTACACTTTCAGAATCTGTCTGACTCAACTGTAAAAACTCTACAAACCTTTGACTGATTGAACAAAAGCGATCTGTTACAGAAGCGAAAGATCAGTGTTCCAATGGAGCGGACTCTGAATCAGAAGAGGAACCGTCCCGGGACGTCACGTGCTCTCCAGCCCCAAGCCAGCCCAAGAGAGTCCCTGTGTTTCCTGGGATGGACCCTTCTGCCCTCATGGTATGTCCCTGCTGGTATATGTCCAGTTTTGGATGCCTAACTAACTAAACCACCTGGGGTTAGGGTTAGGGTTAGGCTTGGTGAATTCAAAAGACTGTAATAAATATAGTGTTGCAGTGACTCATGAAAGACCAGTCACACCTTCACATAACCACACTCCCAGTTTCTATTTCTGACACACTGCTCTGCAGACAAAGCAACTTTATTTTAACCAGCCATCTTAAATACACTGCTGTGAGTAGCTGTAGTTTTTAATGTTTTAGAGAAAGTTTTCTGCTTACCAAGGCTGCATTTATTTGACCGTAAATACATTAATATTGTGAAATATCACAACAATTTCAAATAAGGCTTTTCTGTTTGAATGTATTTTAAAATGTAACTGATTGCTGTGATGCAAAGCTGAATTTTCAGCATCATTACTCCAGTCTTCAGTGTCACATGATTCTTCAGAAATCATTCTAATATAATGATTTGAATTATATCAAAGATTGTGATGTTTGTGGTATCCATGTCTACTTATACTTATACTCATATTTTGTTTGCAACCTTTTTTGTAACAGTAATTAATTAAAATTATTTAATTACTAAAACATTATATTCAATTGAAAATAAAATAACAGATTTTTTAATGATTTATTTTACTTTGTAGTAAAGGATTTTTAATATTAGTCTATGGCTATGCTAAAAAACCAACAAAACCAGCATAAATCAGCTAACGTATAACTTCAATTTCTACGTTTGTCTCGTCTTTCTCTCGCAGGCCCAGCTAAAGCGAAGAAGTGCAGCGATAGAAACAGAAAGTCCAACAGAAGCACAGACGCCTCCGTCTGTCCCATCACGCTCTCCCCGCACACCCAACATGGCCCTCGGCCCAAGAGTGCTGCCGCCTGTTGACGCCAAGGACAGTGGGTACGTGTGACCAGAAACTTTTAATAAAAAACTGCTTATGGAATGAGATGCAATCACATTTTCATTGTCAGATGAGTGCATATTATAACTCTAAGATTGAGCAGATTTATAACTCTATAAAGCCTACTGTATCATATTTGATACATTTCTAAAGGTTCTAAATGATCAAAACTTTACAGAAAAACCTGTTGTGCACAATCTACTGCATGCCTTGTTTTTTGACTATTATTTCATATGTCTTTAAAGTATTCATTTCATGGTGATGTTTCAATGTTTGTTTTTATTGCTTTAATTATCCTTGATTTGAATTAAATAAATGTTAGCTGAATTATGTCAAATGTAATAATTGTGATTAATGTAAATCCAGGTCCGGCTCTTCACCCTCCTGGCTGCTTGAGCTCAAATCCAAGAAGCGAATGAGTCAACCTGAGAGTGAAGCGTGAAGCTCAGGTCAGTGTATGAGTTGAAATCACCCGCCCAGTCCCTTCATTCCCTTTTAAGGGGGCCATCGGATGTGAAATGCACTTTTACAAGTGGTTTGAACTGAAATTTGTGTTGGCAGTGTGTGTACACAACCTTCCTATAATGATAAATATCCACCCAGATTTTTTTCTTTTTCTTTTTTATCTCGTTAAATCATTTGGATCTCAGATTCCTGTCTGTGTGATGTCACCCAGACCCAGGCCCCTCCCACGATTGTTGATTGACACAAGCGTTTTACCTTAGACCCGCCCTGAGTGAGCTGTCATCAGTCCGCCATCTTTGCAAATCGTGTTTCCTAATAACATGCTAGTTAGCATGTTTCGCAGCTGAAGTTTACAGTCTGCTCGTCACCCCAAGAAGAGAGGGGCGGGGTCAGCAGAGCTCATTAGCATTTAAAGGAACATGGACTAAAATGGCTTGCTGTGAACAAAGCTGATTTTAACAGGGTAAAAATGTTTTGTTTTACACTACCATTGAGCAATTTTAACCAAAGACCTTTTTAATTAAGACACTAAAGAATCATATCAACGTGGAATATGGGAATCCCATGACCCCTTTAAATAATGAAGCCTCCTGAATAATTATCCCTGGAATATTTACATGTTGCTCCCTTCGTCTCCAGTAGATGGGGACAAAATCCACATTTATATCACTTCATTTGGTTCCTCTCTCAGTTTCAAGGCCCTTTACCCTGCTGTCTTGTTTCACAGGTCTGATGCAGTTTGTTGAGAGGAAGTCCTCTGCCACAAAGATACCAAAGAAACCGACTTACACAAATCATCTTTCGTTTTAATACTGACTGAGTACCAGAATCTTTTGAGGATGAGTCCTGGACTGAACTGTTTGGAGGCTTTGCCAAGATGATGTTCTCTTACGCACATTTTTAGTTTTACATGAATGTCTGTCATAATTGCTTGGCAGCATTAGAGATGGTGTGCCTGAAAAGCAAGTGCTGTTTACTGTTAGTCTCGAACCAAGTTAATTTTTACCGTTATTAAATTTTGTTTACATTCATAAATCCAACAGATCTTTTTCCAAAGTGAGGTTGGTTCATCCATCAATCAGGGCCCTAATGTGCATATCTTCTGTTCTCTGATCTCTGATCTCTGATCGTGGAGAAACACAAATCAGTTTAGCTTCATGCTACAATGCACTTTAAATGAGTTGGATCACTGCAAAAGTTTCATTAGGGCTCATAGGCATTTTATTGCATTTGATTTTTTTTTTTTTTTCAGAATTTAAATATTGTGTTTCCAAAACTTTGTTTAAAAAAAAGGCTGACCTTGTTCATTGCTACATGAAATTACTTTTTCTTTCTCTTAATAGTTTTCGTTTTGTTTACATGTGCCATTCCTCCAGCTTTTAAACATCATTTGATTTTGTTCTCTTTTCTTTTTAATCTTTTCTTTTCAATATTTTTCTTGAATTAAAGCTATAGTGAGCAGATAAAAGCATCAGCTGATGTGCTTGGATCGGGCTGATTATCATTCACAGGGTTTTGTTTTATTGCCAATGCCTTTACAGTTCTGCCAAGAGCACTTTTACAAACAGAAATCAGACTTATAATGTATGATAATAAGATGTGTTTAATTGTGCTCTTTTGAAATGTTCTTTTTAGACTACAGCTGTGTAAATTGCTGCTAGAGGAAAATGTTTACCTGTTTAATGTTGGGAAATGGGAGTTGTGTTTTATAAAATATGAATGATGAATTACAATCATCTTGATTAAATATTTTTCTAAATGGGAAGCAAGTTTGTTTTTGTACATTTTACTTTCTTCTGTGTGGTAGGACTGAGATATCAGAAGGTTTCAGTAGAGACAAAGACAGGGCTATGAAAACAGTCATTTTAAGAGGGTAAATAGCATTACATTTAAAAACATTTTAAACCTAAATTAAGGCATTTTTCAAATGTTTTTTAAATTATTAATAATTAATTTCCTTTCATCCAAAGTCTTTATAAAAAGCCATTTTGTTTAATTAAAAAACAAATATATATATATATAATTTGTTACATTTAATATATTTTATAACAAAATTAAGAATAACGTTTTTATAAGTTGCTCTCCAAGTCTTTTAGAATTGTAAATTTAATTTTGAAAAATATACACATTAATTTATTGTTACATTTAACTATATTCAAACTCGATTTAAATGTTTTTTTTAACTGATTCAAGGTGCATCCCTTTTTTTAATTTAAAATGAATAAAAAAATTAAGCCATTGTTTATTTATTTATCCATTTAAAACATTCAGTGTTTATTTATTTTTTTATTTTTTTATGAAATAATCATCTTTTTTAAGGTGCATCCCTATCTTTTGTAAATGCAGTTTGAATTTAATTTAATACATACAGTATAGAGGGTAGTGGGATACACATTTTGTTACATTTACATACGTTTTAATTAAGCCAATAAATTGCATCCACCAAATCTTTATAAAGTGCAATTTAAAATTTAAATTTGAAACCTAAACTAAATTAATTTTTATTTATTTTCTTTGCATATATTTACATTTTTTTCTTGCATGTTTTTCTTGGGCAAACAATTAAAGAAAACAATCACAAATATTAAGAATCCGTTAAATGAAGATGAATGGTCTAAATCTGGCGTTGGTTTGGGATCAGAGAGAGAGAGAGAGGATAGTGAGCAGGGTTGTGATGACAGCAGCTGATCCCGTCTGAATCCTCTTGGCTTGCGCCTTGTCGGTGCCCGCTGTACTCACGCTGGCAGCAGAGCAGGCTGGTGGCTGCGGGCAGCTCCTGCCAACTCATGGCCTATTGAGAGGCAGTCTGACGGACACAAATGCAAACGACAGAGTTGCTGCATCAACAGCAATCGACGCCCAACCCGTTTCTGCTGCTGTGGACGGAATTAAACCATAAATACCCCCCGGGTCCCCTCCACTCGCCCTGCACACTCCTCACACACGCACACTCATACACACACACACTGAGAGAGAGTGGAGGGGTGAGAACTGCTGAAGGTGAAGGACGAGAGAAACAGGTAAAGAAAGATGCGTTCAGCCTTCATCTGAACTCTTCATTTTAATGTGTGCTGACAAAAAATAAAACTAAATATCATTGTCATAGAAATCTATTTTAAGATTAATTGGAGACCTAATGCAGTGAAATTGTTTTATTTTGTTGTGGTTGTCCTATACATTAAAAAAAAAAAATAATATATATATATATATATATATATATATATATATATATATATATGTATGTATGTGATGATGAGCATAAGCTATTTTCAGTTGTCCCTTCTGAAGTTTTTCCAGTCATTGCTTTTTGTTTTGTTTAGTTTTTCCCTTATACTACCAAGAGCATTTTTACACGCAATATATATATGATGTTACAATAATGAACATAAGCTTGTTTAATTGGTGTTCAGTTTGAATGTTTTTCAGTCATTTAAATAATGTTTATTTTTATACTTCAGTTGTATGAATTGTTGTTTAAGGAATATGTTTATCTGTTTTATTTTGGGTTGTGTTTTGTAAGATAATAATAATAATAATAATAATAATAATAATAATGATCATATCAGTTATAAATATTTTGCATAATTATGCATACTACTTTAAAATAAATGCATCTTTTTTATATATATTTTGCTTATATTTTTTAATATATATCATTCACTTTAGATTAAATTTCATTTTTTCTTTTAGTTTAACATTTAATTGAAGTTATTAACATATTTTTAGCACTCACACAGCAATGGCTGGTGTGTGACCCTGTTCAGAATAGCTCTTTTCTCATCTCTGATGTGTGTGTGTGTGTGTGTGTGTGTGTGTGTGTGTGTGTGTGTGTGTGTGTGTGTGTGTGTGTGTGTGTGTGTGTGTGTGTGTGTGTGTGTGTGTGTGTGTGTGTTTGTGTGTTTGACAGGTGGAGAGATGTCAGATCTGCACAGAGTCCCAGATCAGCAAGTCGCTGGGAAGAGCCAAGGAGGAGCAGGGGCGGTTTACAAGGTCCAAATGCACTCAATCATACAGTTATTTTACACAGTCAAAAAGCCCAGAGGAAACACTTTTATAGCGCATGAGACTAAATTAATTTTCAGTGTTTCATTTAATTATCAACTACAACTTGCATTAAAAGACACAATGAGCCAATAGCTGACACACGGTAAGAGTACTGGGCTTTAGATGAATGTGGAGTATAAATGTCATTTGAATTTGAACAAATTTGATGACAAATATTTGAGTTCAAGGAACAGTTTACCAAAAAATTAACATTTGCTGAAAACTAACTCACCCTCAGGCCATCCAAAATATAGATTTTGTCCAGAATATAGAGTTTGTTTCTTCATCAGAACAAATTTGGAGAAAAGTAGCATTTCATCACTTGCTCACCAATGGAAGCTCTGCAGTGAATGGGTGCCGTCAGAATGAGAGTCCAAACAGCTGATAAAAACATCACAATAATCCACAAGTAATCCACAGCACTACAAATCCATCATTGTGATGTTTTTCATTTCAAACCATTGTAAAAATATGAATCCTCTATCCCTATAATTATACTTTTTTTTAAATGAAAATGTAATCTTGTCTGAAACAGGAGAGAAATCTGCACATATCTGGCACTCTTATTATGGATTATGGACTTTGGAGTATTGTGGCCAGGAGAGAGTTTAAAGTTAAAAATTATTTGATGGATTGATGTTTCTTATAAACACACAGTTTTCCTCTTCACATGGTGTTCATTCACTGAAGTGGTGAGGATAACTTGTGGATTTTTGTGACCAAGGAGACCGCCCGAGCGATTGGGCGGTCCATGGCAGCTATGGTGGCCGCAGAGAGGCACTTATGGTTGACCCTGTCTGATATCAAAGAGCGGGACAGGGTCTGCCTATTGGACGCCCCGATTCAGCCGACTGGCCTGTTCGGCGACGCAGTCAGTTCTGTCGTCGACAGGTTCCAGGAGGCCCGCAAACAAGCGGCGGCGTTCCATAAGTTCTTCCCTCGTCACTCCCTCGGGGCATCTGGGAAGGAGATGCCCCAGCCGCACCCTAGCTCCTTGCATCGCGAGGCCCAAAAACAGACCTCTCGGCCGAGGTCTTCCAAGCCCAAGCTAGATCTCAGGGCAGTTATTGAAGCCAAGAAGTCCTCGGCCAAGAAACCCTGACGCCAAAGGCCCGGGGTTTCAGAGGGCAGCCTCTGCTGGGGTAGAGCGGTACACACCGCAGTACACGGTGCCCGTCCCGCCTCAGAGCCCTCTGGGGGCCGGTCTGCCAACCCTGCCAGTGTTCCAGGGCGCAGTGGCCCCGAGGAGCATCGGTCTCAGTATCCTCCGCCCGTGCGCATAGCGGGGCTGAGATGCTCGCCGCCCCGGTCTCGAGAGACTGATTCCCTTAGTAGATTATTTAGCAGCGTGGAAACTACTGCCAAATGTATCTCGTTGGGTCCTGAACACAGTAGAAAAAGGCTACCGTATTCAGTTCGGCTCCGCGCCGCCAATATTCAACGGGGTCGTTCACACGATAGTCTCCCCCAGGCAGGGTCTGGTTATGGAACAGGAAGTGAAAACCCTATTAGAGAAGGAGGCCATCGAGGTGGTCCCTCCTCAGGACAGGGAGTCCGGATTTTACAGCCAGTATTTCATAGTTCCAAAGAAGGATGGGGGGCTGCGTCCGATTATAGACTTGAGGGTCTTAAATCGTTCAGTTATGAGACTGAAGTTCAGAATGCTCACAATCAAGCATGTTGTAGCTCAGATCAGGTCCGAGGACTGGTTTGTCACAATAGATCTCAAAGACACATATTTTCACATCTCCATCCTTCCACAACACAGGAAGTTTCTGAGGTTCGCTTTCGGGGGCGAAGCTTACCAATATCGAGTACTTCCCTTTGGCCTTGCACTCTCACCCCGCATGTTCACAAAATGTGTAGATGCGGCTCTGGTCCCCCTGCGCATGCAGGGCATTCGCATTCTCAACTATATCAACGATTGGTTGATTTTAGCTCAGTCAGAGCAGGTTGCGGCTCGGCATCGAGATGTCGTTCTCGCACATATGGGGGAGCTGGGTTTGAGACTGAACGCCACGAAGAGTGTACTTTCTCCGGTTCAGAGAACCACCTATCTAGGCGTAGTATGGGATTCGACCTCGATGCAGGCACGATTGTCCCCTGCTCGTATCGAGTCGATCCTCATCTCAGTCAAGAGAGTCAGAGAAGGCCAGTCACTCACTGTCAAACAATTTCAGAGATTGTTGGGTCTGATGGCAGCTGCGTCCAACGTGATACCTCTTGGCCTGCTGTACATGAGACCCCTACAGTGGTGGCTCAGGACCAAGGGATTTTCCCCGAGGGGCAATCCACTTCGCACTATCAAGGTCACGCGGCGCTGCCTCCGTGCCTTAGACATGTGGAAGAAACCTTGGTTCTTGAATCAGGGCCCGGTGCTGGGAGCTCCTTGTCGCCGTGTGACACTAGCGATGGACGCATCCCTCACCGGCTGGGGTGCAGTCATGAGTGGCCACCCTGCCCGTGGTCTGTGGAGCGGTTGCCATCTAACGTGGCATATCAATTGTCTAAAAATGCTAGCAGTTTATCGTGCACTGAAGCACTTCCTCCCAGACCTGAGGGGTCACCATGTGTTGGTGCGCACCGACAACACATCAGTGGTCTCTTACATCAACCACCAGGGAGGTCTGCGTTCGCGCCCTTTGTACAACCTGGCGCACCAGATCCTGGTGTGGTCCCAGAGCAAACTCCTCTCATTAAGAGCAGTATATATTCCTGGCAAATTAAATATGGGGGCAGACATACTGTGGAGGCAGGGGCCGAGGCCCGGGGAATGGAGACTTCACCCAGAGGTGGTGAAGCAGATATGGAGAGTTTTTGGCAGGGCTCAAGTAGACCTATTTGCGACTCTAGAGACATCACAATGTCCCCTTTGGTTCTCTCTAGTTCATCCAGCTCCTCTGGGACTGGACGCTATGGTACAGACCTGGCCGAGGCTTCGTCTGTACGCATTTCCCCCTATCGCTCTGCTCCCGGGAGTTCTGGCGAGAGTACGCCGGGACGGGGCCCGTCTGTTATTAGTAGCCCCGTTCTGGCCGGGCCGAGTATGGTTCTCAGATCTAGTCTCACTCCTCGACGGCTCTCCGTGGGAGATACCGATCAGGACAGACCTACTCTCGCTGGCGCAGGGTACGATACTTCACCCTCGCCCGGAGCTGTGGAAGCTGTGGGTGTGGCCCCTGAGGGGGCACAACTGTTAGCAGCTGGTCTCTCAACTGAGGTTGTTGAGACCCTCCTCCAATCCAGAGCTCCCTCAAAGAGGAAACTGTACGCCCTGAGGTGGAATCTCTTCACCTCATTTTGCAGAGACCGCCAGTTAGACCCAGCAAACTGCCCAGTTGGTACAGTTCTGGATTTTCTACAGGCTAGGCTCTCTGCAGGGTTGACCCACTCCACGCTGAAGGTCTACGTGGCGGCCATTGCGGCCTACCACGCCCTTCTCGATGGCCAGTCTCTGGGAAGACACCCCCTAGTTACACGTTTCCTCCGCGGTGCACTGAGGCTGAGACCTCCAGTACGGTCCCGTATTCCCCCTTGGGACTTGGTTGTGGTGTTAGAGGCAATGTGCAAACCCCCGTTTGAACCTATCCAAGATATCTCAGACAGACATCTCACACTTAAAACCTCCTTTCTGTTGGCTATTACCTCTCTGCGGAGAGTGGGAGATCTTCAGGCCCTCTCTGTGGCCCCTACTTATCTTGAGTTTGCAGTTTGAGGGCATGGACAAAGCGCTCATATACCCTCGAGCGGGATATGTTCCTAAGGTTCCCTCTGTTACACCACGACCTGTAGTGCTGCAGGCCTTCTGTCCTCCTCCCTTTCGGGAGCCTGACCAGGCGAAGCTAAATTACATGTGTCCAGTTCGAGCGCTGGATGCATACGTCCACAGAGCTGCCCTGTGGAGAAAAACTGACCAATTGCTTGTATGCTACGGTCCCCCCAAGAGGGGTTCTCCTGCTTCCAGGCAGACTTTTAGTCGTTGGATAGTCGAGGCTATCAACGTCACCTATGAGTCCTCTGGTCGTCCCCCGCTGTCGGGAGCCAAGGCTCACTCTACTAGGGGTATGGCAGCCTCCAAGGCCTTCCTAGCAGGTGTATCCATGATGGACATCTGCAATTCTGCGGGGTGGTCCACTCCCTCTACGTTTGTTAAATTCTATGGCCTAGATATGCCAGTCACTCCAGGCACTTCTGTCCTCCTGTCCTGAGCTGTGCTCTTCGGATACACACTAGGCAGGGGTTTGGTCATCTGGCGGCGTTGGTACTCGTTCCCCAAAGCGTTTTCGATGCAGCTCGAGTTCCTGAAGAGGAACGTCTCTGGGTTACGTATGTAACCCTGGTTCCTCGAGGGAACGAGACGCTGCGTTTCGGAGCCATACCCCCAGCACCCCTGCCGGCGCTTGCTGGTACTCGAAGCTGATGCCAGCTGCGTGGCACGTGCTTTTATAGCTTCCTGGTCGCTTACGTCACCCCGCCGGTGACGTCACGCTCTTCCATTGGACTGATTACACACGATATTCAGAGTCGCTCATGCTGGGCGCGTTCCCCAAAGCATTTTTTTCCCCAAAGCAGCGTCTCGTTACCTCGAGGAACCAGGGTTACATACGTAACCCAGAGACGTTTTTCATCAGCTTTTTGGACTTTCATTCTGACGGCACCCATTCACTGAAGAGGATCCATTGGTGAGCAAGTAATGCAATGCTACATTTGTCCAAACTCCAAACAAACTCATCCACATCTTGGATGGCTTGAGGGTGAGAACATTTTCTATTCCTTTTATACTGAGACTACACAGTTTGAGACACTGTTGAAAACTCTTCTTACTTAATAGAGGAGACACATGAAGGGGTTACTTCTTGAGGAGAATATTCTGAACATCAAATGTTTCCATTTGTTCTTCATTTAATGTCATTGCTGTCTAGGGGAAACAAGAGCAGAATGAAGTTTTTTCTTTAAAATGAATGTGACAATTCACATAAATGATTTTACAAATGACTTATACAGAAATTCTGCTCGTCTTTCACGAGTGAAACCCAACCAGTTTACGACTCAGAATTTATTGAATCATATTAACAGGCCTCACTGTTTGAATTCGAGAACTTCCGTGGAAAAAAGGTTGAGCTGTCAGCAGAATGCAAGGACTTGATTGAGAAGAACTTGGAAAAAGTCGGATCAATCATAGTTGAGTCTTGCCCGTGAGTACATGCTCTGTTCTGTCAAACTACATTATCTACAACCACAAATGTTCCGACTGGTCTTGAAAGCAAAAGTCTGAGTATATTCAAATTGGATTTAGGAGAAAGGAGAAGGAGAAAAGGAGAAGGTTTTCAGTAAGTTTTGTACACAAAAGATAACATGTGATTTCTAAAAATGATAACATACAGTACAACTCAATGGACTTTTTTCTGTTTATCAGTGCTTCTCAACCAGACCTTTCTTTCTTAATATACAAAAACTAAAATATTTTTCTCTTCAGAATCTCAGGTTTCCAATTAACCGGATGGGTTTCTTTATGCCAAATATAATATAATATAATATAATATAATATAATATAATTGATTTTCTTTACATGCATTTGAAATACATTTATTTTTGCAAAGTATAATACAAATACAATATAATATAATATAATATAATATAATATAATATAATATAATATAATATAATATAATATAATATAATATAATATAATATAATATAATATAATAAATATAATATAATATAATATAATATAATATAATATAATATAATATAATATAATATAATATAATATCATATCATTATTAATACTACATTAAAACAATCTAACTGAAAAAAAATTGCAAAAATACAATCAATATGTATTAATATTGATAATTAGTATAATAATTATATTTATTTTTCCCCTCTAATATTTGTATAAAACATCCTGTTCTGAAAACCTCTGCAAGCACAAAATAAATTGTGATTTATCTATTTAACCTACCTATGCAGTTTATAAAACATAAATGAATGTAATTTAGATATAGTTCTGTTAATGTTATATTATATAGGTGGCCTTCAAGTCAAAACGTTTAACAACTATTTTGAAATATTTGAATTATTTTATTAGTTGACCTCAGTGTTATTATTATTGCTGAAATATTAACTTAAAAATACATAATTGATTTTCTTTACATGCATTTGAAATACATTTATTTTTGCAAAGTATAATACAAATACATTTTCATATTTATGTTCTCAATAAAAATCCCCTGCAGTTGTACTTTTAGTATACTCTGCTAAATTGGACCGACTAATTTTGTGCTGAATGCACTTTAATAGTGCTAAAGTTCAACTAAATATATACTAAAAAATATATTTTATTTGTGCTAAAGCTCAAGTAAACTTTAAGTAGATCTTGCATTTCAAGACCAATAATTTTCTAAGCTCATACAATCCTTATCAATAGAGACATTAAAACACATTTTAAGTTTAATATTAAGATATGTGCAATGTCAACATGTAGCAGTCCAAATAAAGTTTAATTAGAATTTTTAATGTTAGTAAGCCTCTAGCAATATGTCAGTAAATATGTATACTGTATACTTAATAAAAAATTAATTTATTTAAAAAATATTACTTTTTACTTGGGTATGTTCAAAGGGATTCAGATGACAAAACATTTTTGTAAATTCCCTGCTTTGATCAAAAGGAATCATCCATTAATCCATCCTGGTCTTAATGATCTTGTTCTAGATGGGTCGCCTTTGAGCAGAAGGGCTTTCTGGGAGAGCAGTTTGTTTTGGAGAAGGGAGAATATCCTCGCTGGTCCACCTGGACCAACAGCCAGAGCAGCTCCCTCCTCCTGTCCATGAGACCTCTGAGAGTGGTGAGAGACACGTTCACACCTCACACCTGCTTAAAGATCTGCTCTTCTCTCACCGGCCATTGAGTCTCGTGTATACGCTCCATTACCAGGACAGCGCCGACCACAAACTACATCTGTTCGAGAACTGCAGCTTTGCCGGGAGAAAGATGGAAATTGTGGATGATGACGTTCCCAGCTTGTGGGTCCATGGCTTCCAGGACCGAGTGGCCAGTGCCAAAGCTATCAACGGAACGTGAGTTTGAGAGTTCGTTTGAGATTGCTTTCATGCTGCTCTCGTCCAAAGACCATTAACTCATGAACCTTGATTTTTCAAGATGGTCTTGATCTTTGTTTCAGTCCATAGTTTTCCTGATCACAGATCTTTGTTTCAGTCCATAGTTTTCCTGATCACAGATCTTTGTTTCAGTCCATAGTTTTCCTGATCACAGATCTTTGTTTCAGTCCATAGTTTTCCTGATCACAGATCTTTGTTTCAGTCCATAGTTTTCCTGATCACAGATCTTTGTTTCAGTCCATAGTTTTCCTGATCACAGATCTTTGTTTCAGTCCATAGTTTTCCTGATCACAGATCTTTGTTTCAGTCCATAGTTTTCCTGATCACAGAAAGTCTGTATATGTTTGTAGTCAATGTTTGAGTCCTTAACACATCTGGTCTTGTGCATGGTACATCAGTAAATGTTATTTGAAAGAAAAATATTTTTCAAAGGAAACAAATTATTTTAGTCAGCAAGGATGCATTTAATTGATCAAAAGTGACAGTAAAGACATTAGAATTAAAAGATGTCTATTTCAATCAAATTATGTTCTTTCTGTTTAATCAAATCTCTGATTCCACAAAAATATTAAACAGCACAAACTGATTTAAGTATTAATATCTTTAATATATTAATATCTCTAATATCTCTACTGGTTCTCTACTGGTAACTAAAATTACAATTATAACCACTAACAAAATGCTTAAAATAACAACAGAATGTGCATAGAAATGTTTTTTTATTTAAAATGTATTATTTTATTTCAGCTATTTCCCAAGGCAACATTTCTCATTTTTGTTCAGATTGAAGTAACTTTAATAATAATAATAAAAAAAACTATACAGACATATTTTAAATACAAAAGTAAAAATGACTAAAAATATCAAATTTAGTAAACCTTTAACTAAAATTTAAAGTTAACATAAGAATATAGAATATAAAATAGAAGGAAATATATGAAAAGGAAATACAGCAATAAAATATAAATGAAAATGTTAACAAAAAGTGATTAGTAAGCGTTAAATAAAGGTTACATCAATAATAACAAATAAAGGACGATAGAAAAAGTAAAAAGTGTCAATCCAAAAAAATGGCTACTTTATCCAATCATAAAAACAAGTCTGGTGGGTTTTTTGTTTGTTTGTTTTAAATATTCTTTCTTTTTATGAAAATAAAAGATAATTGGATTGAATTTGAATGCTGTTTCAGTATTTAGTACGGCAAGTAAACCAACAAAACAATCCATTTCTATTATCTTTATTTATTTATTTTTTCTTGTTGAATAGTTTGTTTCACGTGGCAAAAGTAAACTCGACTGTGATGCGATTTCATGCTGACTCTTAGTACAGCAAGTAAATCTATAACAACTAGTGTCTTCCAAATTAATCTGTATTCATGTAGAGATATCTTAAATTCATTTCTTACTTAAAAACTCATCAATTACAAAACACACTCATAAAAACAAAGGTTATTTTATTGTCGTTTTGGCTGCATGAAGAACCTTTAACATCCATGGAATCTTTCCGTTGCACAAAAGGTTCTTTATAATGAAAAAAAGGTTCTCTCGATTACAAAGAAAGCTCTTGCACTTAAAAAAAAAGTGGTTCTTTTAAGAACTGATCAGTGAATGGTTCTTTGGGAAACATCGCTGCGGAAGCCTCCTTTATTTTTAAGAGTATAGACATCCTAAAATGTACTTAATGTTTTCTGACATTGTTTCCGCTCTCCAATCTCTCTCCTCAGGTGGGTGGGCTACATGTACCCAGGCTACCGCGGGCGTCAGTTCGTGTTTGAACATGGCGAATACAAACACTGGAACGACTGGGGAGCAACAGAACCACAGCTGCAATCCATTCGGCGTGTGCGGGACATGCAGTGGCACAAACGGGGCTGTTTCACCGTCCCCGACCCGGCTCCCAAACCCAGTCCAGCCCCCGCCCCTGCTCCCGCTCCTGCTCCCGCTGCCCCATCCGCCACGGCTGCCAGCAGCTGAAGGAGAACGGCCAGACCCTGCCGGTGACCTCTGCCCTGCGCCTGCTCAGAGCACCACGAAGAAAGCTCGAAAGCAAAAGTGACTGTCTTGCCTCTTGTGTGTCTATCATTGGAAATAAAGGCCTCGGCCCCATGCTTTGATCTCTCACTTTTGGCTCGTGTCTGATTAGATTTTTTTTACTGTTAGACTGATACAACACTGAAAATAACACTAATCTGATACAGTAAAAAATGCAGTAAAATCAGTGATAATGTTAAATATTATTACAATTCAAAAGAACTGTTTTCTATTTGAATGTTTATTCAGTTTATTCCTTTCATCCTCTTTATGTCTTTCCTGTCTCCTCCAAAACTCACAACTATAGTGAAATAACTCTGGTCTGATTTGGGCAGGCCAAGGCTGGGCTTGGCATGGTTTGCATTACTGTCATGAATGGTGATGAAAAAATATGGCAAGCTTCCACTTCTGGTCTAAATCACCTATCCATGGAATACCAATGGGGTTACCAAACCAGACTAGACCTTTCTATGCCTAGCCAAAGAGGCAGATTTTGGTGAAGAAAACACAGATGTGACTGTAAACTCTGATATCATCACTGTAGAAATATTTTGCAAGCAGCTGTGAATCTCACATTATTGTGCAACAGATAATTATGAAGTCTTGAATTTTGCAGATTAGTGATAAACTAAAGCAGCTTCGGTTTAGTTTAAACTAATAATTTTTATAATTATTTATAACTTTTAACTGCAAATGTTATATATCTATAATATATATATATATATATATATATATATATATATATATATATATATATATATATATATATATATATATATATATATATATATATATATATATAAAATTATAATTTAATTAATTTAAATAATTCCATGTATATTTTTAAATAATTGAATTATTATTTTAGTATTTATTTAGTAGTAGTAATAATTTTTATTTTATTGTTATTAATTGTAATGATAATTATTATAAGTAGTTTATTATTAATTTTGTAAGAATTTTATCTGATTATTTTAACTGCTGATAATGTTTTTATTTGAATAACTGTTTTTACTCATTATTTTTCATTAATCTTTTTAACTGCTAATAAATTTTTTTATTGCATTATTATTCTTTAGTACTTTTTTAAAATTTAATTATTAATGTTTGCTATTTTTATTATTATTTTTAATTGATGATGATTCTTTTTAAATTATGTTTCTAATTATTATTATTATTATTATTAAATGATCGTTATAACGATTAAATTGTTCTCTTTTAGACACTGAAAGATTGTTTAGGATTTACTTTGAATATATTTTCACTCAGAAATTAACTTCACTTCTGTATGTATATATATATATATATATACATATACACACACACACACACATATATATATATATATCTAACATACTCTGATAATCTTTATTTGTTTGCTTGTTTTTTGACAACTTTTTAAAATATAATTTTTACAGTATATTTGAAGGTCTTATTCTTATTCCAGAAACCAGGCATGTTTAATTCAAGCCATGAGCAATCAAAGCTAAATATTTTATTATGTGACTAAAAACACAAATTTTCCATCCATTTATTTTGATTATTATCTCTCTATAACAGTTAGATGGTGTTGCAAACAACCTCACTGGTAAACAGAGCAAATGTTAGATGTTTATTCAATTCAGTTTTAATTAATTGCATTCTTTCTAGCGTGTGGCAGTTCAGTTGCCCGTTTGAAGAGGAAGCAGTTCCTAAAAACAGAACAACAGAAACATGTCACAATTTAAAATTGTATTTTAAAATCAAATGAAGTTTCCCCAAGGGCTTGTAATAGCCCTATTCTTTAATGTTCATTTGTATGTTTCTTGTCTTCTTTCTTGTCGTTCACACTGATCCGGACCATTGTGTAGATCTTTTTGTGAAGCCAGTCAGCTGCGCTCTGCTGCTCAAAATGTTTCAGATGGCTTCAGCAGTTGTCATAACACACAATTTGATGTAATTAGAACATTTCTTCTGCTTTGTATTCAGGCCTTTGCTGTGCGTGCGTAGAAGTGTCTATAGGCCGTTATTGGAGTCTTTCTGCAAAACATATTGATGAGGCTGTACCACACCAGACATACAGTAGGCCTTTCTATGCCTCTCCAAACTACAGTGCGGGCAGATTTTGGTGAGGAAAACACAACTGTGACTAAACTCTGATATAATCACTGTACTGCAGATGTCGAAATATTTTGCAAGCTACTGTGAATCTCACATTATTGTGCAACAGATAATTACTGATAAAAATCTAACATGTGACTAAAACATTAGTTACTTAACCGGCTTCATTTTTATGATTTTTTAATCATTATTTTTAACTGCTATTTTTAATTTAATTATTGTTTTGTACAAATTAATTTTAAATTATTTTTATTTAATTTTTAATGATTTTTATATCATAATTTTTAACCACTAATAATCTTTTTAAAAAGTTTTAACTGCTATTTTTAATTAAATGATTGTTTTGTACTAATTATTTTTGAATGATTTATAATTATAATTATTGTTAAAACTATTTTATTCCGAAATTGCTAGTAAATTTCACAAATAATTACAAAGAAACTGAAATTTTGAAGTAGAAAAAAACCTGAAATAGTATTTTCTTGCCAGATGTCATTTAGTAATGTATATTTTTCTTTCTTTTTTTCTTTATTTCTTTTACGTTCTGAATCCAATTTTATGTTAGCCTGTTGAAATAATGAAAAAGAGAAGTGTGAAAGATGGGGAAAGAGTGTGTTTTTGAAAGTCTTGTTTGCATCATATTTTTGTGGAAACTGAGAATAGAAAGTTCAAAAGAAAATCATTTAAACAGAATAGAAATGGTTTGTAATATTACAGATGTCTTTACTGTCACCTTTGATGAATTTAATGCACCTTTGGTAAATAAAAGTATTCATTAAAAAAAAAAAAAAATTTTTTAAATAATAATAATAATCCTACTGACCCTAAAACCTTTTGAATATTTTTAGATATATTTATATTATTTTTCCAGATCAAAGATGCTTGATTAAATGAAGAATTAATTGCATTAAAGAAAGCAGTTACTGTAATAAGTAGTAAATCCTGCATTAATTCAGTACTGAAGTGTGCTTGTTTTGGAGAGCAGGAATAGCCCATGGTAAACACAGATGTCCCTACATTCCTCTCGCAGTTCCCCTGCAGTGCTGCGACCGCCGCTCACTTCACTATAGACATGAACGTGTGAATTTAGAGTGTGTTCAGTGGATTCCCAAAGAGCCTGAAGCTTTCAGCAGCCTGTTCACAGCTGTTGAAACATGGGATATCCCAGTGTCTAATGATAGCCAGCAGCTCCCCACAACGGAGCCACACACACCAACACACACAGTCTCCACCCTCAACACAACAGAACAGTCTGATGTTCACCGTATAGCCTATCTGTTGTCATTTGTGTAATTGTGCACTGGATGATTGACCATAAGAACAGTGCTGCCTCTGAAGACTTGATTACTGTGTGATGTATAAGTTGACGAGGCATTGCATGAGATTTCATGTGTGTGCTATTAATGCTGACTGAGCTAAACACACGGGAAAGCAAAGACAGCTTCACACAACTGCTTCATCAAACGCATACGAATGCCCAGACTTCATGCAGATACTATACATGCATAACTTCAGTAAAATGATGTTTGTGATAATAATCAGTTTGGATGTACAGTCGTGGCCAAAAGTTTTGAGAATTACATAAATATTGGAAATTGGAAAAGTTGCTGCTTAAGTTTTTATAATAGCAATTTGCATATACTCCAGAATGTTATGAAGAGTGATCAGATGAATTGCATAGTCCTTCTTTGCCCTGAAAATTAACTTAATCCCAAAAAAACATTTCCACTGCATTTCATTGCTGTCATTAAAGGACCTGCTGAGATCATTTCAGTAATCGTCTTGTTAACTCAGGTGAGAATGTTGACGAGCACAAGGCTGGAGATCATTATGTCAGGCTGATTGGGTTAGAATGGCAGACTTGACATGTTAAAAGGAGGGTGATGCTTGAAATCATTGTTCTTCCATTGTTAACCATGGTCACCTGCAAAGAAACGCGTGCAGCCATCATTGCGTTGCATAAAAATGGCTTCACAGGCAAAGGATATTGTGGCTACTAAGATTGCACCTAAATCAACAATTTATAGGATCATCAAGAACTTCAAGGAAAGAGGTTCAATTCTTGTAAAGAAGGCTTCAGGGCGTCCAAGAAAGTCCAGCAAGCGCCAGGATCGTCTCCTAAAGAGGATTCAGCTGCAGGATCGGAGTGCCACCAGTGCAGAGCTTGCTCAGGAATGGCAGCAGGCAGGTGTGAGCGCATCTGCACGCACAGTGAGGCCAAGACTTTTGGAAGATGGCCTGGTGTCAAGAAGGGCAGCAAAGAAGCCACTTCTCTCCAAAAAAACCATCAGGGACAGATTGATCTTCTGCAGAAAGTATAGTGAATGGACTGCTGAGGACTGGGGCAAAGTCATATTCTCAGATGAAGCCCTTTCCGATTGTTTGGGGCATCTGGAAAAAGGCTTGTCCGGAGAAGAAAAGGTGAGCGCTACCATCAGTCCTGTGTCATGCCAACAGTAAAGCATCCTGACACCATTCATGTGTGGGGTTGCTTCTCATCCAAGGGAGTGGGCTCACTCACAATTCTACCCAAAAACACAGCCATGAATTAAAAATGGTACCAAAACACCGTCCAACAGCAACTTCTTCCAACAATCCAACAACAGTTTGGTGAAGAACAATGCATTTTCCAGCACGATGGAGCACCGTGCCATAAGGCAAAAGTGAGAACTAAGTGGCTCGGGGACCAGAATGTTGAAATTTTGGGTCCATGGCCTGGAAACTCCCCAGATCTTAATCCCATTGAGAACTTGTGGTCAATCCTCAAGAGGCGGGTGGACAAACAAAAACCCACTTATTCTGACAAACTCCAAGAAGTGGTTATGAAAGAATGGGTTGCTATCAGTCAGGATTTGGCCCAGAAGTTGATTGAGAGCATGCCCAGTCGAATTGCAGCGGTCCTGAAAAAGAAGGGCCAACACTGCAAATACTGACTCTTTGCATAAATGTCATGTAATTGTTGATAAAAGCCTTTGAAACGTATGAAGTGCTTGTAATTATATTTCAGTACATCACAGAAACAACTGAAACAAAGATCTAAAAGCAGTTTAGCAGCAAACTTTTTGAAAACTAATATTTATGTAATTCTCAAAACTTTTGGCCATGACTGTATTTATTAGTATTGTGATAAAGTGTATTCACAAACACTTTAATAAAAACAAACACATCTAAATAAATGTTTTATTTATTTTTTATTTTTCGTTTATATATAAACTGTTTATATATAACTCTATAATCATTGTTTTATATTTGGTTATTATTATTATCATTATCATCACTTGCATTTTATTGCATGTTTTGTTTTAATATAATTTTAGTAATTGCATTATTACAATAAATATTAGCACCAATAGTAGTTATTGTATTACTTGTTAAATTATTTTACTGTAGCATTTATATATTATTTAAAAATGTAATGTTATTTTTTTACATGTTATGTGTATGAATTTATAACCATGTATTGTTTGAATATTTTTTATTATTTAATTAACTGTTGGCACCCATTATTATTGTATTGTAATATTTATTAAGGACTAATTATATTCTTATATCTAAGGTTATAATATGTGACCCTGGAGCACAAAAGCAGTCTCAAGTCTCTGGGTTATATTTGTAGCAATAGCCAAAAATACATTTTATGGGTCAAAATTATACATTTTTATTTTATGCCAAAAATCATTAGGATATTTAATAAAGATCATGTTCCATGAAGATATTTTATACATTTCCTACCGTAAATATATGAAAACTTAATGTTTGATTGGTAATATGCATTGCTAAGAACTTCATTTGGACAACTTATTGATTTTCTCAATATTACAAATATTTTTATTTATTTATTTATACACTCAGATTCCAGATTTCCAAATAGTTGTATCTCGGCCAAATATTGTCCTGTCTTAATAAATCACACACCAATGGAAAGCTTAATTATACAGCTTTCAGATTCATATACATTATAATTAAATTAAAGATAATTACTTTTAGTATTTCATTCATACTTAGGCTAAATATTAAATCGCATATTACAAGTAATATTTCATCATGCTTATATTCTCATTATAAATTAAACATTACAGTCATTATTATAGTTGTTAATATTATCTAAATTAATTTTGTGTGTGTGTGTGTGTGTGTGAGAGAAAGAGAGAGAGAGAGAGAGAGAGAGAGAGAGAGAGAGAGAGAGAGAGAGAGAGAGAGAGTTTTGTAAAACTGGTATCAAAATAAAGTTAAAAAAAAAAAATCTGTATGGGGTAGGTTTAGGGTTGGAGGAAGGCGATAGAATATACCGTTTGTACAGTATAAAACCATTACGCCTATATGGAATGTCCCCATTTAGATTAGTAAACATGTGGTGTGTGAACAAATAGTAGGCCTGTCAAATTAAATGTTAGCACCAGTTATAATTATTTGTATATTTTGGGTAATTATGTGTTTGCAATAATTTTGTCATCTTTTCATAGTTTTGTACGCTTTTCCCAATCCCTCTCTGTACAGTAGGTAAGTGAGCGAGCGCTGCGCGTGCTCGACTCACCTCGGGCTCACGCAGCTCGTGCACTTGAGTTAAAAACTTCTCCGCGTGCGATTGCGGAGCGCGCACGGTACACGAAACAACGCTGCGGTTCCTACTCCCATTCCCGAGTCAGAACCACCGCGAAACATGGACGACTTAGGTGAGTACGAGCCGCTTTGACGTTTGACATCGGATCGTCGCGAAAGAAGAAGTTTGACGCGACGCTAGAGCGTTGGATTGACGCTGTAGAAGCGGATGGAGCGCGGAGCCGCTGCCAACGTCAGCGCTACTGCAGCAACACGCTGGAAAACGCACGCTCGCGCCGCTGGACGCCTGTTTAAAGCTGCTCTCACGCGCTAGATTCATGTATTCCAGCTGTTTTGGTGTTGTGTGTTGATGCTGGAGTGTTGCAGTTCTCCGATCGATTCATTGTCTACAGCGGCTTCCATTGATGAATATCAGACCCGTACTAGCGCAAAACTCCTTGAGCGTTATATTTGTCCTTAAATGCAGAAGTGCAGAGCATTCTTTTGTTGCCAATTATTATGCTTAGTTCCCGTCTGGTTGATTTTTAGTGCAACTTCTGCAGTGTGTCAACAAAGCAACAATGTGTCATTTTGCACCCAACATAAACAACTTCACAAATACGCATCTAAACTTTCTGTTGGTTTTGAAAGTGTGCATGTGATTGCATTAAATTTACTGCAGGAATCGGCACACATGAGTTGCCAGGATACTTTTATTTCAAAACTGGTTGTTAATGTTGGCAATTAAATAGTAGTGGTGGCGTACTGTAGGACAGTTGATCCCATAATCTTCAGCTTGGTGTTGTAACTTGTTGACTTGTTGCCCAGGGCAATGAGAAAATGAGCTGCAGCCTAATCTAGCTCATCTCTGTATTACTGCCTTGAGGCTGTTGAGTGGAGTCTTCATGAGTGACATGTTGTTTAGTAAAGTTATTTTTGAGGACGGATTACAAGCATTTGTTTAGTTCATAGAGTTGAGAAATGAATGTGGGAGCAGGGTCAGAGATGAACCAGGACTGGCGGCTAAAATGGCCAAATTAAACGAACAAAATGGCCTTAGATATGGTGCATTTCTGTTTTTATTTGGTGACTCTTTTTGACTAATTTAATTACTTTTTTTGTCTAGGCTTGTCAAGTGTTGCCTTTAGTTCACTTTGTTAGAAAATAGTTAAAAGGAATAAGTTTGACATTTATGGGCGACAATGGAATAATGGACTCATAAATGTAAAAGTTGCCTTTGAAAATGAATATTGTCCGTTAAGTGAATTTCTGCTAGTAAACCAGTTAACATGTACGTAGTGTTGTACTTCAACTTTACACATCAGATTAGACTGTGTATGTTATTAGAACAGTCTTGCATAAAGCATGTATATTGAGATTGTTATCATAGCTAGAAGGAATGCCAGAGAGCCATTGTTGAATTCTGAAATGCATCAGTCCATAATTCATAACTCAGGAGAAGTAGACTATGTATTGTGTTCTTAACATGGCTCAACATTTAGGCTGATGAAAACGAGTCTGATGCATTTCTTATTAACATGACTATTCTGCCATTTAAAAGATTTTAAGCTCTGCATCACTGTCATTTTTAATTAAATAGAAATTTTCAGATTGAGGTTTTTACACAAACTTTTTATTGCATGTAGATGTACTGTAGCTAGTGTCTCATGTCCAGTGTGTTTCACTCGAGCAGGTTTGGGTGTCATATTGCAATAAAGAGTCTTGCATGAGCTAATCGTCATGTGATTTTAGACAGAAAGAATTCTTTTCATGAAATGAGTCAAGACGCTGGGCAAAGCTTCAGTCTTTCAAACACACAAGCCTATCTTTAGCAGTGATATGTGTCATCCTGACAGTGCTTCAGTGTCCGTCTCGTCTGTTCTCTTACTGAGCACCGGAGCTGTCTAAACTCGGTCATCTCAAGTAACTTTTCATTGCTTGACTTTGCTGAAACTTGATTATACTTTTGAGTCTTTCTCTGGCAAATCATCCAGGTTTCAGAAACTTCCCTGGCAAAAATGTTGGGGTTTGTTAATGTGTACAGTTTAATAATTTACTCATGAAGTCACATTAAAGGGATAGTTCACCCAAAAATGAAAAATATGTCATTAATTACTCACCCTCATGTCGTTCCAAACCCGTAAGACAATGCTGAATTAAGTCATAGTTTTTGTTATTTTTTGGACCAAAATGTATTTTCGATACTGCAACAAATTCTAACTGACCCTCTGATGTCACATGGACTACTTTGATGATGTTTTTCTTACCTTTCTGGACATGGACAGTATACCGTACACACAGCTTCAATGGAGGGACTGAGAGCTCTCGGACTAAATCTAAAATATCTTAAACTGTGTTCTGAAGATGAACGGAGGTCTTACTGGTTTGGAACGACATGAGGGTGAGT
Source organism: Carassius carassius (assembly GCF_963082965.1). Taxonomy (NCBI): domain Eukaryota; kingdom Metazoa; phylum Chordata; class Actinopteri; order Cypriniformes; family Cyprinidae; genus Carassius; species Carassius carassius. The sequence continues at coordinate 3,360,467 of NC_081759.1, forward strand.
CATTAATGACATCATTTTCATTTTTGGGTGAAGTATCCCTTTAAGATTCCAGTATCTCTGGAACTAATTCATATGGGGCCTAAAAATGAAAATACAGCAGCTAAAGAAAAGCTTTGTTAAGAGCCAGCATCAAAAGGATATTGAGATGTAGGGATGCACGATAAATATCGTCTGCTATTTAATGTGCATCCCGTCAGTAAAGCCGGTTATGTATTCAGCAGTAAATCTCTACATGTGCATGCTTTTTGCATATCAGCTGATATTTATCCTGCATCCCTATTAAGATGTATTTTAATATTTCTTGAGTTACAAGCATTCAGACTTAAACTAGTTTCCCCCCTACAACTGGGCTCTAAATCTAAGGTGAAAATTGTAGTTTTAACCCAAAAAACAGTGAATTATTCCGTAAATATACATCCATGACATTTCATATTTTGGCTTTCGCCACTATTTTTGTTTTTCCATCTAATATTTTAGTTAGGTATGGTAAAAGGATATTACGATATATAAATAGATATATATAGTTACAAGCATTCAGTGCTTTTTTCAAATTTTGAACCGTCACCATAGGCATTTAGGAATGGAGCAATGGAGTTTACTAATAGATCTGACAATCTCGGTGTAAAAAATCTCTTTCTAAACTCATTTTCCCCTTCCTGCAATTTGGTTCCAAATCTCAGGTGAAAATTGTCATTTGACCCACAAAATACGGAATTGTTCAGTAAATACTCATCCATGACATTTCATATTTTGGCTTTATTCTTCATGCATTTGCATCGCAATCTGATTCCAAAACCATTTCAAGTGGATCTCAGCACAAATATTCAGCAGCAATGGAGATCTGCAGATCTTACTTGTTGAGTTTAATTGCTTTTGTTTTCTGTGCTAACTGTGCACGATAAGACTAAGAGCGTGCATGAAGAAAGAAAGTAGTCTCCTGTTGACTTCAGTGCACTTTCACCTCATCTCATCAGGCCTGCATCGACTGTGTCCTAAATGGTACACAAACAGTGGTGTCTATCTCCTCTGCACTGGAGCGTAGATCGAGGCAGGTATGAGCAGGGTTTTTTTTTAGCCATGCCAGCGTCCTTTGCAGTGTGTTTATCCCTGAGACAGTTAATGTGACGTGCTTAAACAAACACATCTGTCTGTGTGCATCTGTTAGTGTAGAGAAGTCGGATTCATTGTAGCCAATCAGATTACACTACCGGTCAAATATTAGGAGTATTTATAATTGTTTTTTTTTTTTTTTTTTTTTTTTTTTTTTTAGTAGTCTTATATGATCAACAAGGCTGCATTTATTTGATTAAAATATGATTTTTATATTAAAATAATTTTGGTTTGAATATATTTTAAAATAGCATTTATTCAGCATCATTACTCCAGTCTTCAGTGTCACATGATCCTTCAGAAATCATTCTAATATCTTGATTTGCTGCTCAAGAAACACTTTTTATTACTATCAATGTTGACGAGTAATGATGCTGAAAATTCAGCTTTGATCAAAAGGTATACATTACATTTTAAAATATAGAAAACAGTTCTTTTAGGTTTTAAATGTGTTTCACAATATTACTGTTTTTACTCTATTTATGTTCTCAAATGTTTCAATGTTCTCAAACGCTGAATATGTATTTGTCCAGTAATCGGGTTTAAGAGTGAGCTGTCATTCGGTTTAAGTCCAAGCATGATGATAATAGTCTGTATGATCAAGGCCTGGATGTTTAACCTGGTCCACCCTTGTGTGCACAAGATGACATTTATCTAAATGATCTGGTGAGAATCAGAAAGGATTGTGTGTAATTAAGCATTCTTTTATGTCTGACCTAAACCATCTCAGACGCTCTGAGAGTTTGCCGATGTTTGTAGGGATAAACTGTGATATTCTGTTGTACATAATGTTTTGAGTTCAAAACACAATTTAACACGGTGTACGAGCACATTAGCACTCAATCGTTGAGTTTGCTGCATGCTTTAAGATGCAACACTGTGGTTTGAACATGTGTTGTATGTGAGTTAAAGAAAGCGTACCTCAAAAAAAGCATGTTCCTAATTTACTCACGCTTCAGTTTTATTTTTATCTGTGAAACACAAAATGAGATGTTCAGCAGAATGTCTAAGCATCTCATTTCCATATGATGAAAGTGCATGGGGATTTCTGAATTTGATTCTTTTTTTTTTTTTTTTGTTTCACACACACACACACACCAGCGATTTTTTTTTTTTTTTTGTGCTGTCAAATAGTTCATCCAATTTTTTTATTTAAATGTATATATTTATATAAATATTTAATATATAAAAAACATATATATATATATATATATATATATAAATAAAATATACATAGGCCTAATAAATATATACAGCACATGCACACATAATGTCAACAAAAATGTTTATCTTGGATTCAATTAACAGAACTGTGTTTATCTAACAGTTATGACTTTTCTCTCAAGGGTTGTGAGTTTTGCACAATTATGACTTTTTTCACAATTTATAACTTGCCATTTGAGTTTTATTTATAATTTGCAATTCTTAGAAAAAAGCATTAGAATTACTGTTACAAATACAGTCAATGTTTTAAAGCAGACTAATGTTAATCAGTTGGTTTGGATGAGACCGTATGAACTTCCCTTGGTGACTGTTAGTCACGTTGCAAATGCTCTCGCAACGGTTCCTTTTCTGGGAAAGAGCGTTTGGTTGTGATGTGTAAACACTGAGTGTTTGGTGAAACGCTTCAACTTGAACACACACACACTCATGCAGAATGTGATCATTGTATCTTCCTTGTATAGCTTTAGTCTGTGTTTTTGTGCTGTGACTTTATCAGAGCATCACCTATTTGCAAGGCATCCTATACAACACACAGCTGAACACTTTCTCACAGCTAAAAGCTTATCTTGTCTTGTCCTGAATACCACACACTGTGTTGTGATAAACAATAGGTTTTGTGTTTGAGATGCCATACTAGACAATTAATTGAGTTAAGTCTTTTTTCTCAATTTCTCATTAATTGATACATTTATTATTTTAAGTAATGTTGTAAGGCAAGACAGATTAATTAGGAAAAAATTATGTTAAACGTTCATTTTTTTTTCCCTCCAAAAAAAATCATTCTGATGGTGGATTGTAATCAAGAATTTCTTAATATGAAATTCAAATGATGTGACGATCACAGATTAGACTGTACAGAAATTGAAATCTACATGCTAATACACACTATACTTATAGTCACGCAATGCTGATGTTGTTAAAATTAATAATTTGAGAATAAAGTATAACAATAATAATAATTTGCAGGGTTTAATGTGATATGAGCTAATCAACCATTATTGTAGTGCTTTTCCTCAGTTGGTCAGAACAAAGCGTGGCAGACTTGTTACTTATTTGTTCAGATGACAATATATGGTGAAAATTCTTATTTGGGTCATATTCCAAGACATAGGCTAGAATCTGTGATAGTACAGTGAATTTCCCCAGCGGTGCGGTGACTGACAGCTACACATTCACCTCAAAACAGATTCATCCGCGCTGGATCACAAGCTACGCATGGAATATACTTCTGCAATGAACTGCAATTCCATGTTTTCAAATATAGATGGCGACAGAGAGAAAACTTACCGACTGCAGCTTTAAATATTGTATATATTTTCTCCTTTTAATATTCTCTCGCTCTCTCGCTCTCTCTCTCTCTCTCTCTCTCTCTCTCTCTCTCTCTCTCTCTCTCTCTCTCTATATATATATATATATATATATATATATATATATATATATATATATATATATATATATATATATATATATATATATATATATTCTTAAATATTATAAACCCGTTCATATTTATTTTTTCTTGTTAAAGGTTTATTTTTATGTTGTGTTGAACACATGCTGTATAGTTTGTGGCAATAGTATGCTCTAGTCTGTGCTAAATATAGTTGGAAATTCTTTCTTTATAGAACAAATATCGCCATTCCTGTTTTTTCCATGTAGTTGTTCTTTCCAGCTGAACAAGTGACTGCATTTCAATTTGTCATTTCAACCGGTTAAAAAGAAATGAAATGCATCTCATCACCATACAGCACAACCGACATGCAAATGTCAGATATCTCTGTTAACCTAGTTCGATAAATTGAACATGCCTCTGACGAGTCCTGCTGTCAGGATAATCACTGGGCTTCTCTGTAAACGCTTTCTGTGCCCAGGATTGGCTTTGCATTTTCACTGACTTTAAACTAAGTGATGCATTTGACATGACGTTCAGAGATGTTGTGCACGAGTCTAAACAGGCTGAAGCATCTGAGGAATTCCCAGCCACCTTTCTGCCCATCAGATAGAGAGACTGAGGGATGGGGAACGGCTGGATACAGGAATGTTAAGTAGAGACTTGCACATTTATTCTCCTGTTCCTTCTTTGTGCTTCTCTCATTGACAGTACAGTAGCTCTCAAGTCACATGTTTGTATGCCTGATGCCGAACGGATCTTGTCTGATCTGTAGGATAAGGGTTTGAATCCCAGGCATGTTGTGACCAAGACTGGGTAGCATGTGCTTAACCACTTAGAAGTTCTTTAAAGTTATTTCCTTGGATCCATAGGTTGCAGGCGGAGATCATTTTGGCATGATCTCTTATTGTTTCTGGAACAGTAACTACTTCACATGCTCTTTGACTTCCCATCTAATGAGTATTTGATTTTGTTTAGTTTATTAATATTTTATATCTTATTTTATTTATTTATATTTTGTTTTTTATTTTGTACTTTTTATTATGTTTAATTAAATTTTATTTTGTCTAATCTTTTCTTTTATATTTTGTATTTATTTTGTACTTTTATTTATATTTTGTATTTTATTTTTATTTTTTTAATTTGTACTTTTTTATTATTATATTATTTTGTCAGTCTTTTTCTTTTCTTCATATTTTGTATTTATTCTGTACTTATTATATTTTGTTATTTTGTCAGTCTTTTCTTTTATATTTCGATTTATTTCATGAGAGAAAATTAGAAATGTAAAAGAGAAAATTAAGAAAATGTTTAAGTCTCCATTAACCGACATTGCTTAAGAATTCCTTTTTAGGAGGCAAAATCCCGATCACAGTGGCCAGCAACACTTGAGTCATGTTTTTAGATAAGTCAGAAGAGCTGTGTTGTCGTCTGCAGATGTTCAGGGTGGATCTTTTGTTCTTCGGCTCAGAGTCACTCTCCGTCTGTGTGTGTTCACTTCCTCCGTATGACCACATACATTATGACTTCACATCTGTGTCTTCAGCTGCATTTCTCCATCATTGGTTTCTGGTTAATTTCAAGATCTTTTGACCACAAGTAACACAAATGTACCGCAGCCTCCAGCAGATTCTTCTCATGAGAAAGCTATAATTTTAGATTAACTCTGACTTCTACTGTAAGTGTCAGGTTATTAATGAGATGGTCTGCAAGTATAAATAGCAGTTTGATAATGATACTGGACTTGCTCTCTCTCTCTCTATCTCTCTCTCTCTCTCTCTGTCTGTGTGTTTGACTCAGAGCTGGTAATTGGTCCCACATGGCGTCTCTCTGACAATCATAATTAAATAACACACAGCCTTAAATATAGAGGAGCCAGAGGACACGGTCTCCACCGAGGGACAGCACTTTTCATGCTTTCACCCTCCTGAGGCAGCTTTTGAGGAATTAACAGGCCAGTGTTGAATGTTTGCTCAAACGGTGTATCTGAGTGTATATTTTTTTATTCTTAAGTATCTTAAGTATTCTTAAGTTATCAGCTGTTTATACAATGAATTGTTTAAAAAATATTGTATTTTCAAAATATTTTAACTTTATAGTCAATAAAATGCATCCTTTCTGAATAAAGCCATTTAAATTTATATATATATATATATATATATATATATATATATTAGGGGTGTAACAGTACGTGTATTCGTACCGGACGGTTTCGGTACAGGGCTTTCGGTACGGTGCACGTGTGTACCGAATGACCAAATGCAATATTTTGTGTACGGAACATAGGTACATTTTCGTGTTTCCAAACGAACATATTAAGTGTCGGAAGTCTCCGTGTTCAGCGCAAATCCCGCCCTGCAGCTGATTCTAAGGCCAACGACACACTGGCTGCATGGCGTGAGCATGGCGTTTCTGCTGCGTGTGCTGCAATATGCCAGTGTGTCACCGGCCTAAGGTCTTCAAAGGCATCACGCAAGTGTGAACATCACTACAACTAGGAAAAAAACGATTGTAACTCAAACGCAGCTCCCGTCAGTATTTAAACAGACCTTTGCTCTTAATTCCGATCGGTCCAACGCAATAATGAAATCTGAGCAGGTCTAAAAACTGAAACTGTTGATGCTGCACTTTACACTTTGGAAAAGTTATATATATTTTTTAAATATGAGCAGGCCTACAAGCTGGGATTGGTAATGCTGCACTGTAATCATAGTTATTTATTTATATTTTTCATTATATTTTATTATATGATATTGCTTTGAGACTGAGAGTATTTTATTTCTTATTCTTTTTTATTTTATATATATTTTATTAAAAAGTATTAAAAAAAGTGTAAACAAATTGTAAAAAAAAGTTTATAGTAATAAACAACCTGCAGTTTAATGTTTGCATTTCTTTCTCTTACTGTTCCGAAAATTAACCAAACCGTGACTTTAAAACCGAGGTACGTACCGAACCGTGACTTTAAAACCGAGGTACGTACCGAACCGTGATTTTTGCGTACCGTTCCACCTAGGGCTGGGCGATAAATCGATTTTATTGATTAACTCGAATTTGACGTTAAGGGCGATTTGTTTTTAATGAAAATCGGTTTTCTCTTTAACTTCCACCACCGGCTCTCCCCTTAGGTTTCCGTAGTTCAGAGTGGGCTCGCCCTCCCCCCGCTTTCCTTACAGCCGCACACAGACAACATGGCAGTTAACAGCGCAGAGCTCGTTCCAAAGAAAGGCACCGTTTCATCCGTTGTTTGGAATTGGTTTGCTTTTTTAGTGTCAGACACAGAACAAATAACGCCACATTGCAAAGTGTGTTTAAAAGCCGTTGCTATAAAAGGTAGCAGCGCAACAAATTTATTCCAGCATCTTAAACAGTAGGGATGGGTACCGAAACCCGGTATTAAACTGGCCCCGGGGCTAAATTATGAAAGACCGTAGTATCAGTAAGATCTGACGCTATCGGTTCTGCTTTCGGTACTGGAGGGAAAAAAAATTATGTACTATGTATTTTTCCTTAATAATGTTATCGTGCACATTTTATCTCACCAAACATTTCTAATGTGTGATCATATTAAGTCGTTTGTCTGTGAGATCTGCGAAATCTGTCATGCGCGCTGCGGAGGCCGTCTGTCAGTCACACACACACACACAACAAGAACGAGCGCGGCGCACACACACGAATAACAGAACGAAAACTCCCGCTAAATAATAAAGAGTGACGATGGCGAAAAGATTTGCTTAATGTTATCGTGCACATTTTATCTTAACAAACATTTCTAATTTGCGATATTATTAAGAAGTTTGTCTGTGAGATCTGCATAAGTATAAGTGTGGTTATACTTCACTAGCGTTAGGGTGACCAGATGAGATTATTCAAAGATCAACAGTCTGTCTAGTGTGCCACAAAAAACAACAACATTAAAATCATGAACTCAAATGTCAATGTAAAAAAAAGAAAAAAGAAAAAAACAATGACTGTTGTAACAGTGCGTAAATCAGACCTTTCTGTAATGCTAACGCTAATGAGTTTAAAGTTTTGTTAGCACTTTATGAATACCACTGTGACAAGTATGTATTTTTGTAATAGATCTAATTTTGTCATTTTGGTTACATTTATTTAACCAAAAGTTTTTTATCGAAGAGGGACACACAATTTTATTTTTTATTTATATTTTAATTTATTTTGAAGTGCATTGTGTCACTGTAAGTTATTAGAAAACTGATAAGCTACATTTTCACTGTTTACAATGGCAGTGCATGCCATCTCGTTTACAAGCATGTTTTGAGGCTTGTTTCCTGTTACACTTATGCACAAAGGGGAAATTTAGATTAAACTGCATAAGTGAAAATCAGAACAAAATAAAGAGTACATTTGTTTTGAGCAATTTCTTTGTCGGTTGTAGTTTGTTTTTAAATAGAAAAAAAAAATCGATTAAAATCGAAAATCGGGTTTGGTGTGAAAAAATCTGAGATTTTTTTTTTTAAGCCATATTGCCCAGCCCTAGTTACACCCCTAATAGATAGATAGATAGATAGATAGATAGATACATAGATAGATAGATAGATAGATAGATAGATAGATAGATAGATAGATAGATAATGTATTATTATTATTATTATCTCTAATTATTTACATTTATAAAATACATTTGATTGCTATGTATAATTATATGTACATAATTATATAAATGTCAAATTTTATTTTATTTAGAAATGTCAATAATAATAATTATTAGTAGTATTATCGTTAATATACATAATAACATATATGAACTACCATCCTAACATAATTATTTCTGTAATTATACTGTATAATATATATAATTTTATATAACATAAAAATAGATAAATATGCATACTCTATATAAAAATGGGTTCTACGTTTATGAATTAGTGATCAATTCTTATTCAATTCAGTCTTCTAATGTCAATTTAATCCACTGATTGTGAATAGAAGCATCAGTTTTTTATAAGCAGCTTCAACATTCTGCTTCGTGCCTGTTTTGGTGTTTTTGTGTGATTTATCCCTGTCAGTCACTTTGTTGCCTCACTATGTTTGATGTAAAAACAGATTGTGTCATTTCCTTGCTGTGTAATCACCATACTCGCCCTCGTTCTTGCAAGGTTGACATCTGTGTCACATGACAAGAACAGAATGTTTGAGAGTTTCGGGTTATTAATGTTTTACTCCCTCGGCTCTATCAGGTTTTACAGCGTGGGATGTATTTCATCGGCTCTCCGTGGCAGGTTTAGGACTGGAGGCTCTTATTTTAGCATGGGGATCTTGGGTCTCCCTCTTTGGCTCGACCACCCTGTGCTCTCAAACCTCTGAAGGTCAGGACTTCAGAGTCGGGAACTCTGTATTTCTCTCTCAGAAATGACCATCATCAAACTCTTTAGGTTTGATCTGTCTGTGCAGATTGAGTTTCCTGTAGTTAAGACTGGAGTGAGTTGTCTGAGAGTCATTTTTAGGGCCTGTTTTATCTCTTTGGGTGCATGAGGTGTTTCCTGCACTTCTACTCATTGACCAGAAGGGGACGTACAAGTAAACATGTGAAGGGAGATAGATGGATAATGAAATAGGCAATAATAACGAGCCCTTAAGGCAAAGAAATAGCAGTTCTTGGCACCCTAGACTCGTATTTCCAGCTTTGTGTATTCCCGCTCTGATTTAATGAGCTATGGCATATGAATTTGGTGGACTGTGTTATAAAATATTTCCGTTTTCTATTATTTTTTGCAATGCATAGTCACTGTTTTCCACTGATAATCCCAGTCCATTGAGTGATTCCTTCTCTTCTTACCACCGTTTGAATGTTTTAAATGTGAAACAAGAGTTATAGGTGTTCATGTCAGAGGAGCTTGTGTCAGGCTGAAGTTATGCTGCAGTTATATTTGCATTGGCAGTGCCTTTCAGTGTAACTTGCCAAAATATAAGTTACTCAATACAAATTTCTCAAATAAAACAAACTATCCTCTCTGGGACGTGGTCTTTTTTTAGATTAGGTATGATAGAAAAACCTATTATGGTGTAATTGTTTGTAATCGTGATGAAATATTAAATGTAATTTCATGTTTTTCAGTTACAACAATATAGAGATGGGTGATACCACAAAAGTCTTATTTCACGATACGAGTAATTTTATGTCATTGTAACAGTAAAAGATATTTTGTTGGTGTTTTGTTTTACTGTTAGTAAAAAAAATAACAACAAAGATTGAAATAACAAACTGTGTAATGTACAGTTTTAGAAAGATGCACATCCCTGCTGAAAAAAACCGCTGCTCACCAGCTTAGGCTCTTCCAGCAAGGATGAAGAAAGATACAGTGCTTAATTTTTTTCATGTGCAGTTGGACTATTTAACAGTAGTGATGTAGAAATACTACAGAATTTTTTTCTTTATCGCTTTTAAGTGCTGTGCTGTATGTGTGGATATATATACCGTAATACAGAAAAATTTCTTTTAATAGATGCAGGATTTTTATCATCCTACCTTAAAGCCCTACATCATCATAATGTTGTCAAAAGTAAAACTCAAGTTGTTTGGTTAACAAGCTCGCTTGGTAATAGCGTAGAGCTAAGTGGTTAAAGAAGTCATAAAATGCTTTTTTAGATCTTTATATTATATTTCTGGAGGTTAGCTTATGGCGTTTTTTGCATCAGAAAGATTACGTTTATAGAGATAATAGAGATAATTTTCCATCCTTATTTTGACTCTGTCACAAATGCGTCATTTCAAGGGACATTACATCTTTTTCTCTACAGCATGCATGTGTTTCGATGCTCGAGATGGTAAGAGCCGTAAATGTTTGTACCCGAGTCTCAAACTAAAATGTACCAATGCAAGCACAACCATTGCTTCTAAGGACAAAATACAAGATGTGTAGAAAAACTGACTGCATGTTAATTTTATTTTTTTATTATTATTTTTTTTTAAATGAGACAATCAGAAGGATCGGAACATTTTAGGCTGTGCCCACCAAAGTATTTTTTACCTGGCATACCATATTTTTTTGCAATGCATTTTTAAAACAGCAGGGTTGTGATGAGTCGTGAGCATTTATTTGATGCTGAGCGCTGTGTGTTCATCATTTTTTGTTGAAGAATGTCCAACTTTGGGTGGGTAAAACGCAGAGCTCAACACTGTCAGTTTTTGGTCAACTAACCAATCACAGTGGAGGAGGGGCGGGACTAAAACTACACCGACCAACCGTCACACCCTGCTTGAATTACGACCGAACAACAATGGAGAATTGAATATTGCTTGTCTCCAAATAATTCTTTCTTAACCAGATGGAATTCCTGGACTAACACGATATTATTGAAAATTATGTTTGGAGAAATGATATCAAATCGTCTCAACTGAAAAGAAGCGCTCTCAAGCGTTCACAGCTAGGCGTTTTCTGCAGAGTAACATGAACCTATTCTCATATTCTAGTAGTTGGAAGCATAGCTAACAATTCTATAAACTATTTATTTTTGTTAAAGTTATGACAATGGTTTGAAAGTTGAATTTTTAAACTGTCGCATTCCATTTATTTCTTGCATTTTCTTTACTTGGTCTTAAAAACTAAACTTTTTTTAAAACCTGCAGAAACCTTGATGACCGGCCCTTATTGACCTGATTTATACACATGATAACTGATTTGAAGTGGACTGTCCCTCTTCTGAAGCCGAGCAGAGCTCGTCTGATGGGTTTTCAGTGATAAACGATGTTTAAATAAGTGGCATCCTGTATAGTCTTTCAAAGGAATAATGGTCCTCTGTTCGCTCTTCCAGGATTTTCAGAATAACTTTCTTCCTAGATAATGTCTGGGAATGTTTAACCCTGTAGTGTTTTTTGTAGACCCTAAAACGTGGTCATATATGGGTTTGCGTAGTGTCCATATTTTATGTAAGTAAATCCCCCTGAGAGAAAGCGTTATCTAGCGAGCTGCCGGCTGTATACATAAACGAGCCCAATGGAATGTTTTGAATGCTTTGGAACGGGAACGACCCTTCCTTTCCTCATCCCACTCCAGACTTTTCCGGATCCTGTGCTCGATTCCTTCGGGTGCGGTTCCTTTTTTGTTCCTCGATGGACGGAGAAACTTCATCAGCTTTAGCTGTTGAGGAGATTGACAAGGATTTTTGGGAATTCGACATGCAGGATTTCACACCAGAAGCGGGACGGGCCAAAGAGCCAAACCTTGATGCCGATATGTCGGCTTCGCCAGAGAAGACGTCACCAGATTTAACCGATTTCGTACCTCTGTCAGTTTCGGTAGCAGGTGCTGTGGATGATATGTTAGATTTACAGGCGATTTCTGAATCTGTTTTAGTTTTGGCTTTAGGAATGGATTCAGTGACTCCATCTGTACAAGTGTCCTCATTAACATCTGCTCCTGACCCACATCCAGCCCCAGATTCAGCTGCGTTTAAGGCGACAGACACACACGCCGCTCTGGGAACTGAAAAAGCACATGCTGGAGAGTCTTTGACAGGTTCTGTTGTTCAGCCGACCAGCACAACTGATCCAGACGGGACATACATGATCCCCGACCCGGAGTGGGTGATGGGGGGAGGTAGGATTGGCTCTTATTGTCTTGGAGTTAGGTTAATGCGTGTATTTTACTTCCCAGAATCTTTGTTTGCAGATATGGCTGATTGGTCTGTGGGCTTTCATTTTGATACGGTCGTTTTTGAGGTTTTGCTCCTTTGTGATGAGGATCAGAATCAGAATTCGCTTTATTCGCCAAGTGTGTGCAAACACGCAAGAAGTTACAGACAACTGACTGTTAAAAAGAAAACAAAAACAATAATTATATGATTTTTGTCACACCAAACAAAGTTAAACTGTTTCAATTTTTGCTTAGTTCATTAGTGGCATGATCATGTACCGTTGATAGAAAAAAAGGAAGAATATATACAGTTATGCTTTCATTTTCTATTTATAGTTTTTGTTACTCCTGTACAGCAGTAACTTGTGGCCTAATTTGGCAGCAGACAAAGACAAAGGGGTTTTTGAAGCTTTTATTCTTATATTAAGATGTTTATCAGAAAATAATACCATAGTCCCCACAGTCATAAAAACTTGGAAAAATTAGGGCATTTAAGAATTTTGATTTCCAACCATGCATAGTTATGTTTCCGTGACTAGAAATTGTTGCTAATCCAGTAATCCTATATTTTTTTTGCTTAAAATAAGTGATAAAAATGAAACCAAAAATGAAAATTCCATCACAATTCATTCACCGTCAAGTTGTTCTTATGAATTTCTTTCTCTTGCTGAACACACACACACAAAAACATATTTTGAAGAATGTAACCAAACAGTTCTTGGTCTCCACCGACTTTCATAGCATCGTAAAGTGAACTGTTTGGTTACCCAAATTCTTCAAAATACCCTCTTTTATATTTAACGGAAGAAAGAAGCTGTTTTAGATCAACTTGAGGGTGAGTAAATGATGACAGTATTTTTTTGTTTTGTTTTTTAAATATAGTGTGTGGGAGAGTGATTGCAAAAATCAATGTAATGGATGTACATAGAGAAACAGCAGAAAGGACAGAAGAAAGAGTGAGAGAGAAATATGGGTTAATGTTTCCTTTGCCACTCCCTCATCAGGCCAAGTGCTGAACAAAGTCAAGATATGATCTGATTCATGTCTCAGTCTTGCAGTCCTTGCTGTTGTAATAACAGTCACATTTATTTGCAGACGACATAATAATGAACCTAAAGTATTTCTGACTTTCTCTGGCTTGACGCGTTTAGTGACCTGCACACAGCTGCAGGCAGGTTATATACCGCAGCATTTTTAGTATCTGGAATGTGAAGGGGAAGTTACAGTTAGCACCTGTCGAATAACAGAAGCCCGACTCCACAGTCCCTGCTACTGAACGATACTTGTCCTGTCTCGAAGTGCTTCATTTTCCCTGTCCTCTCTCTTCTCCTCTTCTGTCTAGATCGTTCTTTCTCTCTTTGATATTCCATCCTCATCCTGTTTTTCCCACTCTTTGTCGTAGCTCCTCCTGTCTGAGATAAAGTGCGAAGGTAAAGACCGCGAGCTCAGCAGGGCGTTTCTATCTGTTCTGCTCACAGTGTAAGTAACCAGCTTCACTCTGTTCCTGTTATTTGTCTTTAACTGGTTGTTTCTTCTTTGGGATTGTGGCCTTCATGTGTTTGTGGCTGTTATGGTGATTTTGTTGGTGATCAACACGTTGTTTGTTGAGTTGGATGATTTTGTTGCACTCGTCTTGTGTGAGATTGTGTAACACGTATGGTAGCAGATAAACCTAACACCTAACGTCTAGATTATCATTATCTCTATACTGGACATGATTGGTGTGTTAAAGCATCAAAAATGACCGTCAAATCAAATCCCAAACACTGACAACCGATGCTTCATTTGACAGACACCTTATGTGCTGCATGGAAACTCTACAGTAACTACTTTTTCACATTTGTCTGAAATATTTTTAATGCAAGTTCTATGTATATATATATATATATAATGTATATATCTATGTGAATTAATTGCTCTTGTTTTTGTTATATATTTATAAACCAATTTGTTCTGATTTTTGTGTCATGTATTTCTGAATTAATTATTATTATTAATTATTAATTTTGTATATTATTCACTTCCTCTGAATTTGATGAATTATTTCTCAATTTATTTTTAAATAAATTGATAAGTTATGGTCTATATATGGTCTATATATATTACGGATTTATATATATTTTTGGACTGATTTACTCTGGATTTTATGATGCATATATTTCTGAATTTATTTGCATACTTTACATTATGCATTATATATTTAGTAATAATAATATGAAAGGATTCTGATGATAAATTTACGGATTTATTGTGTGTTATACTGTATTAATTAATTAGTATTCTCTGGATTTTACGAGTTATATGTTTGAAAAGTAATTTGGGTTGACATGCATTTTATATTTATGGATTAATATGGATTAATTTATAAATTCCTCTGAATTGTATTAGCTATAAATTAATATTCTTAGATTTTTATTTTTATTGTCAGACCATGTTTCTTTCTCACTGATATAAGTTAGGGGTGTGCACGGATAGTCGAACATTCGAATATATATAAAAATTATATTCGAATTTCACAAAAAAAAGAAAAAAAAAGTTCACAATAAAACCTAATTTGGTCACTTTCTTTGATTCTCCACGGCATATTTGAAGATGTATGCAAGCAAAAAATAATTCATGAATAAATAAGGGACCGTTCACATATCGCGCCTAAAAACGCGTGGAAAACGCTAGGCGCGCCGCTTTCTCCTTCTTTCCAAAGCGCTCAGCAGAAGCGCTCCTGAGGTGTCTGCCGTTGCTAAGCAACAATGACGCGCTCTCTCCATGAAGACGCAGAAATTTCAGCAAAGGATAAATGGATTTGCAGCACAAAAAATCGCTTTCAGTAGCTCTGCTCCTAAATTTATTTCAAAATGGCAATCCATATACAGCTATGATCAGCTGTTCCTTCATCTTGGCTGAGCTTTCAACGTTGTTACGGGAAAGGATGAAGCTGAATGGTTAGTTCTTGTCACATGACCTGCGGTGCGCTTGCGGCATTCTGAAAAGTTGAGATGTTTTTAACTCGATGCAGTGCGGACGCGCCTGGAAAAAACGGGCGCGTCGCACCACATGCATATCGCGACCGGGTCGCTTCCATTATGAGCGCGCATACCACGCGTCAACATTGGAAATAACGAACTTGAGCGCGCAAAAGACGCGATATGGCCCCTAAGAACTGCGGTCTTCTACAGTACTTCAGATATGCCGTGGAGAATCACAGAAAGTGACCGAATTCAAGAACATTGTTGCGGCATCTCTCAAGCAACGAATAAACACCAGCAACTTGGAGAATGCAGTGAAAACTCCTCTTCTCACGTCTGCCCTAGACCCTCGGCACAAACATCTCAGGTTTCTCGATGAAAACATGAGAAGTAAGAAAAAAAAACTTTTTTGAACATTATTCGCTTAGCACACCGTTATTTGTGAGTCCTGACAACGTCTGTGCCGTCAGAGCGCGTTTTCGCTGCGGCCGGCGATTGTTAACAGACTATGGAGCCAAATTTCCCCCAATCATGTTTACATGCCTGTGTTTCTAAACAAGTACATGTAAAACAATAGAAAAAAAGCAAAAAAGATTTGCTGACAGTTTAAAAGTTTCAAAGTTAAGTGTAGGCTACGTTCAACAATAGCCTAATTGCTGCAGGCTGCTTTACATTTTTTCTTTGTTCACTTTTTTTTTTTCTTTTTTTTTCTTTATTTATTTTTTGCTTTTAATCTGTGCTTTTGTTTGTTTGCACGCATTGTTAAAGGTTTTCAGCTACAAAACACAATGTGTAATGTTCAAGCTTATTGTGTGTAAGCTTGTTCAAAATGACGGAAACAATAAATGGTACTGAAAAATAACGTCTGTCTCATTAAACAATTTAAATAAACCAATATTCGAATATTCGTTTTTTGTGAGCTCAAATATTCGAATGTGATATATATTAGGGATGGGCGTTTTCCGCAAATATCACATTTGAATATTTGAGCTCACAAAAAAACAAATATTCGAATATTCGTTTATTTAAATTAGGTTTAATGAGACAAACGTTATTTTTCAGCAACATTATTTGTTTCCGTCATTTTGAACAAGCTTACAATAAGCTTGAACATTACACATAGTGTTTTGTAGCTGAAAACCTTTAACAATGCGTGCAAACAAACAGAAGTACAGATTAAAAAAAAAAAGTGAACAAAGAAAAAAACGTAAATAAAGCAGCCTGCAGCAATTAGGCTATTGTACAGAACGTAGCTTACACTTAACTTTGAAACTTTTAAAATGTCAGCAAATCTTTTTTTCTTTTTTATTCTATTGTTTTACATGTTCTTGTTAAGAAACACAGGCATGTAAACATGATCGGGGGAAAGTCAGCTCCTTAGTCTGGATATATAAGGCCGGCCGCGGAGAAAACGCGCTCTGACGGCACAGACGTTGTCGGGACTCACAAATAACGGTGTGCTAAGTGAATAGGTTTTGTGAAGCGCTTCGTGTTTTCGTTTCACCACTGAATTGGATCCTCATCTGGTGGAATACATGGCTCCAGCAAGAACTGTTCCAACTCGTCCCGGCTGGACTCTCTGTAATCATCGCTGAAGAACTGGCTCAGCCTTTTCCGATGAGTGGGCATTAGGGTGACCAGACATCCCAAAAAATTCGGGACAGTCCCGAAATCTAGTTGTCCCGAATCCCGAATCTGGCCCTAATTGTCCTGAAAATTATACTAAAGCAAAATCTTGAGTAGATATTTTCTGATGAACATTAAAAAACTGTCTGCGGAGGTTAAGTCGTCCTGCAACCAGCCCCCGCCGGCTGCTCTTTGGCTGCAGCAACTTTTCTCTAAAAAAAGTTTTAAAAAAATACCATAGGCGTGTTTTAATGTTGTTTTTTTGTGGCAGACTAACGAAGTCTAATATCATAAGCCCCCCATCCCGTCACCCAAGACCGCAGACACCCCCCGCAGTTCTTATTCATTCATTTTTTGCTTGCATACATCTTCAAATATGCCGTGGAGAATCACAGAAAGTTACCGAATTAGGTTTTATTGTGGATTTTTTTTTTTATGGCAAGCAAAAATATAGCGAAATTCGAATATCATTTTAATTTATCGAATAATTAGAGCAGAACGAATATTCGAATGTTCAACTCTCCGTGCACACCCCTAAAAAAAAATATATATATATATATATATATATAATTTTTTTTTTTTTTTATTCTAAACATATGCACACATTATATCTAAAATTATTTTGCTATTCTGCAATAACTCATACAAAGTCCTTTTTTTATATCGATCAGTTTTAGAATTTCATTAGTATTATTATTTATGGTATCGTGGCTCACTGGTTCAGTCTGACAAATATATTTAGGTGACACTTCACACGCTTCCACAATCCAGAACCTCGAGCTGTCATGCTGCAATGTGACCTCAATCACTTCCTGTGTAGACACGGCGTGACACGCTCAGTAACAAAGATGATGATGCAACCGAGATCTGAAGGTGCCTTATCATGGTAGTTATTGCTAAATGAAGAACCTGAACCAGAGATGTGTTGACAGTCACTTACAAGCTTTCCTAGTATTGTGTGGATTGTGTAAGTGCTTTCTGTTCTATTCCTGCACTTGTGGCCTTTGAATATTGATTTTATGTGTGCATTAAGAGGTGTGTCCATTAATGCACATGCATTTTGCGCTTTACGCCCTGCTGAATCTTTCCCTGTAGGCATGCTGTTTCAAAGCAGTCTTTACATGTGAGGTTGTCGCTCTCACCACACCGCCGCAGTGATTTCACCATCCTGATCATGTGATTCATGGCGTTAAAAAACCAACCAACCCTGAGAAACAAACCAAGATTTCAATTGTTCGGTTTTTTTACAGATGCTCTTCTCGCGGATTTGGAGTCCACAGCCTCCCACATTTCCAAACAAGCTGTTTTTCTGCCACAAGAGACACCATATTCCTACCCCACAGGAAGTGACTCATATCAGGACGTGTCCTCCCCACCTCGAGTAGCCTCTCCTCCTGCTCAAACACTGAATGGATCTTGGGTAGAAAAGCCAGAATCGAAGCACTCATCAACCCAGGTAAAAGGCACCATTACTTCCTGTAGGGTTTCTTTATTCCCCAGAACTGTCTGCTGGTCTTTATACAAGTCTGCTCGGTTATCCTTTAACCTTGTGACAAATACCAGAAGCTGGCCTGTTCCACTTTCTGTTGTGCCCTCAAGCAAAACACTTTATCTCCAGTTGCTCCAGGGACTTTAAGTAGGTTCAGCATATTCAAGGTTTCTCAAATGGGGCCATATTATACATGTAGCATCTAAATTCACTTACAATGTAAAAAAACTGTAAATAAAAACAGTTATAAGTTAGTTTTTCACAACCATCTTCCACTCTTTCAGTGATGGAGGGAATGAATCTGACTGTTTTTGCGGCTGCACATTTACGATGGTTCGATTAGGTGCTCTGAGGAAGGCTGTGTGAAGCCGTAATGCACTGGCCAACCGTTTTATAATTAAATAGCCCAGATTATTATATGCTTTTCAACTTTTCGATATGTGACTGCTTTGGAGTAGTATATTGTTCAATTTGATTTGAATTATGTCTGTACTAATTAACACATTATATATATTAACACAATATATATATATATATATATATATATATTAGGTGGTCATATTTTATTGTGTTCATTGTTTAATTTCTTTAAATATTCTGTGAAATCAGGTGTTTTTGATAGCTGTCACACTGAATACATTTGGATGTTTAAATCTATATTTTTGGCTCTGTTGGATTATATATAGAGTCCACATCAAAATACAGGAATTATTTAAAGGCATAGTTCACCCCAAAATCAATGTTCTGCCATTATATATCAGTCCCACCAGGATTTCACTTTTGGTGACTTTTTGCAATCAACATGAGTTTTGTGGAACATTTGCTGTTATTTCTATTATTATGATACCATATTTGCCATATTACATGTGACTCTAGATGCACAATAGTCATGCATGACGGGGAAAAAATTTATGCATGTTTCTTTATCAGACTAACATGTAGAAGTAGTACTGTGCTGTAGTGTAGCAATTATTTTCTGGTTAAATGGCATATAATGCAGTATGGTAAAAAAGTACATTGTGTTTCATGTTCCAATGATGGAGTGATATTTTGATCTTCATGCAAAAAAAAAAAAAAAACCTCAAACATTCACATTTTTGATGATTATGTTTTTGTCATAGCACACAAGAGGTGGAACTTTCATCCGACCCTTGTTACACAAGGTTAAAAAAAAAAAACAACATTTAATATTTAAGAGACCCCAGATGTACAGAAAGTTTTTTTTACCCATTTTGGCCATTTGGCCTGCTCTTGTCAAAGTGCTTAGTAAAACTAAAGCAACTTAATTTTTTCTTTCCTCAAGTCTTTCAGCTCAGCTCCCAAAACCGCCAGTCCCCGTGTCTCACAGTCTGAAGACGAGCACGTCTATAGTTTCCCTAACAAGCAGAAGACTACTGACTCCCCCACCGCCATCATGAGCTCATCACTGGGCAGTAACCTGTCAGAGCTGGACCGTCTGCTGCTGGAGCTCAACGCCGTACAGCACAGCACACCTGCCTTCCCTACTGAAGGTGAGCGCTTCAAACCTCAGGGTTAATGGCCTGTTAAAGCTCTACCAATATCACGTGCACATTTTTGACAGTATATCAAATCCAATAGATGTTTTTCCATTTGGTGTTTCACAGAGACCTACCCACCCAAACCAGCCAGCAACGCCCAGCGCTATGTCCCAGAAAACGGCGTCTCATCAGTAGTGAAAGCACCTCCTCCTATGATCGAGAAACCCAAACGCGGTGCACCCGGACGGGGGATAGAAGTTGTCAGACCCAGTATGGAGAGCATGCTTAATGATTTGGAGAGCTCCGTGCCGGCCCCTGCGTAAGCTTGCACACTACTGAAAATATTTATTTATTTTTGATAATTAAGATTTTTTTTCTTCATGTTTTTAAAAAGAAGTCTAGTTTTGCTCACCAATGCTGCATTTATTTGATTAAAAATCTATAAAAAAAATTGTAATATTGTTACCATTTAAAAAGTTTTCTGTTTTCTATCTAAAATATAGTTTATTCCTGTGCTGCAAAGGTGAATTTTCAGCATCATTACTCCAGTCTTCAGTGTCAAATGATCCCTCGGAAATCATTCTAATATGCTGATTTGCTGCTCAATTATTATTGGTGCTTAATTATTAATATTATCAGTTAATAACAGTTATGAACAAAACATGTTTTCTACACTGACAATAATAAGAAATGTTTCACCACTTTCAGTAAGTAGAAATATTCTTTCAAATATTATTTTAATATTTCTGTCATAACTTTAGAAAATGTAATGATGTTTGAATAAAAAAGATAAAAATAAATTTATTAAGTTTAAATTTGACTTTGAAACCCAGATTTTCCTTGTGGTCTTTTGGACTTCACTCTAGTAAACACAGATATTTAAATGAGCTAAAAAGTTGTGAACAAGTGAAAACTTTCCTTATTTGTGATCTAGACCTTTTTTTAGATCTCTTTTTTAATTTTGTGACATTAATAGACCCGCCCCTGCAGTGCCAGTGGTTCCTGAGTTGAGAGAAGTTCAGGAAGAGACCCCCACCCAGCAGCATGCCAGAATCTCCGCTTCCTCAGCGACACGAGAACTCGACGAACTCATGGCCTCACTGTCTGACTTTAAAGTTCAGAGCAATGTAAGTCTCGGAGACAGAGAGAATATATATACATATATATATATATATGCCACTCTGATGGAATCTTTTGTGTGTTTGAAATCGACAATAAGTGTTTAATTATCTAAATTATTTTGTACGGCTCATGTTATTCTTATTGGCAAATAATCTGCTTTAAAGCTTTACAAGGGCGGTTTTATTGAGTTGTCATTGGGTTTTGCTTTTGTGTCAGCTGTTTTTTGATTTATCATGCATATGTGTGAGTGCTGATATTGATAATCAGACAGGAAAAGTAGATTGTTATAATTCAAGGCCTTAAAAATGTATAAGGGGTTTATATGCCTGTATGAGGGCATGCTCTCATGGGTCCATTAGGAAGGTCTTGTTAGCATATCTATCTTGGATGTGAGCCACACTGCGGTTGAAAAGAGAGAATCTGGAATGCTGTGGTTGTGGTGTCATGTTATATCTGGGAATATGGATGATTAGATTTGCCTTCAGGTTGGTAAAGCAACTTATATTTTGTTACATTGACTAAATAAGCCAAACATGTTGAGATATAATGCATTACATTAGGCCACTGGTTTTTATGCATTGTTTTTCGTATTTTAGAGTAAGATAATAAATCAGACTGAATGTTGTCACATTGCCTCCTCATTTTGCATGTCATTCCTTCATGTTTCTACTCAAATGCTTTTCTCACTTTCTTTTTATTGTTGTTGTCTTGCTGTTGGTTGTCTAGTCTGGCACTCTGTCAGTTAAGGAGGACTCATTATCCACTAAAGGGTCAGAACTTTCCAATCTTGTGGGGACTGAGAACCTCACAGTGCCTTCAATACCAGAAGCAGAGGTATCTGACCGCAGCGTTCCTCCTCAGCCTTCCTCAAATTGCGCACCACTTTTACTGGAACTCCATATTGCTGAGGAATCGACAACTGTTGCTCCAGTGTCCAAATCCAAGGTGCATTGCACTTCCTTTAAGCCCTATTCGGAGAAATTCCTGGTAGTTTCCAGCACAAAGAGTCCAGCCCCTGAGTCTTGTTTATCACCTGAACCATCTGCAAAAACCTCAAGCCCTCCGGCATTAAATTTACTCTCAAGTCCCATTTTGGTCGCCAAAAGTAGTCCACCTGTGGTACCAAAGACCTCCTCACCAGTTATAACTTCAAGGATATCTAAAAGCCCCAGTCCTCCACAGGTTATCAAGAGCTCAAATCGAATTGTCGATGTAAGAAGTTCTGGTCTTGTAACAACTGCTAAAACCTCTACTCCAGTTATGGTAAGAAAGAGCCCAAGCCCCGTTACAGCTGTTAGAGCAACCAAAAGTCCAGTCCCTGGAGATCTTGCCAAAAGCCCAAGTCCCAAGTCAGGGATTACTAGCAAGAGTCCAGTGCCAGCTACCATTACATTGCCCGCTCCTCCAGTTTCAACCTTAACATTAACTCCGAAGCCTTCCAAAGAGAAACCTGTTGAACCGGGCATATTGGGAATAAGTCTTCCTTGCCCCAAGCCTCTTCTTGAGGAAGCTCTGGACAAGCTATTGACTTCCAGTGTTTCTCAACCAGAGCCGGTAAAAATGGGTGAAGGAACTCCTGCCTCATTAGAGGTGAATGATGACGTTCTGGCACGTCCTCATCAATCGACACCACCAGGTGGCTTTGAAGATGTCACTCGGATGGACGACCCCTTAAACCCCACATCGTTCCCTGGGGAGTCAGATGTTTCACTGGACCTTCCACTTCTCCAGCCATCAGCGGTTGAAAGGCTCTCCGCTTCTGGACAAGTATTGAGCACATCAACTTTGTCAGAGTGTCTCCAATTTGCACCCCTAAATTTAGCGAGCATGAGCGAGAAGCATGCTGAACCGCGTACGGCTGTTTATGCTTTCTCAAATACATGGGCCTGATCCTTGGGCCAAGGGGCCTGTTGATACTCAATCTGAACCTTTCCATCCTGCTTGGATTGAAGCACCCACCATTAGCAAGTTAAATATGCCTCTCAAAAACCTGATACGCATGTGCAGATGTCACTTAGTGCTCCTAAAATTGGAGGGATAGCCATTTAATTTGGTTTCTGTTGCATTGCTTTGCATCACATGTTTTTGGAAAGGTAGAGAATTGAGGAATCCAAAGTATGTTTGGTGCATGCAGTGGATAAGATTCTGTGGAAGGAGTCTCTGCCATGTTCAAATGCATGCCCTGTCGCGCTTCCTCAATGAGGTGTATGCTGCTAAATGGACAAGGCTAGGCTTGCTTGTTTCTTTGCAATTCTGTAGTGGAGTTTCATTGTGCAATTGCATTCCATCTTCACTTCTTTGCCATTTCTTCAGGGCTCTTGATGCAGGAGATGTTCTGCAAACTGGCTATTTACTGATTCAGTAGTCTGATGGTTTTGCATGATGCAAATTGTTTGTAGTTGCTAAAGGTGATGTGTGAAGTCTAAGGATATGACAGTTACTTCATTTTCTCGATGCATTAAAATCATGTAGATTCATATGCATTGATATTGAAATATAACTTTTAAATCTTATATTGCTTGTGCTTGCCAGTTACAAAAATTTAATTCATTGCAATTTGTTTCAATAATGTACAATATCTGGGCAAATTTTGTTGCATCTGAACTAATTCTAAACATTCTGAACTGCTTTGAGTTGTCCAAGTAACTGAAATGATTATATTTCTAAAGCATCATGATCTATTGTGTAGTTGCATAATGTATACAGTATTATTGCGTAGCTTGTCAGTGATCTACGTCTCTGTGTATTAAATGCCGCTCTATCTGAAAGCACGTGATGGAGATTTACTACTAATCACAGAACCTGCTTTACTAACGAGATGCACATGACATTCGCATGCGATTTATCATGCAACCCTAGTTTTGAATCAAATTTAACATTTAAATGCATTGAACTGAATGATTTTATTTGCAGTGTCAACTGAACTATAAGGTTAAAATTTACCATTTGCTTTATCAGTTTTGCTTTGCATTGTTTTTGGCACGTTGTGTTTGCTTCACAGTCTTTATACATACTCTTGCATTATTTCAAATTGTTTGTGGAAGGTTAGATATGTTTCTGCTGTGTCATGAAGAGGATGTTTGAAGCAATGCAAAGCATTGTCCCAAACCAAATCAGTGTGATTTGCCTTCTAGAGCTGTTTGAAAGCATCGCATGTTCTAAACATTGAAAGTGGTCACTTCATTACTGCTGCCTCTCCGCAGCTTAAATCGGTCATCAGACGCACAAAGGAAACATCCAACATCCACCCAATGTTTCGTGATGGTCACATGCAAAAAAAAATGGGCCCGCTAAATCTCAACAAGAGCAACTCGCAGGATCTACTCATTGAAGAGCTGCAAGGGAAACTGGGAATTGGTCGCACAGTGCGGCCACGAAAAAAGCCAGATGATTGGCTTACAGAAGGGGTCATTGTCTGTTCCAACCCACAGCGCTTAAGAGAGGAAGGAGGCGTATCACCAACGGTTGATAAGGTAGTGCAAGTCACAAGATTGATGGTGGAACTTGCAAAAGCTAGCAAAACAGCATTTCTTATATAGGTTTTTATAAACATTTTCAAATAGAGAGCAACAACGCCCACCAGAGGTTCCTGGTGGGTATATTTCCATTCATTTTTTCCATAGGGATTTTTCAAAAGTCTTTTTTAAGCACTATAAGCTGAACCAACCAGCAACGAGGAAAATCTCAGTGTTACTTGTTGAAGCATAAGAAAATTGAGTAAAAAGCCAAAGGTACAATATATATATATATAATTTATAAGTTTAAAGCAGAATATACATATATACAGATATTTAGGTTTGAGAAGTTATCAAGTCAGGCTTGCAGTGCTTAATTAATAATTCTGCTGTTTAACACAATTGTTTAAAAATAAGTTGAAATAATGCTGATTGATGGCATTAGCAAAAGCATATACCTTTGATTTTTACAACCTTACAGCTCACACAAGATCTGTCTTTAAAAGTTACGATATTAAAGTTATCGTACAAAAAAATTCCCTGTGTAGAAAATTAATGGGATTTTTATTTCCAGAACCCATTTTTTTGCCCTTTATTCTGCATTTTGTGCTCCTTTCACTTCCTGCTACATGTTTCATGTTTCTTTGTCCATCAGATCATCATTCCTCCAGACTCGCCCAGTCCTCCGAAAAAAGTCCTTACCCATCATGTCCCAAAAAAGCGAGATCCTGTGATACAGATGCGTGCTCCTCTCCCCCCACCACCTCCACCCCCTAGGGAGCCCTCTCTTCCTCCTCTTCCTCCTCCTCCTCCTCCTCCACCTCCTCCTCCTCCAGTTCCAACTCCACCTTCACCTAAAGACCCCAACCCTCGTCCATCCCTTCCTCCCAAACCTGTGACCCTGCCCCCTCCACCAAAGGTTTTAGCGTCTGTTGGCTGCCAAACGGAATATGAACCTGTTTTTTTACCGGTACAGGCATGAACTTGCTCTCTGTATTTATCTGCATCTGATCAGAGCTTGCCTCTATGTCTTCAGGGTTCCCACAGTCATTGAAAATGTGCAAATTTGAGGGAATTTTTAAGGTTCACAATTCAGTTTGAATGTTTCTTTAGTGAATCATACAGAATTTATAGTAAATGTAGATAAAGTGAATGTGGATAATAAAATGACTGGAATGGTAATTTTGAAAATACATTGGTCAGATAGTGTGGGAACCCTCTGCCTCATTTCTATCCATTCTTTCATGGTTTCTAGCATGTTGCCTATAAAGCGCATGCTGCCTCCAAACAGCGTTTGCACTAGGAGTGTCTCAGCATTTGTTAAATAGTTTGCTGGTGCCAACATGTCCCATGAAGACAGTCTGTCCTTGTGTTTTCCTTTTGCTTTTCCTGTAAATTCCTGGTATGTGAACAAATTCTGTTGCAAATGAAGTGCTAGTGACCACAGAAAAGGCTGTTGATCTGTTGGCTGTCACTTACAGTTGTCTTTTAAAACTAATACTAACAGTGTATGCTTAAGTTCTTTTTGTTTTGGCAGGTTTTTGGCTCTAAAGCAAAGCCAAGTTTTTAAGTCTGCCAGAATTGTGTAAATGTAAAAATATCCTGCAGCAAGGCTGTATGGAAGTGCTTCGAGAGTAGCTTGTTTAAGTGTGAGTTCATATGCAGAAATGACAGAGGATGTGTGGGTTGCTATTTTTGCTTTCTAAAGAATGCTTCTGTGTCACGGTTCTTTGAATTGGGAGAACAGAGATGAGGTTACAAGGCCTTTTAGACCTATAACCTCACTCAGTTTGTCATCTGATTATGTCTTTAACACCTTCTAGATCCTGATGTATTTAGGGATGGTCTGCAGAGAGTGTGAGACTGGTTTCCTTTGATTAAAAAAAACCTTATTCAAACGCCTTACTCTTTTTATGTGAAATGAACTGATATTTAACATTGCAAACGTTGCATAAAATCTAGCCAGACTGGCTGTTGGTTGCTGTTTGCTCTAAAGGCTGTGAAATAAGACAAATGCTGCAGTAAGCATTTCCATTACATGAATTGCTAATTGATTCCACAAAGGTGATTCAGCGTTTCAGCGAAGCTGAGAACTACGTGTGCTTCTTTAAGTGCATGTGGCGGTTGTTTACTAACCACTAACATCCTGTAATGTATTAACTAATAAATTGTGCAATTAAAATTGTGCAGTTAAGTAGCTCTTGAAATACATGCTGAATTTTTATTGAAGTTGGAAAATATCTTTTCACGTGCTGATGGTCATATAGAGAAAAGATGTATTTTTGATTTCCGGGTATAATGGTGCAAAGTTGATCATCAGTTTTGGGGCATGAATAAATCATTGAACCACTACAGCGTTCATTAGGGGACATTTATATTCACTTTTCAGTGCAGTGTTCTCTGTGGAATGTATCATTTTAATCCCTGCAAATGTTTCGGCATGAATTATCAGCATTGTGGCATAGATCAAGATTGACCTGGTTAAAAAGTGTACCAAAGCACGCTTTGGAAGAATGCATCTGCTGAGTGGCTAATTGGTAGTCATTAGTAATGTGCACCAAGGAGAAAGCAAAACTGCAAAACTGCTTTGTGTTGGGATTTGCATCCGCATTTTCTTTGCTTAATGAAACAGTCTTTAAAATGTGAAAATTCTTTCCTTTTTCCTGTAGATTATGGCTCAGGGCAAGAGTTCCCCCACCAGCGTTCCAAAGCAGGGGAATAAACTGGATAACATGTTGGGCAGCCTGCAGTCAGACCTCAATCGGCTGGGTGTCCAGACTGTCGCCAAAGGCGTTTGTGGAGCCTGCAAGAAACCCATCGCTGGCCAGGTGAGAAATCCCTTGAAGAGCTCATTAACTGCCCAAATCATTATCTATGCCTATATTGCTTTTGGATTTTCAGGATATTGTGCTCTAGCGTGGATGCTCTGTTCCAAAATGAACCAATAAGGCCACCAAAGTGTCTATTTTACATGTCAGTGTAGCCAATTTTTATTTTATTTTATTTTTTTAAAGATGTAAATGTATTTTATTGTCATAAATTACAAATATAAATAAAACTACTATTATTTTCTTCATAATATGTATTTGAAAGTCTCCTATGCTCATCAAGGCTGCAAGTATTTGCTCTTAAATTGTGAAATACTATTGCAATTTGAAATCACTGTTTATTGAAGTGTTTTAAAGTGTAGTTAATTCCTGTGATGCTCAGCTGAATTTTCAGCATTATTACTCCAGTCTTCAGTGTCACATGATCTTCAGAAATCATTCTAATTTGCTGATTTGCTGCTCAAGAAACATTTCTGATTATTATCAATGTTGAAAAACTTGTACTGGTGCATTTTTTTTGTGTAAATCGTGATGTACTGCTATTTTAAAAGTTATGTGTAAGGACAGTTAAAAAAATAATATTTCTTATTTAGCAAGGAAGCATTAATTGATCAAGAGTTACATTTATAAAGTTACAGAAGATTTCTATTTCAAATAAATGCTGTGATTTTTAACTTTGTACTAGTCAAAGAATGCAGAATAAATAAATATATCACAGTTTCCACACAGGAGAAATTACATTTTCTAATATGTTAAAATAGAAAACCATTTTTAGTAATATTTCACAATGTTACATATCACTGATTTTACTGTATTTTGATCAAATAAATGCAACCTTGGTGAGCTTTAGATACTACTTTCAGAAACATTACAAAATCTTTGTTTCAATCGGTAGTGTGAATATGCATTTACAGATGTTGTAATCTTAAAGTTTTAGCAGTAGTTTTAGTGTTAGTAATCTTAAAGTTATAGTGTTCCTGTGGCTCAGTTGTAGAGCATTGTGTAAGCTGTGCAAAAGGTCATGGGTTCAATTCCCAGGGAACACACATACTGGTAAAAAAAAAAAAAATAAATATATATATAGCCTGAATGCTCTGTAAGTCGCTTTGGATAAAAGCATCTGCTAAATGCATAAATGTTTATTCAGTTATGTCTTCTTCAAGTGAAATCATACACTTCCGTCCTCTTTTCTTTGGTTCATTCAGGTGGTGACAGCAATGGGGCGGACGTGGCATCCGGAGCATTTTGTGTGCACTCACTGTCAGGAGGAAATCGGCTCCAAAAACTTCTTTGAGAGAGACGGCCAGCCGTACTGTGAAAAGGACTACCACAGCCTCTTCTCTCCACGCTGTTACTACTGCAACGGACCCATTCTGGACGTAAGGATTCTGCTGCCTATCAGCACCTTAAACAGTCACAGACGGGGCATTCACGGACATGTGTGTTAGTGTCTCGTGTCACCACCCAGTCAAGATGCTGCTTACTATAGCTGTCTGGCTTCAGATTTCCTCTTAACATAAACAGTCACTTAAAGACACTCTTAAGTAGGTTTTTTGCAGTAGAACTCAACACATAGAGGGTCTGCTGAGAATGTAAATGCTTAACAGAATAATCTTAAATCTCTTTCAAGGCTCTAAAATCATTTTAAATTAATACATCTTTAGTTAATATTACTTAACATCCTTAAAGTAAGATGCATTTACAAAATTGTCTACAAGCTGCATAGTATGTTGTGTTTGTTGGCTGCATGCAAAAACATACAGAGCAACCAGTGTAGTCTGATTCACTAACACATGATTCTTATGAGATTCATGAACACGAGTTATATGATTGAACCAGTTACGAGTTAACATCTGTTGGGAGACAAAAATACACATTAACACAGTAATTGACATAAAGTACACAAACAAAAAAACAAGGCAATAAACAACAAGTCCTAAGTTTTTATATTTGCTGGCTGCATGCAAATCAGTGCAGTCTGTTCAGTAACAAATGATTCTTATGAGAAGAGTCAGTTCTAAAGATTCATAATCATTAATTACTGATTTAACATTTGACTGTTGATTTTATGATGACAGATATACATTAACACACAAAATAATACACACTAATTTTTTTTATTTTTTTATTAGTATTTGTGTTAGTATTTTTAGAATTGTGTAGTTTATATTGCTAAAACCATTATGTAGGAAATAAATTATTTACACTTTTGTTTATGTTGGTTGGCACATGAAATGAACAATATTGCCAGGAATTAGTAATAATAGACTTATTCTTTGTTTTTCTTTTGAATGAAATTGTGCTTTCAGTTCTTGTTTCACCATCATTTCATTGTAATGAATCGCTTTTGCTTCCTGCTGCAGAGAGTGGTGACCGCATTAGACAGGACTTGGCATCCGGAGCATTTCTTTTGTGCCCAGTGCGGGTCATTCTTTGGGCCTGAGGGTAAGCAGCTTCCACTCCTCTCAACCTCTTTTCTTCTCTTTAGCTGAGGTTTCTTTTTTTACCAGTTTATTTACTCTTTCTGTAATCGTTCTGCAGGATTCCATGAGAAGGAGGGAAAGGCGTACTGTAGGAAGGACTACTTCGACATGTTTGCCCCCAAATGTGGCGGCTGTGCTCGTGCCATCCTGGAGAACTATATTTCAGCCCTTAACGCTCTTTGGCACCCTGAGTGTTTTGTCTGCAGGGTCAGTATGTGTGTGTCTGTACTGATGTATCAGCCAATTAATAGGCCAAAATTTAAGCTTGGACCTGTTTTTATATTTTACATTTTTATGCATTAATTTCTTTAAATGTGTTTTTAAAAATGTATTGAGCAGGTTAAATTTGATTTATATTAATTATATTTCATGACATTTTATTGCATATATTACAATTATTATGTTATTGCATTTAATTTAGCATGTTTCTGAAATAAAATATTGGCTTATTAATATATTATCCTAAATAATTTGTTATAATAAATATTTTGTCTATTAATGTAATATACTAAACAATTCATAAAATCTGGAATATCATAGTGTATATAGTTGAGTTGTTAATCTGATGATTATTATAATGTGTATATATATATATATATTTATATAAACTGTAATTGGATACATCCTAAAATAATTTTTTTAGATAATGTTAATATTCTGATTTTGGAAAATGTGTGGTGTTTATGTTGCTATCTTGGTGTTTTGGATTCATGCACATTTCAATATGAGATTTTTCCGAATCGCTGTATGTACCCTCTTCACTGTTTTATTGTAGCATTATTTGAATCATTCATGCATAACTGACTGATGCTTTCCTCCACAGGAGTGTTTTACTACGTTTGTGAACGGCAGTTTCTTCGAGCATGAAGGGCAGCCGTACTGTGAGGCTCATTACCACGAGCACCGCGGCTCCCTCTGCTCCGGCTGTCAGAAGCCCATTACCGGCCGCTGCATCACCGCCATGGGCAAGAAGTTTCACCCCGAGCATTTCGTCTGCGCCTTCTGCCTTAAACAGCTGAACAAGGGCACGTTCAAAGAGCAGAACGACAAACCCTACTGCCAAAACTGCTTCGTCAAGCTCTTCAGCTAGAGTCTGATAGTGGTGAGAGGAGTGTGTTTGAACATGCACACCAATATTCAAAGTCCCAAGGGTCGAGTTTTACAGTTTGTCACAGTGTCATCATGTGGCGATAGTGAGAATTACACCAGCTTGTTTCTGTGCCAAAGCACTGTAGATCTTCAGGGAAGCTATTACGATTTTTAACAGCCTTTTTAAAACGCTTCCCCCTGGATCTAGAGACTAAATTATGGTCCTTAAATTGCGTGGAGCTATTTTAGATATTAACGACTGCATCGGACAAATCAAGATCTATTTTTGTACTTGTTACACACACACACACACACACACACAGAGCTTAACTTGAACATATGTATGCACACTTCTGTTTGCACATTTCAGCAATCTCTTTGCTGTTTCTGGTATAACAACACTCTGTTATTTTATTTTGATTCTTTTCTCCATCGGCCACATCAGGTTTTTCTTAAAGGTGCAATAACAGCTTGGCGTCATCAAAATCTCAATGCCAGATTCTTTATATTTTTTTAATTTTTGGCACCCTGATTTTATTGTGCATGTTATTTCTCTGCCTGATCACTTTATAAAGTGGGCTCTTTTTTTTTTTTTTACTTTTCGGCTGACTATTGTTTGTAATTTTATATGCATGTGTTGTTTCTGTTTTTCTGGATGGCTGGAGTGGTTTGAGCTTCCATCCTTATGCCTTTATGAGAGTTTAACTGTGGAAACGACTTACTTCTGCTGTTATAATACATGTTTTATTCTTATAAAACGCCTTCTTAAAGATAACAGTTTGGGCCCAGATGCCTATTTCGTTCAGTATATGGCGTTCCACAATGTGCCTATTGCCACTGGGCATGTTTTGCGATTTACTTACAATGATTTTTGTCTTAATTTCTTGTATGCAATGAGTTTGGGATACACATTTTCAATTCATCTGATGTCCTACTGTATGCAGGTAAATATATTAAAGTCTTACAGTTTATCAGTGATTGCAACAACTTTACTCTTTACTTTTTTTTCATAATTTAAAGATTTTCTTTTCCAAGGTGATGTCATATTTTATTCTTCATTGATTGATGACATGCACATTGTATTTAAAACTTGGGGTCAAAATGGACTGCACAAGACATTGAATAAATACCAGGATCTGAACGACTGATTTATGCGTTGTTGATTTATTTGCATTGAAATCTCATTAACAGCTGACAAAATTTTATATTTTCTGTTTTATGTTCATTGCGTATAAAATTGTATTCCCAGGAAATACATGATGATGAAGTGTACACTTTGAATACAATCTAAGTCACCCTGGATAAAAGCATCTGCTGAATGCATATATATGTAAATGTTTACATTTTCCTCAGTCCACTAAAATACACCGAATGACAATTTATAGTATGATAAAGAGCAAATTTCAAACTTGAAGAGCATCTGATGTTGCACTTATTTATTATTATTATTATTTTTTTGATTTGGCAATATGTAACCAAATTCTATAAAATACTTTAATGTAACATGAAGTCACTAAACTGCGGTTACTTTTTGAATTCTCTTCCAGTAAATGCAATAGCGGGGTCAATGAGCTCCTTATATTTCCTAACTAAACCTTATGAAACAACTGAATATAAAATAACTTGTATTACTTAAGAGACTGGACACTACATTATTCATTATTATGCTTAGAACTACTAATATGTATAATAATAGTGAACTAGTAATATGTAAAATATGTGTCAATAAGTGTTTAAACCGTGTCTTTGGTTAGCAACGCGCTCGTTGATGACAAGAATGGCGCGAGTTTCTCAGGTGAGTCCCTTCACAACAAATTCTATCAATTTCTTTACAAAAATTATTAAAGTAACATGAGTAATAACACAAATTTAGATAGAGGTTACCTACAGTTAAGCTGGAAAAAACCCGATAAATTTCTTTGGCATGGACGCGTTGCTCTCAAAGCCAAACGTTAGCCTAATAAAAAGCAAAAACAAAATTTGTGGTTCGTTGTCCTGAAGTTTTAATGAAAAAAATATATATAAAGGGATAGACTAGTTCACCCCAAAATGAAAATCCTGTCATCCTTTATTTACCCTCAAGTAGTCCCAAACCTGTATACATTTCTATCTTCTGCTGAACACAAAAGAAGATATTTTGAAGAATGTAGGTAACCAAACAGTTTCTTGTTACCATTTACTTTTTATAGTATTTTTAATGAAAACATCTTTTATATTCAGCAGAAAGAAACTTCAACAGGTTTGTTGAGTAACTGACTGTTCATTTTTGGGTGAGCTATAATTTAAAAACATGTTAAAAATAAAAGATTTCTCTAATGTATAATTTGTATTTTTTTTCTCCAACTTTATCAGTTTCCTAGCATGTCCCTAGCATGTTTCTGAATGGCACATCATCTGATTTAAAATTATGTAAAGTGGTAAAACACAAAAAATACAGACTAATACAACATAAATAAATCTTAATAAAAAATCTTAGAAATAATGTTCATTGTCCTTAATGCAATTAACCTATTCCCCTTAAAAATATGGCTAAATTAATGCACACAATGATTAAAGGGCAATTACAAATACAATTATATTCAAACTTCCATCTTGAGTCTTGCATATCAAGCAAAGGCCACTGATTTATTTGCATAGTTGTAACATTCAGATTTACATGCATCTCAGAAGCTATCATCAAGGACATCTCTCACACACACAAACACAATCAACCGGATAAAATTCTCAGACATACACGCTCATAAAACTTTTGCAATAAAAAGACCCAGTGCTGTGAGGCATTCTGGGTGATCTCCCTATTAAAAAGGCACTTTAAAATCAAAGAGAGTTCTATGCAATAAATACAGTTAAAAGAGGAGCAGCAAACAGAAGAATGAATGTTCACCGTGTCCATCCTAAAATGTACAGAATAGACAAGTAATGCAATACTTTTACAATGAACTGGAATAAAGAAGAAAGTTGAGACAATCAGACAACGACAACTAGCTTTCATATCCTCCCAACCCTTGTAAATAATCTTTCTCCCGCATATATCTGATCTATATACATGTTGTGATAATTTTTATTTTTGTTGTTGTTGGAATGAATTTAGGAATGAATGGACTTCAAAAGTGCTGCTCTTCTCTCAGTCGGAGTCTTCATCATCCAGATACTCCTCGGCGTTACTGTGGGTGCGCAAAATCACTGCAAATTTAACAGAGAGACAGTTAAGTGTGAATCTGTCTCACAGGAAGTGACATCTGAAGGAGGTAACTGAAAGGAGACGCCTTGTGACTCACCTCCTCCCAGTTTCCTCTTCAGCAGAGAAGCACATTGTGCGTTGGTGGCCATATCCAGAGCGGTCTTCTTCTCATTGTTGAGCACATCTGTCCTGGCATCTATAGCAAAACATATTGGAATATAAACAAACATATCAAAATTGCAGATACAGGTACAAAAAGGACATGTGTTTGTACTTGACATTTTTACATTCCAATTACAAACTGATTTAAAAAACGTTTGACTTTTTATCACCTTAAATTTCAGAAAACTGGGTGCTTTTTTAATTTTTACTCATGCTCCTGAATGCACTCTACAGTTTGTTCATATCTATTTTTATTCGCAAATGCTTGCACTGTCCAGCTCTGCCCCGCCCTAGTGTCAGATACGTACAAGTAGATGTTTATAAGAGGGTGAAAAAAAATTCACTCACTTTTATTGAGCAGCATCTCAACTATATCTGAATAACCCTTCCAGGCAGCTGCATGTAGAGCCGTGTCTCCCAGTTTATTCTGTTCAAAAATGAACACCATTTATTACATTGAGTGAAATATTAAGAACACAAGCATTGCTTCCGTTTCTAAAAAAACTTTGCTATCGCTTTGTCACGTTTCATATAGACATTTGTAAGCTGATCTCACTGTGCATTTAAACCAATTCAAATGAAATGCATTTAATCAAGAAAAGTGACTCGCCAAAAAACATCAGATTTACCTGCTGATTGAGCTCACAGTTTGGCTGACTCAACAAAATCTCCACCACATCTAAGAAAACGCAAACATGATGTAGGTTAAACGTTTTATCTTGCAATTATTTTTTGTACTTTTTTTTACATTTTAAGTGCCATTATTGGACAAAACAGGCTAAAGCCAGCTTAAAGAGTTTGTGCACAACTGCTGCAGCTGTGAAATGATATTTTGAAATTTGAAAACAAAGCGTGTGTGCATCTTTTACCTTTATGTCCTCCGTGACAAGCCCAGTAGAGAGCGGTGTTCCCTGCTTTGTCCAGTCCATTGATGCCAACCTTATTATCCAAACACTCTCTGAGCCAGCTCAGATTACCTGCATTCACACACAAAACATTTGATTGTTTCACCATGCTATCAAACAAACAAAACGCCAGATAGGTGTATATTTGGGTACCTCGCTTGGCTGCTTCATGCATGGGATTGTCTATGGACTCTGCTTGCTCAGCCACTGGATTAAGGCAAATCACAACACAAATTTAAGTAAAACTTAGAAAAGTAATAGCATATAATGCATAAAATGTTTGCCACTTAAGAGGTTTATTACTTTAGGGTTCATTAATTACTCACGTCGTTCCAAACCCATAAGAGTAATTAATGACAGAATTTTCATTTTTGAGTGAACTAACCCTTTAAGGTTCGATTTGGTTCCAATCCCTGAACCCAAGTATATATGCAATAGTAATAGCTAGATATCTTTAGGAAACAGCACTGATAAAGCTTTACCGACATCATAAAAGACTGTAAAAGTCACATATTATATACACATTTTACAAAAGTCGTCTTTTCAAATCACTGAAAGTGTTCTAGTAAAGGACTGATGGTTTGCAGGTTGTAGTTTGCAACTTGTTTTCTTTACCATAATTGCTGGGAATAAGTCCAGTCCTTCCCCTGCATGTTCCCTTCCACCAGTTACTGTCACTCTAAAAACATAAAGCCAGCAATCAGTTCAAAATCACTCTAAAAACATATAATGCTCTTTATATCCATGATCGCAGGAGGAACTACCAGTACTTCCAGGCGAGTTCATAAACTTACTGTATCTGAGATGTACAAGATATCTCCTTCCTCAAAGTACAGTTCATCTGGCTGAAAAAGAGGAAAATATGCATGATAAGCTCAATCCAGCCAAGCTAAAACAAACAAAACAACCGAAGAGAAGAACGAAACTCACCGTCCTTGGGTCGAAGGTGAATAAAGCCCTGTACACCTTGACCTGGCCTTTTTAAAACATAAATATGAATGTTAAACTTATATTTTCAAATAACAATATACAGTGCATCTAATAATTGCACACTGAAGCAGTTTAATACGCATTTTAGCTCTGTTCTGCTTACTGAACAGAATTAGGCTAAACAGAGCAGTAAATATGCCACCAGTTCAACCTTATCTTCACCTATCAGCCCAACAAAATGCAAAACACCACATCTACAACAAGGTAGTATCACAGAACTAAACGTAGCTCAAATGCAGAGCAAACCACATGACACAGAATTAAGAGGAACCCAAGCCCTTAGGCCTAAATATATAAATAAACAAACCATTATAAGCACAACAAAGGGCATTTCCTGGCTGCAAAGGTATTTCCATTTGGCCTAACAAACAAGTGAGAAGCCCTTCTGAGCGGGATCCAAGCAGCCCCTCCCAAACTCCCAGATCAGCCTCGGAAATAGAAACACTGGCCTCCACCGGATAAGGTTATTGTGTTTGCCACCAATTACAACTATACGATCAATCGTTCAGAAGTGTAGAAATCATTTCAACCAACAGGAAATCTTTTCTGCAATACTAACAATGTTTCCCAAAGTTTGAGGTTCCAAGGTTCACCAAGAATCAACACCACATTATAATGTGTTACTATTAGTGTAAAGGTTAATGTAACTTGGTTTTGGTCACTACTAAACAAAACAGTGTTAAATATTCCAAACATCCCATCCCACACAACTAGTAGAATAAAATTTGCATGCTGGACGTCACAGACCCACATCCTGGGAAAACTGTACTAAGAGGACATCCTACAACTTGACTTGAGAAAGGACCGATAAAAGAGTTTTCTACTTAATCGGTTCTTTAATATCAAAAATAAATGTGCGACCATTCAGACCAATCACGTGATTTAGCATTGTGAATGGCATTATTAATAAAAATAATAATATAGTTGCAACGCACATTATTTTTAATTCGGTACACATATGTTGGTCGAAAATACTAAAGATTTGGGTATTATTGTGTTAAAAAGCAGAAATTAAACCGTTATTATGCTAACTATAACATATATATTTGACCTTGCACAGTCTCATCATAAATCAGTCCAAATGTCATTGATTTTGCACAATATGCAGAATGAAGCTGCTCTTTCATATGGGGAAGTAACTGGCTTCTATGAGACAATGGCTGTGACTCAAAACCATTGATCTAGACAACATTTCTGGCCATCATATATAAATTACTGGCTTGCCAGATAATGCACCGATTATCGGAAAATGCGTACGTAGTGCCTCTTCATTGAGGTAGACTGCTCACTAGGTTCTGAACCACAGCCAATGGCTGGCTTGAGCGATTTTCCCTTTCCAAATCCAATCCTGCCATTTATGGCAAGGTGTTTTACTATTTTGATCTTGCTCTTTGAACGTTTGTGCTAAATTGTGGTGGTTTCACGCATGTTAGTAGATGACAGGCGTTTTAAACGCGTAAAAGCGCAAAGAAAGTTGCGTTGCGCTGGAGAAACGACAAACTCCACCCGCAGGAGAAAGTTCAGTGCAACCAGAAATTGCATGCTCTTATATACATTTCATTTTTCATTTTGTATGGAATCGGAAACGAGCGTGTTTGTAAGGCTATCAGACAAAGAAACAACGCAAAAACGAATGAATAAATAATGAAACTTTAGTAGGTTTGCGAGGTAGGCTTTTCCACCACGCGCACAGCTTACCTGGTTTAGCTGGTTTGGGGGGAGGCTTTGACATTTCTTAACTTTCCAAGACTTTTAAAGAAGACTTCCGAGTTGTTTAAGACGTCAATAATAGGTAGAAACGGTATAAAAACTGTTGCGAGTGTAAATGACACAGTGTATCGCTGCTTTCTTCTTTTAGGCGCTGTCAATGAGGAAGCGTGAAGGAGTCCAATGCGGAAAAGTTGAACTGCGCATGCGCAGCTCTCTGAAATTCCGTACTGATCTTTACGGAAATTTGACTTAACAATAGTTACTACGTAAATGCCATAGTTTTACAATTTAACTTTAGTAGTATTGAGAAAACAAAACAGAAGCAGATTCGGGGGGGGGGGGGGGGTTGCATATAAATTATTTCTTTCAAACGTAATACAGTTGCTACAAATTAAATATAGTTTATAAACCATAGGGGGAGTGATAAATATTCCAATTTTAGTGTAACTATGTAATCAATGACAAAACTGCAAATGATAATTTTTTTGTCTCAGTTGCAATATGGAAAGTTTCAGTGTCACTATCAATAACGTCTATTTTGGAGGCTTTATATGATTTCTATAGAAATGATTGTTGAAATGATTGAATGAGGTTTGATGTAAGTCTTAAATTTAGGGAATTTACTAAACACTTTATAAACCTCCATTAATAACATTAACCAACATTAATCAGTTACACAATTCTTAACAGTAGTGTAGACCATACAAAATAAATTAAAAAAACATTGGCAAATAAAAAGATAAATGGCTTTTTTAACAGCATGGCCAAATAACAAAATATTAAAAACAAATAAATCTTCAGGGAATTGCTCTGCTCTTTTTTTTAACCCTTTTAGCTCACAAATGAAACCATGAGTATGTATGTATGTTACTTTTTTCAGTAGTTTTACACCAGTGAATCGCCTCTACGCTCTAATCCTCTAGATTTGTGTGTCATATTAGAGGACACCCATAACATTGGGCTGCACCAACAAGTTGGTTTACATTGCAGGCAAGTTTTAAGGAGCTGCCTCAGAATAGCTCTGCTTTTAGTCATTTCTGTTTTAAAAATCGTAGCACTACATCCATATAGACCTGCATATTATGTCAGTTTTGAGCTAAAAAAGGATGTTTGATGTTATCACTGAGTACCTATAATCAGATATGACTACATGGAATTTGAAGTTATCTTCCATATGATCAGAATGCAAACTCACTCTTATACTTTTGTGAAATTGACCTCTTTGTGCATTTAATGAACACATCGGGTGTTTCCTCTCTTTTCAAAATTGCAATGCAATTGTAAATGCATTGCTTTTAGTTGACTTCTGCTTTAAGAATCCAATGGTGGTCTTATTTAAATTCTGGATAGCATCTAATGTGGTGTTTAGTTTGTTCTCTGTTAGCGGTTCAGGGTCATTAGCTATACTTCTCTTCCTTTTGGGCACTACAGAAACTCATTACCATGCAGATGTGAGGGACATTTTGCACGGCAGGTGACTCAAACAGAAATTAAATTGCACAAACACGTTCATTAATGGCTTCATCTAAGAAAACCGGTCGTTCTTCCAGCTACCTCTCTTCCGTCCCGTACCATAGTTTTTTGGCCTCAAATTACAGGAACAGTAATATACTTAATGAGCCATGAGGCTGTGTTCACACTGAACAAGTGTGTGTGTGCTGGGGCTGTTTTGGCTTCTCTCTTTATCTATTGCATTTTTCTCCAAGAATCCCATTCTTTGCATTCTTTTTATTCCAGACGTGATTCATCTCATATTCCATTCCAGATATTCCAAAGACTTAAGGTCAAATTCGATTCCAGTGACCCTGCGTCCCCGAATCTGAAAAATCTACATCAGTGCATGTGAAGTCATTATAATTGACTATTAAAGTATAAATGAACAAGAACAGTATTCCTGTTTATTTACAAGTATTCTCAAATCCCATTCAGGAACATTTAACAAAACAATCAAGCTGTTCAGCATCACAGTCCAGTGACGTGAAATGGAAAATGAATCTCACATAATGACTAGTGTATGAATGACCTGTGGATGAATTCTACAGGTGGACTCTAGTCAAACATTTACCTTACAAAAGGTGCCTACAAACACACATATTATCTGTGTGTGTGTGTGTGTTAAAGGAAACCTCCCTATAAAAGCTCCTCCTGGACGATGAGTTCATGACAAACAGAAACTCAACACAGAAGTCAGCTGTCAGCTGCCATGAACCTACAGCGCCTCTCCTCTCTGCTGCTCTGTGTCGGTGAGTTTGGTTTTCTCCATCCTGTCTTACTTCATTTTTGGCCTCTGTCAGCTTCAGTTGTGCCACGGTAGTGGAAAACCTGGAAATCTTAGAGGATTTTAAAATCGTGATATAAAATCCTGAAGAAATCATGGAAATTAATACAATCTTAAAATATTATTGGATTTTTATGTGTGTGAATATATGTTTTTCTAGTTATGCTTTGCTGCAAAATATTAATATTTATTTTTTCAAATTCTGTGAAATTATAAAAATAAAAACTTGTTGTGATAACAACACAAAACAAATGAAACAAATTTTTTAAAAAATCATGAAAAGTCAAAAAGTGAGCGAAACTTGCAACATATTTTCTTTCATGCCGAGTGTCAACTTTCTGTATTTGCTTATTATTGTCTATTGTATTTTAATTTCACTTTGACAACTGACAAAAGGCAATTGACTGATGAATAAGAACGACTGCTAGATAGTAAACCAGCTTGAACGCTGCCGCTGAGTGAAGTGTGCGTGGTATTGTGTTTGTGTCTCCAGACAGACAGGGCTTTGGGAAATTGACTCGACCTGTAGTAGCATGCCTCTGAATAGCTGTGAGCTCCGGCTTTTCCTATATAGGTGTATGCCAGAATGCCACACAGTTTAAATCTCGTCTGTCTGTTGTCACACACAATAATAGGTGTGTGTGTGTGTGTGTGTGTGTGTGTGAATTTCTTTGACAATTAAATGCTGGATTCCAGTCGGTAGGAGTGTTCAGATCAAATGCATTTACTCAAACATTCTCCTTGCAGACTAGTTTGACTGCAGACGTCGCCAGTTTATACTTGTGATAGAAAGGCACATACACTACTTTAAAATGTCTGAATTGCCACATATCTATTAGAAATAAAAATAGCACATGCACGGTTTTCAAGCAAAATATTTGACACCATAGATTGTTGTTTAATATAGTGATGTTCTAAATTGAAGTATTCTGAGACTCTTCATTTGTAAGACTTTAAAGTAATAGTAAATGTTATAAGGAATGTGTGCAGAATAAAATGGCATGCAAAATTACAATTAGTGTTTAATAGACTGGATGGATTTGCCCCACACCCAGGGCAGGTGGAATTTGTTCCTGCAATTTTCAGATAATGGCATCTTCGATTACTAGCCAAAAGTAAATCAAGCGGATGTTTTTTCCTGGTCATTTTGTGTGTTACTCCAAATACAAGCATGTTTGACTTTGTAATGTTTCATCAAAATGCGGTGATCAAAACTTACTCCACCTATGTAACAACGTTACCTTGGTTACTTCAGTTTCAGCCAACAGATGCTGGCTGTGTTTCAGGATGGGAGTAGTCCTTCACGTTCACATTCAGATCTGGCTCCATTCTACAATATAACACCTATCTTTTTTTTTGATCCCAATCAATTCCTGATAGATAAAATCAAGTCCCGGCCTACATATTTTCTTGTTGAATAGCATGTTTCACTGTAGAAATGAATCACGTGAGTTATGAACATTTAGACCTCCTTAGATGCAAACATTGTTTTATGTTGTTTTAATGAGAATCTGATCACGCCCAGTGCAGTTTTTGTACTTTTTGTTTCGGCCACGGCCCTTTTTCTGTCTTCTATAGTCGTGTAGCACAGAGAAAAAAAATCTTGTTTTACTGCATAAATAGCCAGCTTTTATTAAAACCTGATCTTGCCAGTGGTGAATTACCCTTGACCCTAATAGAACAATGATTCTGATGACGAAAATTATGTTTCAATGAAAATTTGTCAAATATTTATTTTCTCAATCATCACTCTATTGCAGTTCATTATATGGTTATGAATCGTTGTTCTATTAATCAAATGATTCATTCTTCATCTAGAAAATTTTATCCCAACATGTTAAATTAGGGTCAAGGGTAATTCACCCTAATATGCAGCAAAAGTACTCTTGGTGCTACACGATTATAGAAAACAGAAATAGGGCTGTGGCGAAAAAAAAGTACAAAAACATCAACACCCATAATGCACTGGGCTCAATCAGATTCTCCTTAAGCGGTGATAAAAAAATGCGGAAGTATGATCTGTAGTTCTTACAAACACCCTACAGCTGTCATAACTTCTGCTGCCAGGTAAACGGGGATATCTTGGTCCAAGACAAGGAAACATAATATACATTGTTCATTTACTTAGCCTACCTGGTTGTATGGGTTCTATGCAGTTTTTTATCTTCACATCATTCCTGTTATTATATTGTGTATTTTATTTTGCATAAATGGAACACTATATTGATCATATCGGATTCTGAACTTTGTGTTCTAACAAGAAAATGAGACATAAAGGACTCTAATTTTGTACTTGCGGCAGGTGCAGCTTTACCTCACATAACCTCAGCTTTTCCACTTGCTTATGTCTTTCACTCTTATTTTCCCTCTCTCACACACATACACAGTTAATCTGCTCAGTGCAATACACATGGGGTGTTTACAGGATGACTCAACATCAACAGCAACATTAGAAGATTAACCGCTCTTTATATCTGCTAATTGAGGTTAATGTGTCATTGTGATATAATGAAGTGTTCA
The DNA here is from genome assembly GCF_963082965.1 of Carassius carassius. Lineage (NCBI taxonomy): Eukaryota > Metazoa > Chordata > Actinopteri > Cypriniformes > Cyprinidae > Carassius > Carassius carassius. The sequence continues at coordinate 3,403,088 of NC_081759.1, forward strand.
ATCCTGTTATTATTTGCAAACTAGGCCGAAACCATACAAATCAGCATTCCTCACAAGCAGTTACTGCATTTCTGCTGTGTGTTTCTGTGTACAGTTTGCAGTGCAGTTTTCACCATACGGACAGCTGCCGCTCACACATCTGCACTGGATCATGTGACCGTGATGTCGTCATCGGGGGAGGGGCTTCAGAGCGCCGTGGGGGAAGATTTGGAAACTGATGATGATCAGGATCCATCGGGAATGTTCAGTGATCCAACTTTGTTTAAAGGTACAGCCTTGTTGGCAAGTGCCCCTACATATAACGCCATTGGGTTACGTGTGTCCCGAGTTCAAATCCCACTGTCCTATTATAATAAAGACAAAATCTTAAAAAGGGTTACAGACAGTCAAACTTGTCCACCTGCTTGACAGTCTCTTGCAGACGTCTATTATTCTGCTAATTAAAATTACTGACCTAATAACATCTTTGGCATTTTAATTAAGATGATAAATTCTAAATTTATGAACGGCAAAGATTCGGAATTGAATATATCAGTTTAACACAGTTTAATTATAATAAAAAATTCACAAAAAGAACAAATGTAATTATTTAAATTGAAACGATTTACATGCAATACAACAAAAGTTGGTGACAAAATGTTGAAGAATTGAGTTGCTTTAGTTTATATTTTAATGAAATAAATTGAACAGACAGCAAGTCTAGAGATATTTGGTGAAAAAGACCTTACCTGCATCTCTTTTTGAGGGTTTTATGACAACATTTAATTAAAGTTTTCAAAATTCAAAGTATAGAAATCAAAGTACAAAGCTTTCAGAAACCCAAGTCACTAAAGGAGGCGTGAAGCTTTAATTCATAATCTTTAAACAAACTTGAGAAAATTTTTCTTTTTTTTTGTTCTTAGATTAAGCTAATGATAATTACTAACTGAAATAACATTTTAATTAGGACAATAAACGCATCATTAATGAACTACAAAGGTTTAGAAATGAACTACAAAGTTTCAATATAAAAATAATAACTGAACAAATCTTTAAAAAAAGCACATATTTCAATTTAATAGTTAGCATTTCCCTCTTCCAGTTCCAGCAATGCTACTTTAATGGCAAGAAACAAATATTCCTGTCATTCCAATGCAACTTATGTTAGCATGATATGTTGAATTCTGAACCTTTGTTGTTCATTAATGTGTGTGTGTGTGTGTGTGTGTGTGTGTGTGTGTGTTCTATGTGCTATATAGCTATGTATGCTGTGTAGCAGAAAAAAAATTGTATGTGTATGTTGTTTAATACCTCTCCCTTTATTTGCTAATATTCTTTTTATTTGCATTGTCAATCTTGTAAATTAAAATAAATAAAAAGAAAAGGAAAAAAAGCACGCTTCATTTTAAAGAGCCATTTAAATAACAATTAATAAAATTTAAAGAAAATTATAAGTATAGAAAGCAAAGAGTCACACACACATTAAAGTTTCTCATCTATCTCATATCTTTCAGTAACCCAAGTCAGTAAAGGAGACGAGCAGGATCACAAACGCTCTGGACGCAAAAAGAACAAAGGAAGAAAAAAGAATAAAAATATCACTCCAGTTCAGCCGAATCACACGTTCAGTCACAGGAGCCACAGCACAACCTCTGACCCCTGCCTGACCTCTCATCTGGACTACTGCATCCACGGCCACTGCACGTACCTGCACGGCCTGAGAGAGCCTGTCTGTGTGTGAGTGACACTTTTCACCCACCGGATAAGAAATACTAAATCAACGCAACTTTTTATCTCAATTCGACTTTTTTTCTTGCAGTTCTGAATTTATGTCTTGCAGTTTAGACATTTATCAGAATTGTGAGATATAAACTCAGAACTGTGTGATATAAATGCTGAATTGTGAGATACATAAACTCGAGAATTGTGAGAAAAAAATTACCTTCAAAAAAAAGTAACTTCAGAATATCTCAGATATGTTGTCTAATTTGCAAGAAATTGCAAGTTGTAAACTCAGAATTCAGAAAAAAAACATCTGAAATGTGAGATTAAGTCACAATTGCAAGGTAAAAAAAACTTGAGAAAATAAGTTTGATTTCTGAGTTTAAATCTCAAAATTCCCATTAAAAAAAAGTATATTGCGAGAAAAATCTCTGAATTGTGAGATATAAAGTACAACTGTAAGAAAAAACAAAGTCGCAATCACCTCAGGCTTCCATATTTGTGACCCTGGAATTTCAATTTGTGAAATTGAGATTTTTACATCATTAAATAATCATTAAAAATGATTTCCATTGATGTATGGTTTGTTAGGATAAAATCTTAAAAACAGTGGGCGTGTCAGTCCTAAATGTAGGACTTTTTGCTCTAAGAGTATTTCACAAAGCGTTATAGCGCTAAAATTAGCGCCTAAATCTGTGAAACGTTGGGAGTGGTGAAGAGGACTCCTAAGTCACTAAAACCAAATCTGAAATATCCTAAAATGGCTGTTGCCAGCAATCTACCTCGGAATATAAACATTTTAGAATTTTTTGTTTTTTAAATTTGGCTTGGTTTGGAGGTTATCCCAACTCCAAATGTTTGATTATATTCTTAATATAGTATAGTTGTTTTCGTATACAGTTTGGTTTTCTTTTATATTTGTATTTCTTACTATCTGCCATGATTATTCTGCTAATTAAGAGTCTGTTTATATGCATATAACCAAAATTTTATTAGTCGCTTAGTCGCAAAAAAAAATATATCGCTAAAATCATTAACGGCTGGTCTATGTGGTATAGTTCATTTGGCAGGACATCCATATGCTCACTTAACATTCATCAGCCTCAAATATGGCTTATCATCTGAGATATAGTATATGGCAGCTCAATCTAATGTTAGCCTAGAAAAAAGTGTGCATGTTTGTGCGAAGTGTGGAAGCTGAACAGTAATGATCTTGGGCTACTACAGGACAGATGGAGGCGCCGCTGCCATCATTTGCTCTTAAAATACTTCATCATATTTGGTCATAGAGATAAGAGTAATGCATCTTTTGTATTCGTGTGCACTCAGAATAGCAACAAAATGTTGCGCTTTTTTTTTAACAATTAAAGCAAACAGCTTTCTGTCGTCTTGGACACTTCGAAACTCTGTGGATGCTTGCATTATTACAGGCATGAAAAAATATATCTATCTATAGAGAGTGAAACTTTTAAATGAACCAATTCAAACAGAAAACAAATATTCTCACATCCGTATGAAACATGCATACAAATCCTGCAGAGATGAGTCACTGTCGCAGACTTCATCTCTTAAACCAAAAAAGAAAGCACTAGTGTAACAAGAAATTACGACGTTACAATAAGTTAAAACTTAATTCAGTGTAAATGCTGTTTTCCCCTAACAAATTCATAATTATTATATTTGCCGGTGCACTGTGCAATTTTTTGCATGCGCTTGAGTGCTTATTAAGCTATGTAGGCAATTAAAGGCTCATTATTATGATTTATATGGTTTATTAACAAAAGTGCGACTAATAGTCGACTAATGCTTAAAATGAACGACTTCTAGTCAACCAGAAAAATCTTTAGTCAAGGGCAGCCCTAATGCATATTGACTAATTGTTTATGAGAAGCATTGGCTACATACTGTATAAGGGGCTGACAATTAGCTGAATATATAGCGTACTTGTTTAATTAGTGGCACCTGCATTATAAAATCTTTATTTGAATGTGGCAATTAACATTTATATTTTAAAAACTTTATTTTAATATGGCAACATAATATTGCACTCTACAATATTTCTATGAATAAATCTCTGACAGAGACTATCAGCCAATCACTGTGTGCATAGTTAGAAAGCATGCTGACATCATCCATAGCAATGAGGTCAACCCCGCCCCTTACTCTGAGCTTACGACTTCTGTCTATTCCTTAGTAAAAGTTTGTCTCAGCAGCTTTGTGAATTCAATTCAATTCAAGTTTATTTGTATAGCGCTTTTTACAATACAAATCGTTACAAAGCATCTTTACAGAAAATTATGTTTCTACAATATTTAGTAGTAGCTAGTAGTTTTAAGAATAGGTTTTAAGAAAAAACTCTTAGCTAAAACATCATTAAATTCAGTGTTGCATTAATGTTGTGTTCAAGTAATGAAAGTTGGATTGTTTCAGATGTAGGAGAGGTTATGATGGGGAGCGCTGTGGGATCCAGCTGCTCGGGACGTCTCGGGACGAGAGCAGCACTGATAGGACCCACACTGCGCTCGTCATTATGGCTGTCGTCCTGTCAGTCATCAGCTGCCTAGCCATTCTGCTCATGGTCTGCGTGCAGTAAGTACATACAGTGCATGCCTGCTAAATATACACCCACACAGTCTCATTCATCTTTCAAACACACACCTGGGTTTCAAGCATTTATGCAGAAGCCTTTAGATCAAAAGGTTTTTATATGTACAGAGTACAGTAGCCCAGACATTTATGTTATGTTCAAGGGCCCAACATGGCAATATTCCAGCAGTGTTAAAAATGAAGTCCTCTGAGGTTGTTTTCACTACACTATACATGAGAAGTTAGATGGCGCCAGTTGTCTTTGGAATAAAACAAGTCCGAGGGTCGAAAAAGTAGTTCCGGTTACTTTACATGCATTAGTGGATTAATATAGCATTGATATGGTTTACAGGTGATCGGTGGATTACAATCAGTTGGAATCACATTTTCTGCATTCGTTCTGAAATAAACCCTAATACAGTAATTATAATGGTTAACTATAAGCAAGCTCTCTTTATACAGGTTGTATTGTAACTTAACCGTATAAGCATTTTTGTTGAGAAGATCGGATCAGTTTTACTTACTCTGATCTTTGAACATAGTTCCACAAAAAAAATACTTTTATTCAAATAATTTCATTCATTATAGTTAATTAAGTTCAACTGTTATGCATATCATCATATATATCAATCATCATCGCTTTCAGGCGATTTAACTAAATTCCGCGAACATTTCCACATATGCCTCTTTCATTATTTTCCGAATAAGATATTCGGAAATTCAATAATTTTTTTCACCTGACAGATAAACGAATCGTTCCATGCTTGAACAGTTAGAGTACTTTTATATTAATTAATTAATTTATTGTAGCTGCTAACATATTCATTCATTCAATTATCAAGCAAATGGAAACAAATTAGAAACATTAAGAGGTAAGTGTGTATTAGATTATTTTGCAGAACTGTTAACATATTTTTTCATTGTATTTTTCTTATTTTGCAGCTATAAAACACATCATCGCTTTCAGGCGGCGTTCCTGAGCTCCACCAGTGAGAGAGAGAAACTAGAGAAGAAGAACATCATGGTGTGAAGAGGAAGTGAGGCCAGGACTTTATTTATGGGTTGCTACAGTAAATGTTAAAGAGACTTTTAGGGTTGTGTTTGCCATGTAAACCTCCAGTCCCTTCTTCAGCATTAAAACAGTCTACAAACCCCCCATTTTACGCAATTTATTAGTCCTATTGACATTTTATGTCATAAAATAAATTGTTTTTGTTTCAGGTAGAATTCACGCTGATGTCACTGCTGTGGAGTGCACTACAGATATATTGCACATAGAATAACATAATAAAACCCACTGTAACAATATATTTATTGTTTGTACCTATTTATTAACAAATTATATAATTTACTTAGTATTTGTGTTTATTTTGATAATAAAAAAAAGAATGTTCATTTGATATGAGATGTTCATGTACACATATGAAATAAAGGACACTCTCATAAGATCTGTATCTTTCTTTCACTCATTCAGAGCATTCTTAAATATAACATTATTAAGAGTAATATAAGTTAAGTCTTCAGACAGTATGTCAGTGAGGTGAAAACACTAATATTACAGCTATGAGTATTATTGACATGAAAGCAGACGTTCGACTTGTTCATTTTAAGCCTGATCAGGTGGAGTCTGTGGGGCCTCTCCCTGTAATTTTCAGCAAAGTTTCCTTCTCCCAATCATCTATAATCCTTACGAGGGCTTATGTTTCATAACATAATAGAAGATTATATAAGAACAGATCAATCAGTTAGTGTTTGATCAACAAACATTTGGTAAATAGGTCAGAAGGGGAAAAATCTCCAGGTGGGACTTTATTATGGATGGTATATTTACTCAAACAGTCAGCTGTCAACAGTCAATTAGCTGCAATAAATAACTGTCCAACAATGAATGGTGTAACTAATTATGCAATGCTAAACCGCTTTCAATACTTTATGCTGTGACTGAAATAACAGTAACCAATATAATAGTACTTAACAGATTACTAGTTGGTAAATGTATTTAAAATACAAACGTCATTCAATTTGGATTCCTATATTTTTGCCTTAAATATTCAGGCTGGGAAATACATCCACTGCTGATCTGATAAATATAATGTTTGTTAATGACTACCGTATCACCATTAAAGTTCTACCATATTAACACATATTTACACTGTAGCATAATAATAATAAAACACATGCATAAATAAAAAACTTTAAAAAGTATAACATATATATCAAGTACAAATAACCCAAATTGTCAGTGACTGGTTTAGTTATGAAATGACTTAATTTCTTTGGCAAGACTAGGAACTAGTTAACTGCGACCTCTTCTGGTCATAGAGTGAACAGACATGCTTGATCTGGAAATGCAATTTAGGTATATGAAGATAAGCAGACACTGATATTAATTGATCCCAGAATGTTTGTCTCAGAGCACCAGGGCCAGCCTCGGCTCCTGACCGTGAATTAAGGTTGGGCAGATTCTGGGACATACCACTAATATATGAAATACATTTTATAAGCTTTATATTCTAATCTCTGAACACATTGGGGCAACATTTTGGCAGAGGTGTCCTTGAGACGCGCTAATGTTGTTGATTGACAGGCTCAAAGTAATTTTACATGCATAAAATACTGTATAATAATTGCCTTATAATATCACCTCCAAATGTTGATTTACAATGTTACAAGTTGTGAAGAAATTCGGGTGAGGAAAGAAGATCATATGTCTATTCTCAGAATAAACAAAAGGATTTAACGTGTAATCTGCCTTATTAATTTGATCCACTACTCCACATAGAAATAAAAAAAACATGCCAACTACAGGTGCATCTCAAAAAAATTCAAATGTCGTGGGAAAAGTTCATTTATTTCAGTAATTAAACTCAAATTGTGAAACTTTTGTATTAAATAAATGCAGTGCACACAGACTGAAGTAGTTTAAGTCTTTGGTTCTTTTAATTGTGATGATTTTGCTAGGCTACACCATCATGGGGAAGACTGCTGATCTGACAGCTGTCCATAAGACAATCATTAACACACTTCACAATGAGGGTAAGCCACAAACATTCATTGCCGAAGAAGCTGGCTGTTCACAGAGTGCTGTATCCAAGCATGTTTACAGAAAGTTGAGAGGAAGGAAAAAGTGTGGAAGAAAAAGATGCACAACCAACCGAGAGAATCGCATCCGTTTGAGGATTGTCAAGCAAAATCAATTCAAGAATTTGAGTGAACTTCACAAGGAATAAACTGTGGCTGGGGTCAAGAGCCACCACACACAGACGTGTCTAGGAATTTGCTGAACCACAGAAAACATCAGAGGTGTCTTACCTGTGCTAAGAGAAGAAGAACTGGACTGTAGTTCAGTGGTCCAACGTCCTCTTTAAAGATGAGAGCAAGTTTTGTATTTCATTTGGAAACCATGGTCCTAGAGTCTGGAGGAAGGGCGGAGAAGCTCATAGTCCAAGTTGTTTGAAGTCCAGTGTTAAGTTTCCACAGTCTGTGATGATTTGGGGTGCAATGACATCTGCTGGTGTTGGTCCATTGTGTTTTTTGAAAACCAAAGTCACAGCACCTGTTTACCAATAAATTTTGGAGCACTTTGTGCTTCCTTCTGCTGACCAGCTTTCTGAAGATGTGGATTTCATATTCCAGCAGGATTTTGCACCTGCCCACACTGCCAAAGGCACCAAAAGTTGGTTAGATGACCATGGTGTTGGTGTGCTTGACTGGCCAGCAAACTCACCGGACCTGAACCCCAGAGAGAATCTATTGGCTATTTTCAAGAGGAAGATGAGAAACAAGAGACCAAAAAATGCAGATGAGCCGAAGTCACTGTCAAAGAAACCTGGGCTTCCATAAAGTGCCACAAACTGATCACCTCCATGCCACGCAGAATTGAGGCAGTAATTAAAGCAAAACGAGCCCCTATACCAATATTGAGTACATGTAAATGAACATACTTTCCAGAAGGCCAACAATTCACAAAAAAAGGTGTTTTTTTTATTATTGGTCTTATGAAGTATTCTAATTTGTTGAGATTGTGAAATGATGGGTTTTTGTTAAATTTGAGCCAAAATCATCACAATTAAAAGAACCAAAGACTTTTTTATTTAATACATGAGTTTCACAATTCATTTTTAATTAACTGTAGTTTCTGACCTGATGCAGACACATAGCTTGAGCGGAGTGATATCGTCTTGGTGTAGTGAGGTTAACGTAAAGTAACGTGAAAATAAGCGGGACAGTCTGAAATCTGCCCCAATGGCTCTCAATTAGAGCGCGCTGCAGTTCTCCTTTTCACCAAACATGTACGTTCCAAAATTGTGGGGCGCTGTTGAGCTCTGGAGGGCTCAGGCACTGTCTGCCCCGCTTGCTTAGTATCATGTATACGTACAGGTGCATCTAAAAAAAATTGAATATCATGGAAAAGGTCTTTATTTTTTGTAATTTAATAAAAAAAAATTAAATTCTAAAGGTTACAATTTACAGCTTAGGAAAATAAAATAAAAATTCTGTAGAATATTTTCTCAAAGATCAATCCAAAAAAGAGTTACAAAAAAGAAATGTTCAAGATGCACGTAAAGCCATGCGCTGGATTTTAATATATACTGCTTACTTTACGACTCAAAATAGTTTAGAAAATCCGAAAAGTATTTGTTGCAGAATGCTGAACATATTTACAATTTATTATTGATTCAGTTTTAGAGGTCTATGTTTTGGATGAATATTTTGGTGGGGCTCTGCCCCACTTGCCCATATAGACGAGCCACACCTGACCAGAGCAGTAATATCATTTGGATACGTGTTCACCAAACTATAATATAATATAATATAATATAATATAATATAATATAATATAATATAATATAATATAATATAATATAATATAATATAATATAATATAATATAATATAATATAATATAATATAATGTATTGATTACACACAGACTGACATATTTCAAATGTTTATTTCTTTTAATTTGATGTTTATAACTGACAACTGAGGAAAATCCCAAATTCAGTATCTCAGAAAATTTGAATATTGTGAAAAGGTTCAATATTGAAGACACCTGGTGCCACACTCTAATCAGCTAATTAACTCAAAACACCTGCAGAGCCTTTAAATGGTCTCTCAGTCTAGTTCTGTAGGCTACACAATCATGGGGAAGACTGCTGACTTGACAGTTGTCCAAAAGACGACAATTGACCCTTTGCACAAGGAGGACAAGACACAAAAGGTCATTGCAAAAGAGGCTGGCTGTTCACAGAGCTCTGTGTCCAAGCAAATTAATAGAGAGGCGAAGGGAAGGAAAAGATTTGGTAGAAAAAAGTGTGCAAGCAATAGGGATAACCGCACCCTGGGGAGGATTGTGAAACAAAACCCATTCAAAATGTGGGGGAGATTCACAAAGAGTGGACTGCAGCTGGAGTCAGTGCTTCAAGAATCACTACACACAGACGTATGCAAGACATGGGTTTCAGCTCTCGCATTCCTTGTGTCAAGCCACTCTTGAACAACAGACAGCGTCAGAAGCGTCTCGCTTCAAAAAAGACTGGACTGCTGCTGAGTAGTCCAAAGTTATGTGCTCTGATTAAAGTAAATTTTGCATTTCCTTTGGATAACAGGGTCCCAGAGTCGAGAGGAAGAGAGGAGAGGCACACAATCCACGTTGCTTGAGGTCCAGTGTAAAGTTTCCACAGTCAGTGATGGTTTGCGGTGCCATGTCATCTGCTGGTGTTGGTCCACTGTGTTTTCTGAGGTCTAAGGTCAACGCAGTCGTATACCAGGAAGTTTTAGAGCACTTCATGCTTCCTGCTGCTGACCAACTTTATGGAGATGCAGATTTCATTTTCCAACAGGACTTGGGACCTGCACACAGTGCCAAAGCTACCAGTACCTGGTTTAAGGACCGAGGTATCCCTGTTCTAAATTGGCCAGCAAACTAGCCTGACCTTAACCCCATAGAAAATCTATGTGTATTGTGAAGAGGAAGATGAGATAAGCCAGACCCAAGAATGCAGAAGAGCTGAAGGCTACTATCAGAGCAACCTGGGCTCTCATAAAACCTGAGCAGTGCCACAGACTGATCGACTCCATGCCACGCCGCATTGCTGCAGTAATTCAGGCAAAAGGAGCCCCAACTAAGTATTGAGTGCTGTACATGCGCATACTTTTCATGTTTATACTTTTTAGTTGGACAAGATTTCTAAAAATCCTTTCTTTGTATTGGTCTTAAGTTATATTCTAATTTTCTGAGATACTGAATATGGGATTTTCCTTAGTTGTCAGTTATAATCATCAAAATTAAAAGAAATAAACATATGAAATATATCAGTCTGTGTGTAATGAATGAATATAATATACAGGTTTCACTTTTTGAATGTAATTAGTGAAATAAATCAACTTTTTGATGATATTCTAATTATATGACCAGCACCTGTCTAGGCCTGTTTATAAGTATTTATGTGTAGGCCTATTATTATTATCATTGTTAAAATATTAATAGTAATAGCCTACATTTGTATTTAATGATCAATGTTAAGAACAAAAATGAAGAACATTATTATTATTATTATTATTAATAATAATAGTATTCTTACATTACTTATTTGTAAAACCATAGGAGTAAAACGAAAATACTACTATTTTAGTCTAACGTTACCTTTAACTTGCAGCTTAACTCTGGCATGCAAAAACTCAACTGAGGAATGAGATGAGCTTTGTGCACGGTTTCCTTCCACCTCTGTGGTCGGAGGTTTTTTGTTGTTTATTTGCGCTTTATTTACGAGCTTTACGGTAAATTTAAACGCTATGCCGATGCTTGCTTCTGATTGGTTGTCAGCGTGTGTGTTAGAATGTCTCGTGCCCAGAAGGCTGGCTCGCGACTGTCACTCGATGTGCGCGGCCTGACGCAGCTACGTACAGACCACAGACCGGTGAATTTATCTTAAATATAATGTTTAGTCGTGCATCATTGTGACCAACTCACTCTGAGACGTTTGAAGGAAAGGGTAAGGCTTCAGATATATCCTTTGTGAGAGCTCTGGAGGGAGTATGTTGAGTTTTTTTTAGCCTTTTGTGCTAGCTTAGCTAAACCGCAACTGTCATCACTTCACTAGACCATCTTACCCAGACTCATTTCTACAATCTGTTTAGATGATTGTTAAATAATTTAATCATTGTCTTCCGGTTTAACATTAACAGTACTGTGATTCGCCACCTGTTGCACTTTGGTTTTGCTGCATTAAATAACGGTTTTAGATCAGTAACGTTATATCTGTTTGATAGCTTAACAGTTACAGATCTGAAGTTAATATACTAACGCTAACGTTACCTGCAGCATTGTTTTTTCAGGCATTGGTCAATTTGGAGATTTTTGGGGGTATTTTGCTTTCATAACATGTCTTCTTTCAGACTAGTGAAAATAAAACACCCCAAATTTACACTGAAGTGTTAATTTAATCACACTTCGTATATCTGCATCTGTATTTTTCAATGACAGTACATCTCTTTATGGGCTATTTTCTCCAAATGAACTTTTTCTCCAGCACACAAATTATGGCAGAAACAGTGCTTTCTTAAGATGTGTGCATCATATGTGAGGTTGGGCAGATCTGGTGTGACTTCCCAATTGGTCCCCAAAATAACCTTTGGTGTCACTTGTCAAAGGTCATGGCAGGAACAGCCTTACAGAAGGAATGGTAGTACTTTAATTTACATACTATGTACTTATTATAGTAATCACAATAACTATGTAATTACTAGGTACTAAACCTGAACCCTACCCCATGTAGTTACCTTGTATTACCAGAACTTTCTTAGATTAATACATTATAGGTACATGTAAGTACACGAACTGTAAAATAAAGTGCAACCGAAAGAATACTTGTTTTCTATGTCTGGGACACAGTTGGTGAATAATCTCTAATGGGTTGTATTAATTTGGTAACTTGGCGATAGCAATGCCTAGGTCTTGGGTTCTAGTCCCAGCGAATGCCTTAAATGCAGCATAATTTGCTTTGGATGAAAGCGTCTGCCAGATGCATACATTTAAAATCACATTGTAAGAAGTTGCTTTCCTGTCTGTTCTTCATGCAATACCTTAGTTCAAAAGATCTTGGAATATACTGCTTGCGTGTCTTGGGAGAACTGTTTCTTTAAATGCACAAGTCTCAGTTTGGAGTGATTCCAGAGCTCCCCGTCATCGTTAAACCCTTGAGCGAGACACTTAAACTTAGTCTGCCATGATTCGCACTGGATGAAACAGTCCCGACCTTACAACAGCAATGATATCAGCATGCACCACTATTTTGTACTTTGAGTTTATTTAATGACCCAGAAGAACTCTGTATGATAAATTGATAAGAAGCGACTGTAGGTGACTGTGATGCGTTATTTGTTGTATAAGGGTTTGGTTCTGTGTTTGTACACGTTTCACTTCCTCTACGTACAGCAAAGTTAGCGACTTTAGTGCTGACATGAGTGTCTTTAACTGCTTGCATACAGACATACAAACCAACAGTCATGAGACTTCTGATTATTTCGTTTTAGAGTTGAGTTTGGGATTGAATCTTAAGTGATATTACATCCCCCCTCTATTAAAATGGATATTTGAGACATAGAATAGTCTAATATGTTGAATTTTTTTTTTTGATATGGTTTAATATGATTGTGCTTAATGCTTCATAATTTCCATTCATCACTTTTTTTGGTTGTTATTTGAGGGATCCTTTTCTCATTGTATAAGGACTGGTATTGTCTGATATATGGTTAAAGTAGTTTTGATATTAACATTTTGATTCACACACACACACAAAAAATATTTTTCACTGTTGTGCATTGTTTTAAATATCTCACAAAGTTAAAGTCTTTTAGCTGCCTAACAGATGAGATTTTAATAAATTAACCATCTGCTGATGTATTGGTACTAACAGATAAAAGAGGTTAAAATTGCAAACGCTAACAAATTATCATAAACATGAAAGAAGAAGTTGATGACAATTTACATTCATGGATGAAATATTCCAGGAAATCCCAAGCTTTTTTTTGTCAGCCAAACCCCTTTGACCTTAAATATTTTAAACCCCCTGAGATGCAAAGTTAAAATTTCAATATTAATTTTTTCATCATTTTGTTTATCTGATATTGGTTAATGGTCACACGACATGCAGGTGACCAACAAAATATATATTTTAGTAAGCATTTTTTTTTTTAGCCTTTTCAGCAAGCATTTCTATTTATTTTATTTATAAATGTTTTATTTATTATATATATATATATAATTTTTTTTCCTTTAATACACTTCTATACACTATTTAATACACTTTAATATCCTTCATAAGGACTCTGTCATGAATGTTTATTGGCACAGCAGTTACTCATAATGTTCCCAGAGAGATCTGTGGTGTGAGAATCGAGTGCTGCTGACAGATCAGCCATAATAATTCAATCTAATCATCTGATAAGAGCTCATCTATCAGACAATGCTAATCCGAATGATCTGTTTTTGTGTCTGAGTGCATTAGAGTTTGTTTGCGTGTATTATTTCAGTATTTTATTTTGCAGGTGTGTATCGGTATCAGTGCAGCCATGCTGTCCAGATTAACCACGAGTGTGAGGCCGTGTGTGAGCGTGTGCCGATGGGTTCACACTAAAGAGAAGGGGAAACCGCTCATGCTCAACCCACGTACCAACAAGGTTAGACTAAACACCATCTATCTGTCCTTTCGTGTTTCTAATATCATATATGGAGCATTGAGGAATCTAATCTGTAATTTGCAGCATTTAAATGATAAAATGGCACAAAACAATGAGGATGTCAGTTGCAATGACACCATTAAACTCAAACACATACACTTACACGAAATACAACAAATGGTGCAGAAAGAGATACTCACCGGATATCTTGGAACAATACTGAGTAGTGTTCAATATAATAGTATTAACTATGTTTTATATTAGTTATATTTATCAGTATTTATGATCCATTTAAGAGAAGAGCCCATTAGTGTTGGGCGATATGGTCATTTTTCAAATCAGAATCAGAATCAGAATCAGAATCAGAATCGTCATAACCTCAGCCTGTGAGATCGACGATACACGATATTATCGTGCATGGGTGGAGCAAAGGAGAGACTCTTTGTTCTTGTCATAACATAACTGTAATAATAAAAACTCCATAATCATCGGGAAGAAGGAGGCGGGAACCGGCGGACAATCAAAATGAAACTTTAATTACAAAATAAACACAAAACAGCGCATCAGCCCCTCATGGACGACTGATGCGCACAAAATAAAAGCAAAACATAAACTAAAGCCCAGGCCTGGTCCTCTCTAGTCCTTCACTGTCTTCGCTCCAGTTTTATATCCTTCCATCTCCTCCGTGGGACACGAGAACGGCGGTGGGTCGCAGGTGTCACTGATTTCCCAATCACTCCACCGGCCTCGCTTGTGTTCCCACATCCCTCGGCCCCGCCCCACTTGTCACATACCCCCATCGCCCCTCGCAGGCCAGGGGGTACTCCGGAGACTGCGCTCTACTACCCACCTCCCTCCTTCCGGGGGGGGGACCGCTCACGGGGAACCTGGGGGTAGGACAGACGAGGCGAGAGAAAAGGAGATGGAAGGAGGAGCGACAGAGACGAGAGAGGAGAGAGAGGGAAAAAAAAAATTCCGGTTCCCAGACGCACTGCTGCTCGGCCCTCCACCAGCTTGGCGATCTCCTCCGCGGTGCCTGGCGGTGGCACTGGACGGCCCTCGGCGGACGGCACAACACCCCTCCGCCGCCCGGTGGACGGCGACGGCTCCTCCGGTTTTGGGCAGCCGGCAGGAGTCCCCCGTTCCCTGCTCCTCCGGATTCCTTCACGGAGGCAGCAGGCTCCGGCCCCCTGGCGAACGGCGCCGACTCCTCCGACTCCTCCGCCCCCTCACGGACGGCAGCCACCCGTCCACATCGCGGGCGGCCGGCAGCGAGCTCGCCCATCCCCGGCAACTCGCTCCAGTCCACCGCCTCGAGCGTCCATGTCGGCACACTCCTCGCCAGCTCGATGGCATCGCGGATTCACCACAGCGGCGAGGGATCTTCAGCAGCGCGTCCCTCCTTCTCCCGGGTTTCGGCACCACTGTAATAATAAAAACTCCATAATCATCGGGAAGAAGGAGGCGGGAACCGGCGGACAATCAAAATGAAACTTTAATTACAAAATAAACACAAAAACGCGCATCAGCCCCTCACGGACGACTGATGCGCACAAAATAAAAGCAAAACATAAACTAAAGCCCAGGCCTGGTCCTCTCTCGTCCTTCACTGTCGTCGCTCAAGTTTTATATCCTTCCATCTCCTCCGTGGGACACGAGAACGGCGGTGAGTGGCAGGTGTCGCTGATTTCCCAATCACTCCACCGGCCTCGCTTGTGTTCCCACATCCCTCGGCCCCGCCCCACTCGTCACAATAACTATTTGGTGTTTTAAACCGCGCAGGTGGCCAAAAGAGAGCCTATGGAATCACCAATAATCGAAAAAATATGCTTTCAAACATACTGATAAACAAACGTTAAATATAAAAATACTCTATTGAAACAGAAACAAGAAAGAATTGCATTCTAACATAACTGTGGCATTAAACTCTGTTAGTGAGGGCTCGTTTTAAATATTGCACATATATAGTCCGTTCAGATTACGTTAAAGTGTAATGAAATATCTTATATCTGCAGACGATGTACGTCTGTGTGTGGATGGAGACTTTGTAACGGCCAAAACTATGTATTTTGCATGCATCACATTATAATGCGGTGTGATCGGTGAGACTGATCACTTAACTTATAACGCACACTATGTGGTGATGACGTACAAGGACTACGTGAGAACCACTATGGATGATAAATTCGGTCTGTCACCTTGTTATTATTTAGTTTTTACTTTATTTGTAATGCCAAGAAAGAGTTAATCTCTCATGTATGAGAAGATCGTGCTGCCGTGTACCAGCAATTAAATGTGTGGGACACCAACTCCTCGTTTTCTGTTTCTTTCAATTCATGAATTTAACGAGTTATCTTAGTCAAAGCGTTACAACTTCTTCATCGACTACAGGCTTTAACCTCTTTTCCTCGCGCATGCGTGTGTGTGTGTGTGTGTGTGTGTGTGTGTGTGTGTGTGTGTGTGTGTGTGTGTGAAATGCGGTGCTGAATTGAAATAGCTGGACAGTTTGATAGCCGAATTATAATAGGCCGCCTAATAAAAATAACAATAATAGTTATTATTATTATTATAATTTAATACATTAATAGGAGAATGAGACACTTGACTATCGACAGAAACATCTGCTTCGTCGATATCTCTCACTATCGTCGATACACGATACTATCGTCTATTGGCACAACCCTAGAGCCCATACAATATGGTTAACTAATATAGAGCTGCACAATATTGAAAAAAATATATTTATAATATAATTTATCATAATTTTTATTAGAGTTTTTATTAGCTTTATAATAATAGTAATAAAAATCAAATTATATTTTTACATTTATGTTTATATAAATCTACTCTGAAGATTATTTTAATACGAACTATCCTTTTGGCATAAACTGAAACCTCTTTAATTAACCTTATAGTGAAGAGTTTAAAAGAGTTTTATAGGCCACAGTTCCACTCTTTTTGAACTATTCAGTAACTTATTTTAAAATAATTATTATTGATTTTTATTGTGATTATTATCAAATAAATGATTAAAACAATAAATAAGTTGTAGTAATTATGCTAATGTCCTATTGAATAGAAAATAGAGTAAATATATGCGCTATATCATGATCTGTATGTGTGTAGATGAACACAGTACCACACTTTTCTCTGAAACCTTATTTAATCAAATCACTGCTTGTAATTTGATAATCGCACCAAGCTGTATGGATTTTATTTCAATATATATCAAGTATTGTTAAACTAAATTGAACTGGACATTTTAGTAGAGTGTGTTTAATTACTGCCTCAGCTCATGTGAATGTTAGACTTTATGCACAATACATTTTGACACACCACCTGCTTAGTTTTTTTGCTCCTCAGCACAGCTGCATACACACTTTCGAACACCGCCCCTATGTGTATTGAGGGTCTGAACGCTTTTGTCTGGAAAACATTAGAGGACTGACTCAGCAGAAGTGCCACGTATCTTAGAAAACATGGGTGTGTGCTTCATTTCCTTCCTGTAGACCATTGGTTTTGCTTCATTACTCTTATTTTACTTTGGAAATCAAGCTATGACCCAGGACAGATCCAAAATAGTTTATTGTACAAAAGTAAACTAAACTGCCTGATTGTTTTAAGCTCTCAGCAGCCAGTAATTCTCCTCACAAAGCATATGGTGGTTGACAAACTATGTTTATCCTTCAACTCTCTAGGGATACCTTGGCAACTGAATCACCATTGGCTAGTAAATTTATTTATTTATTTATATTTATTTATTTATATATAAATAAATATAAATAAATAAATCTATTTATATTTATAAAAAATATAAATCTATTTATATTTATATAAATATAAATATAAATTATTTATTTATGTATATTTATATTTACATTTACATTTATTCATTTAGCAGACGGTTTTATCCAAAGCGACTTACAAATGAGGACAATGGAAGCAATCAAAAACAACAAAAAGAGCAATGATATACAAGTGCTATAACAAGTCTCAGTTAGCTTAACACAGTACACGTAGCAAGGGCTTTTTAATAATATAATAAATAAAAAGAAAACATAGAATAGAAAAAGAATAGAGCAAACTAGTGTTAGAGGTCTTATATATAATTGCATAATAAATTAAAATAAAGTAGAATACAAAAAGATTAGGATGAATAATAGTTAGATTTTTTAAAGAATAGAATTAGAATATAATATATATATATATATATATATATATATATATATATATATATATATATATATATATATATATATATATATATATATATATATATATATATATATATATATATATATATATATAATTAGTGGTGGGCCGTTATCGGCGTTAACGTGCTGCGTTAACGTGAGACTCTTATCGGGCGATAAAAAAAAATATCGCCGTTAATCTATTCTCAAAGTTGGGTTCGGAGCTAGGTCTATACTACGCAAACTATCATGACTTTCACCTTGATATTTTAGCTCGGATGTATGCCGTTATTTCCCTGTCAAATGTCGAGAGCGCATTATTGTAGCGTGAAAGTACATTAATATAATGCGCGAGCGCGAAGCTCTCTGCTCGCGCGCGGGAACTGGGCGCGCGCTCTCAGATACACGTTGCTCTTGTAAGAATTTTCTTTGGGCTCGCTCAGAGAGTATGCCTGCACTTAAAACGTGTTCATACATGTTTACTTTAAGCGAAGAGGAGAGATTCGCGATTGCACTGAACACGTTTTAAGTGCAGGCATACTCTCTGAGCACAGAGAAAATTCTTACAAGAGCAACGTGTACCTGAAAGCGCACGCTCAGTTCCCGCACGCGAGCAGAGAGAGATTCGCGCTCGGGCACATTATATTCCGCGTGCGAGCAGAGAGATTTGTGTGTGAAATAATGATGGGAAGTTCGGATAATTTTACCGACTCGGACTTTTGAGTTTCGTTCAGCAAAATGAACGAATCTTTTTTCGAGTCATTTCGTTCATTTTAGCAAAATGTAATTAAAATGTTATGTGTTACTTCCCCACATCTAGTACTTACGCAAACGTTGATCACACTACAAACAATACAAAACTAAAATGCTAGAAGATACAGAAAAAAATATTCATTCTTTACCTGGGTCTTCAGTCTGTGATTAGCTCACCTCACCTCTTATCTGACAAGAAGTCTTCGGGTTTAAGTCATTCCTTAATCAGGTGACAGCCCCATACGCAAAACTAACGCAGTCTTGAGCCGGAAAGAGATTTGATTAGTTCATTCATGAGTCTTTCGGGTCTCGGGTCGAGTTTGACTCGTTCCTTAATCAGGTGACAGCCCCATACGCTATTTCTGACATTTCTGTCACTGTGTTTTTGCTACTGTTTGTTGAGGATCTGTGTTTTTTTTATTATTTTATAAATAAATAAAACCCTGTTATAAATAAAATATTGATTAATTTGTCTTTTTGACTGTCTATCGGTAAATAAACACTAGGCTATATAATAATATAATAATCCAAGCTTACAATAAAAAGTATTTATAGACTAGTTTGTTCATTTTTACTCCAATTTTGAGTTTGCTGGTATAATAATTGCTTTTACTAGGCAGACTTGACATATTGGTGTAATATATGTATAAGAAGATTGCTCAAAAAAGGACATAATGACATACATTAAAAGCAAATAACATTTTGAATTTGAATTATTAATGTTAGTTTAAAACATTAAGGTTATGATAACTTCAGCTTTAACAGTTTTAACCCAGCTCAGAGTGAGGAGGATACTTCAGATCCTGGTGCTACTGCCAGTGCAGGGGCCATGTTTTGGGAAGACTTTGACGAGAGGGTAGCAAGCTTGAGGCCTTCTGCTACCTCTTCTAAGACCTCAGATGCTATAAAGGAGATGCGAGCCTACCTTGCAGAGCCACTCTTACCCCGCATATCAGACCCTCTGGCCTGGTGGAGGAGATGTTCACCAGTATACAAAAGCCTTTCTGAAAAGCCATCTGAAAGAATTTTTTCTAAAACTGGGCAGATTATCTCAGATAGAAGAAACTCAGCCCATCCAAGGTCCGGGAGCTTGTTTTTTTTGATTGCAAACATGCCTTAAAGCAAGTCCTAAAAGTGTGTTATTTATTTTAAAGCTTATTTATTTTTATTTATTTAGAAAAAGACTAGCTTGTTGTTGTTGTTGTTGTTGTTGTGATTTTAAAGGTAATTTGTTATTGTTATAAGGCTCCATAGCTTTAGTATCTCTTAATATTCATTTATTTTTTATTTAAATGGTTTAAAATTATTTTGGGAATAGTTATCCTCTTTGATAAAGTTTTTATTTTGGCACAAAAGTGTTATTTATTTTAAAACGTATTCATTTTAAATTATTATGTAAAAAAAGCAAAGCTTGTTGTGCAATATTTTTTTTTTTTTTTTTTTTTTTTTTTTTATATTGTACTTTTAAAGTTAATTTGTTAAGGTCATTAGACCCTGTGGCTTTATTATCTTTTAATTTCAATTTCATTTTTAATTATTTACTTTTTTATTATTTTAATTTATTTTGGAATAGTTGTCCTCTTTGTTACAAAGCTTTTCTGGCACAAAAATAAACAATAAACAACAATTCAAAAGTAAGTACACAGTGTTTTTTAATGTTTATAAAGTGTCATGTTACGAAAGTATGGTTTACACAGACAATCTGATTTAATAACCGCACAATTTAACAAAAACAAACAAACAAACAGACAGAAAAAAATATAAACATTTTAAGCATAACCAACTCTTTATTTCCACATTCAGTGTTATGGAAAAGTACCATCATGACAGAAATTAAAAGCAACAATTTGAAACCAGAAATGCATCACGTAACTGTAAGAGTAAATAATAGGGCTGCAACTAACGATTATTTTGATAATCGATTAATCTGTCGATTATTTTTACGATTAATCGATTAATCGGTTTATGTACTTATATTTTAGTTTTTTCCATTTTTTTTCCCCAAGTAAATTATTAATAAATGGTCTTTATCCTTCAGCATAGATTTTTTAAGAGATTTTAACCATTTTGCACTGTCATATCCTCATCAAAAATATACCTGGAGTTGTTTTATTATGTGTTAGTAATCCTTTGTCGAACTCTTCTGCAATCAGAACACTGACCCATACTCTAGCAAATTTCACAAGGAGATTTCAAATAATGTTTTCACCATGGCAGTCCTTAGAGCTCCTAAAGTAGTTTAACATCCTGAACAAAGCTTATTAAGGAATCTTTCAGAACATATTTTCACGAAGAATAAGGATAAAACAGAATAAGATTGCAGTGCGTTGTATTTTATTATTTACTGGGAAACAGCTTTATAGCTTTTGCTGTGAAATTGTAAACAATCCTTCGAATAAAGTGCTAATGGCATGAAACCTGAATGGAACTCACAATTTAAAGTAAAATCCATCAGAAGGTTGTCCAGAAAAAAAAATTGGACACACACAAAAAACCTGCTGTGTGAAAAAGAGCGGTGAATACTTAGAAAAAAAGTGCATTTCAAATATCTTTAAACATTTACCTCTCTCATTCAGTCATAATTAGGCTGCAAGACTGAATTTTGAACTGGTAAACGACAAACTGATCACAGAACATGTTTGTAAAGCTTTAAATGTTAACTGTTAAAAAGCAATGTTCTCAGCTTTTACGACTAAACATTTGCAAACAACATTGTACTGGAGAATCTGCACAAATGAAAGTCTTAGGGGCCGTTCACAAATCGTGCCTAAAAACGCGTGGAAAACGCTAGGCGCACCGCTTTCTCCTTCTTTCCAAAGCGCTCGGGCAGAAGCGCCCCTGAGGCGTCTGCCTTTGCTAAGCAACCATGACGTGCTCTCTCCTTGAAGACGCGGAAATTTCAGCAAAGGATAAATGGATTTGATGCTCAAAACATCGCTTGCAGTAGCTCTGCTACTAAATTTATTTCAAAATGGAAATCCATATACAACTATGATCAGCTGTTCCTTTCATCTTGACTGAGCTTTTAACGTTGTTATGGGAAAGGATGAAGCTGATTGGTTAGTTCTTGTCACATGACCCGCGGTGCGCTTGCAGCATTCTGAAAAGTTTAAATGTTTTTAACTCGATGCGGTGCGGTGTTGGAAATAACGAACATGAGCGCGCAAAAGATGCGATATGTGAACGTCCCCTTAAACAGTTCAGTAGTGCAGAGTTTACAGGTTACTCTTCTTTTTTAAAGGCTCAAAGTAAAGTTCTCCCACATCACGCTGAATGCTGCAGAGACGCTGTTCGGGAAGCACGTGACATAAAACGAGGCCAGCTATTGGCTATTCGCTACCTCTCCTGCTGTACTGGCTGAGTAAAACCTCCGGTGGCTCATTACTGCCACACTTTGGTCACCGCAGATTTGAAATATGCGCGAAATAAGCCGCTTACGGCAAAGAAAAGTTATTTAGCAACGAATCGATGACTAAATTAGTTGACAACTATTTTAATAATCGATTTTAATCGATTAAATCGATTCGTTGTTTCAGCTCTAGTAAATAATAATAATAATAATAAATAATAAGTACTACGCATCCATTTGTAAGGAAAGTTGTAAATTAACTAATTACTCTAGCCAATGTTGTCACATCACGGGACAAAAGAACGAACAACCCGAAGAACCGAAAGATGAACTAATCAATTCTCTTTCCGGCTCAATACTGCATTCTTTTACTGTCTATGGTTTTAGCTTATGGGTTTGTCACGTGATTAAGGAATGACTCGACCCGAAGACTCATGAGATGAACTTATCAATCCTCTTTCCGGCTTAGACTCATAGACCGTAAAAGACTGCATTGGGTTTAGCGTATGGGGCTGTCACATGATTAAGAAACGAGTCAAAAACCCGATAGACCCGAACTATGAACTAATCAATTCTCTTTCCGGTTCAAGACTGCATTGACTGACAGGTGAATCACTACTACTAGAACAGAACCTATAGAATAATGCGCATACGCGGCTCAACGAATCACTCCCCGAGACGACTCATTCTTCCCGAGTCACATTAAAGATTCGTTCAAAATGAACAGTAATATTGTGAAATATTATTACAATTTAAAATAATTGTTTTTAAATTTATTATACCAATAATATTGTTATTGGTACTGTTTATTTCATTATTTTATGACTTTATTTTGAATGATTACTCAATCTAACTTTTTGAAATTTTACTAGAATGGTACTTAATATCGTCTGGGTCACATTTTCTTTTACCTTGTGTAGCATTTCATTTTTTTTATAATATAGTGTTTTTCCTCCCATTTAAAAGTTGATAAGTCTATTCTACCTAAATATCCATCAATATATAAGTAGTTGCATTTTATTATTTGCATTTAACATATTTTTCCTGCTGTTCAGAAAAGATCTGCAATCCCACAGCCCTGTTAAAGACGGTTCCCAGTCCTCAGACATGCTTGGACACACATGTGCACACACTTTAGGCAAATGGAATGTAAAGTGAAGGCAGTTCCTGTATGTTATAGATGGGTGTTTCCCTCTCCCTGAACATTCATTGGTCGTTGTTCTGCTTTAGCTCTCCTCCCTGCAGACATTTCCTCCTCACACATAGGATGTATGTACATTTATGGCGTCTCGGGTCAAAGAGTCATGCATGGCTTTAATGTACAGCAGAGGAGTGCTCCACCCCACCCCACCCCCAAACACACATAAAGTCAGTGTTTCAGGGTCTCTGTATGACCTACTGTGTTCTGTGCACTCAATACGTCACAGCCTTCTGCATAGACAATGCATTAGACTAGACCAGGGGTTGGCAACCTACGGCACGCGTGCCAACAGTGGCACGCAGAGGGATAATCGCTGGCACGCAAGCAATAAGGAAAACTGTATAATGACGTACAGTTTGATGTAATAACTTCTCATAGTCACACAGCCTGTTAGGAGCTACAAATACTATTAAAGTGTGAGAATTAACTTGCATGGATGCACGTGCAAACACTGCACATACTAGGTGCTTCAGATCAAAGCCTCGGTCTAACAGCACTCGTCAATGTCAAAATGACTGAGATGGCCAATCAGATCAAAGTAGGCGGGGTTTACTGTTCACAGAAGCAGAGCGTGAAGCGTCAGTTTAACGTTAAAGAGAGTGAGGTAAGATGAAGCTGCAAATCAATTAACATTATTCAACTTTTAATAATACGTTTTACCATAGAAATGTTAAATGATCTAAAGCTATATCCAGTGATGAAAAATTTTCTGAAATATGGCCATTTTGAGAGAAAGAAAGTGGTGGGGGGGGGGGGGTAAATTGTCTCTCTCTGCAGACATTGAAGCGATTTTGCCCCTTTGTTGTTGAGAAACATGATGTAGCGATTCAGTATCGATTAATAAAAGTAGCGTGACAACACTCTGAATGCTACTTTTTGCACAGCACGATCTCAGATCTCTGTGTGCGAGTGGTGTGTGTTGTGTGTGTGTGTGTGTCTGTGTGTGCACGTTCATCAATTAAAGCAGTGCATTAACGTTGATTAAACGTTAAAAAAACTTTTTTTTATCGTATAATAAAAAATTGTGTATGTACCGTTTAAATACAGAATTATATCGGGGTGTGGGGGGGGGGGGGGGGGGGTTGCTGTGTTGGCACAGTGGTTAACCATAAAAATAAAAAATGGCACGTCATGCCGAAAAGGTTGCTGATCCCTGGACTAGACCATCTGCAGTTGTAATGCCTATTTTATTCATCTGACGATTGTTAGGCATTCAAAATTTAAATCTAGTTTGATTAATTAAAATTATGCCAAAAAATTATCTGTACAAAGCTTAGGAGACTGACAAACACTCCCAACACATTAGCATTGTCCTTGCAATCCTCTTTTTGACTCTAGTAAAAAAAAAAAAAAAAAAAAAGGTACAAATCTATTGTAAACATTCATTGTGTATTTGTGCATGTACAGGGCATGGCCTTCACTCTGAAGGAACGGCAGATTTTGGGCATTCATGGTCTGTTGCCACCGAAGATCGAGACGCAGGACACTCAAGCCATGCGCTTCCAGAAGAACCTGAAGAAGATGTCCGACCCACTGCAGAAGTACATTTATTCACTTTGATACCCATTTCAGAAAACAGTTTGATTTGAATTTATGTTTAATTTAAAATGTCCATATAAAATTTTACCATGTTTACTATAAGAAATTCTATATTTAAGGCTGTGTGGATAAAAAATAATATTAGTCAATATATATAACATACATAATAGTCAGGTATATTCAGGTGCAATATCATGAAAATTTTCTCTCTTTTTTTTTATTTTTGCAACATTTCAAAAAGTTAAACTTATATATATTCTAGATTCATTACATATAAAGTAAAACATTTCTAAAGTTTTTTCTGTTTTAATTTTGATGGTTAAAGCTTGCAGCTCATGAAAGTCCAAAATCCAGTATCGCAAAATATTAGAATATTTTCATTTGAAATGAAACTGAAATGTTTTACTTTACATGTAATGAATCCAGAATATTTGAAAGTTTTACTTAAATAAAACATTTTTTTCATGATATTCAAATTTTTTGAGATGTACCTGGAATTAGGGTATATATACCTATTTATTAGGGCTGGTAATTTAATGCGTTAATTCGATTAATTAATTATGAGGAAATATAACGAGTTAAAATTATTAATGGATTTAATGCACTTGGCCCGCTCCAGACCTACAGTATGTGGATCATCTGCCATTTCATACAGTTGATTGATGACTAATATGAGGCATGATGATGCCTGCTTCAAGTCGAACAAGCCTAATGATTCAATGAACCACTCATAAAGAACCAATTACTTCACTCCTGAATGAATCAGCCATTTGAACGAATCAAACGAATGAATAAATGACTCGATGACTTAATCATTAAGACATTACCACCACCTACTGGCAGGTTTAGTTTATTATTTAGAGTATCATTTCATTAAAGAAATAATTAAATATTTTGGTAGTAATAATAATAAAATTAAGAAAATAAATTATTGAAGTTATAGTTCACCCAACCAAAAATGACAATTCTGTCATAATTTACTCATATTTAAGAGTATATGTAATCAATTTTATCAAACAAAATATTTCTTGCTGAACCTACTTTTTGTCATCTCTGTTTGATGATTTGCACAACAATGACTTTAAATTATATTTTCAGAGCAATTTCTCCAAATTTGATGTGCGGTTAATTAGATTAATTAATCACCACATCATGTAATTAATAAGCTAAAAAAATGTAATTGCTTACCAGCCCTTTATATATAAATATATATATATATATATATATATATATATATATATATATATATATATATATATATATATATATATATATATATATATACACACATATAATTAGTCAACGTACAATATCATTATCTGCTTTTTATGGTCTTTATAGATAAAATTACAAAGCTAAAATGTCAAACCCAACGTTATTTGACACTCCGTTTCTGTTTGAAAATATGTCCAATTACAAAAGTTAAATCATTTTTAAATGCAGATTCATATACGGGTTGATTTGAACAGGTACATCTATCTGATGGGGATTCAGGAGAGGAACGAGCGTCTCTTCTACCGCGTGCTGATGGAAGACATCGAGGCTCTCATGCCCATCGTCTACACACCTACTGTTGGTCTCGCATGTACTCAGTATGGACATATCTTCAGGCGGCCCAAGTAAGCTACACTTTAATTATTACCTATTTGGCCATGATACATTGAACCTTTTCTGTGTAAATCTCATCTGTGATTGTATGCCTCAGAAGGTTTTGAAGTTATTTTTAGATGTGCAAGATGGCAAATATGTTGCATATTAGGGGTGTAACGGTATGCAAAAATCATGGTTCGGTACGTACTTCGGTTTTAAAGTCACGGTTCGGTTCATTTTCGGTACAGTAAGGGAAAGAAATGCAAACATTAAACTGCAGGTTGTTTATTACTATAAACTTTTTTTAACAATTTGTTTACACGTTTTTTTTATACTTTTTAATAAAATATATATAAAATAAAAAAAGAATAAGAAATAAAATACTGCTGCAAAGTTCTCCACTAAATAAAATACTCTCTGTCTCAAACCAATATCATATAATAAAAATAATGAAAAATATAAATAAATAACTATGATTACAGTGCAGCATTACCAATCCCAGCTTGTAGGCCTGCTCAGATTTAAAATATATATATATATATATATATATATATATATATATATATATATAACTTTTCCAAAGTGTAAATTGCAGCATGAACAGTTTCAGTTTTTAGACCTGCTCAGATTTCGTTATTGCGTTGGACCGATCGGAATTAAGAGTAAAGGTCTGTTTAAATGCTGACGGGAGCTGCGTTTGAGTTACAATCGTTTTTTTCCTAGTTGTAGTGATGTTCACACTTGCGTGATGCCTTTTGAAAACCTTAGGCCGGTGACACACTGGCATACTGCACCTGATAGATATTGTTGTCGTGAAGACAAGATCCTGGTCTGTCGGCGGCCTCCCTCTATGTCACCTACAGTAGCAGCAGCGCGCCATTGCCGCGTCAGGCACGATTCTGGTGTGTAAAGACACAAAAAACGCGAAGCAGCCATCACGGAACTGACACGCAGCAGAAACGCCACACTCACGCCACGCAGCCAGTGTGTCACCGGCCTTAAAATCAGCTGCAGGGTGGGATTTGCGCTGAACGAGGAGACTTCCGACACTTAATATGTTTGTTTGGAAACACGAAAATTTACTTATGTTCCGCGCACAAAATATTGCATTTGTTCATTCGGTACACACGTGCACCGTACCGAAAGCCCTGTACCGAAACGGTCTGGTTCGAATACACGTACCGTTACACCCCTATTGCATTTTGGAAACACTTCTCACCTGGTGCTCAAATAATGTGTCGGTGAAACTGAGAGCAACTTGCGCAGAATTTACAACATCACAGCGAAATAAATTAAAATAATAATTGCTAGATGTTAATAGAAAAATTACTTGTCTTCCCTGGCTGCACGCAAAAACAAATACGGTGTGACCAGTCTGATTGATGAACGAATAAATCTTATGAACCAGTTCTTTTAATAAATCATTCAATGCAACACACAAACTCATGAATCATTGGTTAGAATCAGTTTAATGAACACCGAGTCAGTCAGGACATTTACAGGTTTAACATTTTACTCACTGAACTGCAAGTTAACATTACATTCGATCATGTACACAATAAACCAACTGTTACTATGTGTTTAGGGTTCGTGACATTTACATATGGCAATGTGTAGTTTAAAGTAGATGCAAAACATCAATATATTTTACCAGAAAAGTATCGTTTAAGTATTCATTTAGGACCATTTTTTGAATGTCATAGCAGGTGAAATGTATGCAGAAACAGTTTGTGTGTTTGTTTTGCAGAGAGACTGATTTTTTTGTCTTTTTCCACAGAGGTCTGTTTATCTCCATTAAGGACCAAGGACATGTTCGTTCCATATTGGATAATTGGCCAGAGACCACTGTCAAGGTATTGAATTTCAACATTCCAGCATTCCGGTGCTTTTTAATTTTTATTGAAGTGCATTTTTGTTGACACTCTTTGATTATTACGTTTTGTTATTTTTCCATTAGGTTGTTCTAAACACATGACCGCATTTAGATTCCATTTAGACTGTGACGTGTATATTAGTTTGTTTTTTAGAGTTGGAGTTTGTGTTAGTACAGTGAGGGATCTTTCATATGTGTTTGCAGGCTGTAGTGGTGACTGATGGTGAGCGTATCCTGGGTCTAGGGGATCTGGGAGTGTATGGGATGGGTATTCCTGTAGGGAAGCTGTGTCTTTATACGGCCTGTGCTGGAATCCGGCCTGAAAGTTGTCTGCCGGTCTGCATTGATGTAGGCACGGATAACGAGGTTGGTAACCATTCAATGCCAAAACAATCATCAGTGACAAGATTTAATGGCTGTATAGAGCTCTGTGTATATGTATATTCATATACGTGTATGCATACCAGTGTGTTAAATAAACTAAATAATGCATTAATAAAACATAATAAAATTGCATATAATACATAATATATATTTTATTTATTTTTTTATTTAAATTAAATGTTTAAGTAAATAAAAATGTATTATGATTTATTATCTTAACTTTATAGTCACATCTATCTATAAATAAAATGTCACAATATATATAAATGTAAATATATATATATATATTTAACACATTTTTTAAAGTTGTGATGATAAATCATATATATACAGGGTTTGAAATTACCACCTGCCAGGTAAACATCAGCCGTGTCGGGTAACGCTGTCAAATCACTAGACAATTTGGTGGGTTACTTTTCACAAATTATGTTCACTCAATCTGAGCAGATTTAGTGTAAATACTGAGTCATCATGATACATCAAATACAGTCTAATTGCACAGCATCTACGCATATCTAGCTAACTTGAACATACCCGACAAATAACTAAATACAAATAGACTCATACTGTGTCTACAAGAGACAATAGAATCCATTGTAATCCGTGATGCTGTCTACACTGGATGTGGTGCGACACTACATATCCCCGACAGTAAACTGATGCCTCGTTCAATTGATGACTTACTGACACAAAGTTCAAATGATTTTCAACGGCTGCTTTGACACATTGGGCCCTATCATACATAGGGCTGCTCGGCCGATCGTTATGCGCATCTCGTCAGTAAAGCCGGTTCTGTAATCAGCGGTAAATTCCATCAGGTGCGTGATTTCACATAGAGCAGTTGTTACTACACAGAGCCGTTGTTAACTGAGAAAATGCGCAAATCCACGTTTATTTGTGCATCTTCTCAGTTAACAACGGCTCTGTGTAGTAACAGCTGCTCTATGTGAAATCACGCACCTGATTTTGTGTGTTTTTTTCCCCCAAATCAGTGACATCATTTATGAACTTGGCAATTAAAGAGTTAAAATAGTTTTTGTAAAGTAGTTTTGATCAGGACTGAAGTTGATTAACAGATTTATGCAAAAAAAATTAGAAAAACTATGAATCTGACACATTTTTACAGCAGTTTAATTGAGTGGATGTTTTCATCCCGAACATAAAGAAAGTGTAGTGAATTTGAACAATGCACAAGGGTTAAAAATTTAGTAGCCAAATTGACTGGTGAATGAAAAAGTTAAATTCAATCCCTGTTATTCCTGTCAAACGATTAATCGCATCCAAAATAAAAGATTTTGTTTACATAATATATAAGTGTGTACTGTCTATATTTATTATGTATATATAAATACAAACACATGCATTTATATATTTACGAAAAATGTTATGTTTATATATGAAGTATATTTATATATAATAATATAAAATGTAATCATATAAATGTATATACATGTAAATATTTTTTAAATATATACTGAATGTGTTTGTATTTATATATGCATTATAAACAGTACATATATATTATGTAAACAAAAACTTTTATTTTGGATGCGATCATGATTAATCACTTACAGCACTAATATATATATATATTATATATATATATATTGTTCTGGAATTAAGAACAAAATTCACATATTTTAAAATTTTAACAATCAAATAATTATACTTCTACTTATTTTATTTATTTAAGTTGTAATTATAAAAGTTGAAAAAATTATAAACTTTTAAAAAAATTATACACTTTTAAAATGTATTTAAAAAAAATTTAAATATATAAAAGAAAAAGAAGTGTTTTTGTGTGTTTCTGCAGAAGTTACTGAGGGACCCGTTCTACATGGGTCTGTATCAGCGGCGTGACCGTTCCCAGCGCTATGATGATCTCATAGATGAGTTCATGGAGGCTGTGGTGGATAAGTACGGACAGGACACCCTCATACAGTTTGAGGACTTCGGAAATCACAACGCCTTCCGATTCTTGAAGAGATACCGCGAGAAGTACTGCACCTTCAATGATGACATCCAGGGTGTGTACCAGTACCGCGCTCATTACTTACTATTACTACGTTTTTGTTTATTTTAATTTCAGTTTTTTTTAAACCAGTTAGTAATTTTAGAGCTTCAACTTTGTTTTTAAATTAAAGTTTTTAGCCTAATATTTATATTTTATTTAACATAGCCAAAATGTTATTACTTTAACATTGTTAATGATAACAGTAGTAGCACTTAGCAGTCTGATTCATTTTACTGAATAAGTTCATTTGATTCAATGCACTGGTTCATAAGCAGAAATCATAGTTAAATCCATTTTAATTTAAACAAGCATCATTAGTACTATCACTCATAGTCTTAGTGCTTTTAACAAAGTCCTAATTACAAGAATTAACCACTGAATCAAATGAACCAGTTCAATATGTTATTTAGTGCTTTAAACAAACTTCTAAAGCTAAGTGTTAAACTTTGACACATAACTCCTGAATCGTTTGTGCTCCAAACATGATTCATTCTTCATGCATATTTGATCGCTTTTTTTATTTTTATTTGTGCTTGTCTGTTGTGTTTGTGAATCTGCAGGCACTGCATCAGTAGCTCTGGCAGGTTTACTGGCAGCTCAGCGTGTTGTAGGGAAGCCAATAACTGAACATAAAGTCCTGTTTCTGGGGGCTGGAGAGGTGAGCACAAGTGACACATTTTAAAGACACAATAACACAAACCCAGTCTTTTAATCTGAGTGGATTGATATGAGATTAAACTTCAGTGTAACCTGTGTACTTAAGATGGGATTGGTTATTTTTAGGCTGCTCTGGGAATCGCTAATCTAATCGTGATGTCGATGATTGAGGCGGGAATGTCTCAGGCAGAAGCCAGAAAGAAAATCTGGATGTTTGACAAATACGGTCTGTTAGTAAAGGTGAGCATAAGAGAATGAGTGTGCCTTAAATATGTATACAGCTTCTTTTTTTTTTTTTTTTTTTTTTTTTTACACCAAATCAAAGTTATAAATATCTGAAAGCCTTAGCATAATAAGACAAAATTTCAAACTAAGTTAGTGTTTGCAAGAAACATAAACTTGTCTGTCATAATTTGTTTGCAGAAACCAACATAAGTCTGATTGTGTGCAAAAGCACTATCACTTTCCTGATGATAACTTATAAGCCAAACGATAAATCCTTTGCTTTAGTGAGTTTTAAAAAAAATCACTAATACTACGAGCAATAGTGCTAATGATGTTTCCTTTAATTAAAATGGATTTTAGTATAAAAATTGAATATAGACTATTAGTCAATCCTGGTTTTGAAATGGTTTTCATTTTTATTTTATTTATAAAAAACAGCTAAAATCAAAAAATACTTACTGAACCAAAACTAAAACTGAAATAATAAATTTATTAAACAAATATTAATATTAAAATAAATAAATTGCAAGTGCAAAATAACAAACTAATTTTTTTTTAACTACATTTAACAATTAAAACTGAAAATTTAAAAGCTATATTAACTGAAGGTTACTATACTACTGAGGTTGTGTGCAGTGTCTGAAATGTAATCAGAGTATTTTAGTAAGCTTAGCTAAATGACTATCTGAGCTCAGGTCTCCTTTAAAACTGTAAACATGAATTCCTAAAAATCTGCATCGTTTACACACAGTTCTTTTATCCCACATGCTTTGAGACTCACAACTGCAGTCCAGTAATCTGGTGTGTGTTTCTGTTTTTCAGGGCAGAGCTTATGAGACCGATAGTAATCAGGAGGCTTTTGTTCATCCTGATCCAGGGGACGTGAAAAGCTTCTTAGACGCTGTCAATGTTATTAAACCCACTGCAATCATCGGTAAGATGAGCTGCTCTCTCTGTGTCTTGTGCGGAAATCAATCCCAACGTTAATCATTCTTCCTCTGCTTAACCTTTAAAGGTTTAACCTTCATTTTATTTAGTTTCTTTTTAAAGTTAGTCAAGCATTATACCAAAACAGCTGTCATTTATTTCTTCATTAGAATTCAACAAGCTCTTTTTGTTGTTGTACCGTTAAACCTGGCCTGTCGTTGTTTTATTGTTACATATATATTATAGTTTATGCGTATACTGTAGCTGAATGCATCATACATAACCCCTGAATCCCGTATTAATGCATGTATGCATGTTTTGTCCTCTTTCTCAATATCATCAGGTGTGTCAGGTGCCGGCCGGCTCTTCACTCATGATGTTATTAGAGCAATGGGCAGCTTGAACGAGCATCCCATAATCTTCGCCCTCAGCAACCCGACTGCTAAGGCAGAGTGTACAGCTGAAGACGCCTACAGCCTCACACAGGTTAAAAATCATTCATGCATTAACCCTGTAAAGCCTGACAAATGAACAATATATCCTGAGAAATCTAAAATAAAAAAAATGTGCATGTTTTTTGTCTCATATAGTATCCCAAACTGAGCAAAAATATGTAATTTGGTGCAGTTGCTGATTTTTATATGGCCAAAAAGTAAGATTCTATGTATTGTAAATGAGATCTTGATAGCAGTGTATAGCAGACTACTTAGAAAAAATGCATATAAATATCAGTTGTCTCTCTGCATCTCCAGTAATATGTCTTAGTAAGATGATATTTAAATGTTTAGTTTCATGATCAAAGCTCTGTAGTTTCAAAACATCTCCTCATTGTATTGCAGTTGTGTACATGTAGAGTAAGTGAATATATTTCTGTTTCAGGGAAGGTGTTTGTTTGCCACTGGCAGTCCGTTCGCACCTGTGTCACTAGAAGATGGCAGGATACTGACCCCTGGACAGGGCAACAACGCTTATATATTCCCAGGTATTAACATGTCATGCACTAATTATAGCCAGGCAGTAATGAAGGCTTTAGTGGGTAGCTCCAAACACATACATATTTTACATTTCCTAATAACTAATAAGCATATGAAGATGCTTAAGAAGAAATAGTGTAAACCTGGCCTGCTCAGGTTATCATGTGATGACCCATAGGTTGTGATTTCAGGTGTAGCTCTGGCTGTTATACTCAGTGGAGTGCGACACATCAGTGATACGGTCTTCCTTGAGGCTGCAAAGGTAAAATATACAAACCTGAACCACACGGTAGACCAGGTTATACTGTGCATTATGTTTTATTTAAAAGGGGTTAGATTACACATGTATGTATTTCATTTTATTTAATATTTTTTAATTGCACAAGTGATTTTCTGGATCTTTTGTAGTTGATAATCATGCAAATAGCTTTTTGATGCTCTAAAATGTATTTTCACCACTCAAATAAAATCAAGTTGAATATGTTTTTTTTTTTTACATCCAAAGTTGCACATACTTTTTTATGATATAACTGTTCCTTTTTCAACTTGTTGAAATTAGTGCTGTCAAATGATTAATTGTGAATTAATCGCATCCAAAATAATTGTTTACATAATGTGTGTGTACTGTATATTTATATATATAAATATATACTATATATACACACACACATGCATGTATATATTCATGTATATATTTAAGAAAAATATTTTTATGCATTAAGTATATTTATTTTTGATATAATTTATATGAATATAAATATATGCATGTAAATATTTTCAAAATATATACTTAATGCGTGAGTCATTATAAATGGATAATAAATATACACAGAACACACACACATATATTGTGTAAAGAAAAACTTTTATTTTAGATGCGATTAATCATTTTACAGCACTAGTTGAAAAAAAAAATGTATATGGTGGGTGTCAAAACTTGTTTTAATCACAGATTTATTCAAACACACTGTACATTAATTAATAAAGACAACATTAGAAATGGAAACATAAGGCATTTGTAATATAGTGCATATATGCTCCTCTCTAGAGTTATTTTTCAGATGTTATTAGCCCTGCTTGGCCTGTTTGTGAAAAGCAGTTGTTGTACTACCATTTTATATTGTAACTTGATAAAACATATTATTTGTTATTATTTTGTAGACGCTGGCAGATCAGCTGACCGATGAAGAGCTGAGTCAGGGCCGACTGTATCCACCCCTGTCCAACATCAGAGAGGTGTCACTGCAGATGGCCATCAAGGTGTGTGTGTGTGTGTGTGTGTGTTTTAGGACACAGTATGTCAAAAGCTGTGATTAAATCAAATTAAGATACACTTGACTTGGTTCATTTACACACATGTAGTTCATTATGCAGTTTTCAGCGTTTCAGAGAAAAACATTTTTTCAGCGTTTGAGAGAAAAAGTTGTGTTTGGATGTATGGCGTTCCCTTTAATTTATTGCTTACATTTTCTTTAAGTGAAGTCTTAGATTTACCTTCAGAAAACTTTCAGAAATCCTAACGAGGGACACAAAAGTGTCATAAGCCCTCACTGAGACGCTGTGTGTTTTGTGTGCAGGTAATGGAGTACGTGTATTCAAAGGGAATGGCGTTTCGATACCCAGAGCCTGTGGATAAGGAGGCGTACATCAGATCGGTTGTGTGGAACACCAACTACGATTCATTTCTGCCCGAGATCTACGACTGGCCCGGTGTTTCTCACAGCCCTGTAGTAGACTAGACAAACACATGAGAAAACACCAGAAAGAGGGAAACAGAACAAAAACCAGGAAGTCTGAAGGGGGTTTTCATTCTTCTGTTTTAGGCACTCCTTTTTTTGTATTTATTCAGATTTCTTACTTTGGTTAAATGATTTCAGTTTCAGTTTATGGATGAATTTTACAAATCATGCACATGTCCAGGAAACATTTCACTCCAGAATCCAAATAAATATAAACCAAATAATATTTTGCATGAAGAAAATTAAACCTATTTTAATTATTTTTATGACAACACATATTTACCCCAACATGCACTGTGAAATATTTTATTGACTTTTTAAGGTATTTATCCATTATAATATTAAGTCGCATTTCCTGCAAACACTTCTTCACTCTAATATTTTAATAAAAAAAGAAGAAAAAAAACATAACAGCAATGAAAATCTAATAAGAAACCATTTAGAAGAATAAGAATTTACTCAACCTAATTCTACCTAATTTTCATTAAAAATAATAATCAGAATGGTACTAATTAGGCTTTATTTGCTTTATGCTAAATATATTTGATTTGATTTTCTACAGTGTTTTCTACAGCCATCACTCCAGTTTTGAGTTGGATAGCGTGTCTTGACACTCCTTTCAGTTGTTATTATATCCTGTGTGCAATGAAACCTTCTCTAAAATGAAGTCACACTCCATTTGTTTGTGTTTGTTTCTTCTTGTGTCTGTAACTTTCATTAAATTCATAAAGATTAATTTATTTCCTACTGGAGGAGTAAGTACAGGATATGAAGGACTAGCAGAGTTCAGTATATTGGACAATATTACAGTTGTTGAATTATGGCGTATATTTGTCGCTGTGACTGAGTTTTTAGGGCATTTACAAGCAAATATTTACATGCTTAGATTTAACAAGGGGTTCACTTGGAAAATGACCAGCTGACTGTACATTATTCATCTTAGTACACAGCCACTTCCCAAATAAATCAGTGCATGGACATTAAATATTGATTGAAGTTCAAATTACATGGGGGAAAAAAAGAACATGGAGAGAAATTATGAATATAATACTATTACAGCTTGTTTCATGCAAAATATTTGACTGCAGAATACAGCTATTGTCCATTAGAAAAGTAAATGTACCAAAGCTTATACATCTTTATATGGTCACCGCACATCGTACATTAGTTAATTTATATGCCATAGTAAATGCAGTAGCCAAATATCATAAGAACAACATATTATAATCATTTACAAAATTTAGAAAATTGCACAAAAGGAGGTTGTTTTTCTTTTGACAGCATATCGTACAAAATACCTAGTGAACTCTTGTATTCAGGACCAACACAGAGAAGTTACATTTATCAGTCTTTTGGTACTTTAGTTGTGATCAGTGCTGTACACCTGAGATGATCCAGTTGATGTTTTTGAACTCAGTCCTTCCTCACATCTAGAGGTGATAAGCAGGTGCATTGTGGGACTAGATTATTTTGCTATGTGATGCTGCTTTAAAGGCAGGGTAGGTAAAAAAAAAATGTATAAAAAACTTTTTTTCCAAATTTGTTTAAACTTTATTTATATATCAATACATAATTAAAATGTAAGTACTCTGAAAAAGAAAGTATAAAAATCGAGTAACTGTAGACCTCTCACGACTGTTTTAAAGACAGCTCATTATTTCCATTCACTCCACCCCCTCCCTTCTGGGCTCCTTACAAAGCCTCTACTACGGCTCGCTAAGTAATGTTATGTTAGCTATATTTCGCAGCTACGTGTGCTAATGACACATGCTTCATGAAAAAAATATGTATGATCAAAATACAAAAAGAAAGATTTACCTGTCCAGCAGAAATAAAGCCATCAAGGAGTCACTTTTCAGCCCCTTGAGTTCTCTCAGTTCTCGCCATCGCTGGAAAGCCACGCTGATATAAACTCGCGTTTTATTTCTTTGTTTATTCAAAGACTTTTTGTTAATTGCCTTTTCTTGTACTGTTACTGTCTTCCTTTTTTTGCCTGGTTTGCCTTCACTAACTGCATAGGCTGGTACTGTGAAATTTGCTTGCTGTTTCTCTGCCATTGTTTTGGTATTCCTAGGATCCGTGCCTGTTGAATTCCTCAAATCAAATGTGCGCGCGCAAGTGGGCAGGTCATGTGTGGCAAAAGGGTGGTTGCGAGAGAGTGACAGTCGCCTAAGCCAATCCTATGTTTCGTCCCGAAATGGAAATAATGAGCTGAGTTTAATACAGATTAAACGGTCTAGAGTCACTCGATTTTTATACTATTTTTGTCAGAGTACTTACATTTTAATTATGCATTGATATATATAGAAAGTTTAAACAAATTTGGAAGAAAGTTGTTTATACATGTATTACCTACCCTGCCTTTAATGTCTGAACACTAGGAGCTGCTTAGAACCCTGTCTGCGTTGTTACAAGTGAAGAATAAACATCTGTGCTCAAATCACTGCTAGTCTGTTGGCTGTATTATTTTAAAATTTATGGTTAAAAATTGAAGCTAATTAAATTAAACAATAAAAATTTGAGATCCTCTTGTGTTATTTTTTTTTTTACTAATAAGAGTATATTTTTTAATATTCATTTTATCGTTAAAATAAGGTGTATTTTATAATATATATAATGTATTTTTATATTTTAAACTTTAAATACTATTTTATATTTGTTTCTTTTATTAAAAAAACATGCATATTTGGGAGAAAAATTGCATATATAATTATTAATTATCTATCTAATTATCTAATAATTATTATTTATCTTTTTTTTTGTAAGTCTTCCTTGATTATAAATAATATTTTATGACAGTGTCCTGCTTTAAGTTAATTACAGTGCATTAATGGAACGTTTTTTTTTTAAGTTTCGTCTAGAATAAAAATTTGTGTGAATTGAAACATTAAATCAATTTGAAAGATTATTTATTTAGCAGTTTGTAAAAGAAAATATATAAATATGTAATTTCTACTTATATGCAAATTGTTTTTTGTATATAATTTCTTGAAGTATTATTATTAAAGGGTTAGTTCACCGAAAAATGAAAATGATGTCATTAATGACTCACCCTCATGTCGTTCCAAACCCGTAAGACCTCCGTAATGACGTCATTGGCCATGATTGCCCTTGATTCAAGCCTTCGGTTTACCCGCGCTCATAACATCAGCACAGAATCAGTTCAGAATCAATCACCAAAACAATCAGTTCGGTTCAGACGCTCTGTGTGTCGGTCTGTTTCACGCTGAATCACACATGCGCAGTATCATCAGCTCCTCGGTTCTCGAATCGGACACGTCTGACAGAAACAGTTATTGACTCAAGAACGAGTCAGTCTTTTGTTCGTTATCTGGCTCGGTGTTCATCTTCAGTTCTCTCTTCACAGCAGTTCAGTCAGTGTACTGTTTGAGTAAATGAATTACTCCGGGATATTGGTTTATTTGAACTCAGAGGGAGTGTCCGCCACATTAAAAAAGTTAACAGCTTAAGTCATTTGTGGATTAATGCGTATTGGAAATGTGAACCGTTTAAAACGATTCAGTTCGATTTGGTGAACTGGTTCAAAAAGATCCGGTTACATCGAATGATTCGTTCGCGAACCGAATATGACAAACTGCTTTGATTTGAACTCTCACACAACAGACACGGAAGAGAAGACGATGCTGAATAAAGTCATAGTTTTTGCTATTTTTGGACCAAAATGTATTTTCGATGCTTCAAAATATTCTAGCTGACCCTCTGATGTCACATGGACTACTTTGATGATGTTTTTCTTACCTTTCTGGACATGGACAGTAGACCGTACACACAGCTTCAATGGAGGGACTGAGAGCTCTCGGACTAAATCTAAAATATCTTAAACTGTGTTCCAAAGATAAATCAAGGTCTCACAGGTTTGGAACGACATGAGGGTGAGTTATTTATGACATAATTTTCATTTTTGGTGAACTAACCCTTTAAGGCTGATAAATATATATTTTTAATTGTATATATTTTAATAATATAGCCTTCAATGCTGATATGGCTTAAAATGGTAAATATGATGATATATTACTCAGCAAAAGTTATTTTTTATTTGAGTCAACCTTGAATCCATTTTAGAGGTTTTTTTTTAAATCAAAAGCAAACAATAAAAACCTTTTATAGATTATAATTTCTCTTTTATAGTTTTTCAAATGTTAGAAGCAAGTGAATACTCAATGAAGCTGGCATGGTGTTAAAACAACAAACTAGCAATTATATACTACTAATCTGCTAATAAAGTAAACATTTAATGTCACTAATTAAGCAGATATGTTACCACACTGATTGAACTTTAATCTTGTTTTATGTCATCTTTTGCATGTTTGAAACCAGGAACCCTTCTATGGGCATCTGAAGAATGGTGAGTCCGTGACTCTAGATAGTGGTCGTGTGAGCGCCTCTGAAGGGCCGTAAGGTGTGTGTGTGTGTGTGTGTGTGTTGGGCGACTGCAGCGGGCCACTGGGGGAGGGGTTTAAACAGGCGTGTCATGGGCCGATGTGCTGGTGACCAGTTTAAGAGTCAGGCTGAGCTCGTGCTGCAGGGGTCAGGTGGAGGTCATCCTCGCTGAAGACTCTCACGCTTCTTATTGTGCTCTAGAAGAATTTGACACAGTAGTATCTTATGTATGGAAGCATTTTTGATTATATTTTAATACAAGGAAATACTTGAATAAAGTCTGCCATTTTCTTGAGTATTGTTTATTTAGAGCTGAGTTTTTGAGTAAATGTGTATTGATTGAGTGGTTGGTTAAATGTAAACGCCTCTCTGTTGGACATCTATGAGCAGGTAAGATTTTAACTTGTTTATTTGTTGTTAATCATTTTATTTTCATAAACAGAGGCTGCTGGACCAGTTGACTGAGGTTGGTAAGTCTTGATGCCTCTTATTAGTCTAATGACAGGTAGAAACAATTCCAGTGTTGTGTATGATGATGCTTTACCCTACAAAGCCTACTGGTTCAGACCTCTAAATTATCAGCATGATCAAAACCTTTCTGAAAAAGCTGTTCTACTGAATCTAAAGTCGTCTGAATGATAGTTTAGGCTTTTTAGCAGGTAAAATGCCTTTTATTATAATTGTAAAAATGTCCACCTTCACCTAATCTTTGTATTGCATTGCATTAGAAACAGAAAACCCTCATTTTCCCTCATTTCAGGGTTAACATACTCAGAGTTTTCACTTAACCTCCTTTGTGAAACAAGCCCCTGGTCTGCACATGATCATTCACACAACAAAGATGAACCTTGTGCAAATCATCCGAAAAAAATCTAATGTAATAGTTTTATGACTAATTTACTAAGAATCGAATCTTTTGTTGTAGTTCATAAAACCATTTTTCTGTAAATGATGGTATTGAATTGAAAGGTTTTACGAACTCTGTAGGCAAAAAGTCCAGATTATGTAAATTGTTGCATTTATAACAATTATGTAAAAAAATTATGTAAATAATTGCATCCAATTTAATGCAGGTAATTTAGGTAACAATGATTTTATTTACTGCGTACAATTTATACAATCCAGAAATTGCAAAACCATTCTTTTTGTATACGAACGTTCAGAAGATTTCTAAAATAGCAAATCTGAAGGATCATGTGACTCTGAAGACTGAAGTAATGATGATGAAAATTCAGCTTTGCATCACAGGAATAAATTACATTTTAAAATATATTACAAAATAAAATGTCAAAATGGTCGATTGGTCTTTTATGCCAAAAGATGATGTTACATGAAGATATTTTGTACATTTCTTACCATAAACATATCAAAACCTAATTTTTGATTAGTGATATGAATTGCTAAGAATTCATTTGGACAACTTTTAAGATATTTCATTGTATTAACCAGTTTTTCCTCTCAATGGATGTTAATTTTTTAAATACTTTTTTTTTAGTGATGCATGTTCATGTTGTCATGGAGATCGAGCAACCTGGGATAAAGAGTTGGTCATACTACTATTTTTGCAGCATGCACTGCAGTATATTGCATGCATAATGATCGATTTGATGGATTTTCAGTGTGACTAAATTAAAGTAATAAACATACGGTACTAAAGAAATGTGAGCTATTCTTGACTCAGTATTTGAGTGCCAAAAGTTGAAGATATTACAAAAAAAATAGATTACAAATACAAAAAAGTGCCCTCATTTCCACTGATAACTGGATGCCACTTGAATTAAACATGCAACTTGGCACAAGTAGTGTTTAGCATTGTGTACTACAGACTATTTCACATATTTAAAATCAAGTATGCATTACTATGTACTGTGTAGTACACTACAGTAGTATTTCATTCTGTACACAGCTTGTGTGTCAACCAGAGAGAGCGATGGTGTGTGTGTGTGTGTGTGTGTGTGTGAATGAGGGACTTGTTGAGCAGGTTGTGCAGGCTGATGAAGATTTTCTGGTGTCTCTCTTCACTTATTACTACTTTTCTGTTCGTGCTCATCAACATAATAACTTAATCCAATCAACAGAAGACTGACTGAAACATAGTATTATGAGAATACAGTAATTTTGCTTTCAGTCATTAAATGTCATTTAACAATACAGCTGTTTTTCTGACACTATTAAATTTGACGAACTTTTATTCATTAGATAAAATTGCATTGTTTTTGTGTTAAAATCAGTGGCTGTTAGGTTTACCTTGAGGCTGAGTATTTACCATGGTACAAAGGTTTCTACCAAAATGCACCAGCTTCAACTGCACTGAAATCAATATAATTTATAACTGCAGTTTTATGCTGAAATGTGGTTACCACATCAGGTTTCATAAAGGAGAACTATACTACCAAACTTTGTGCTTTTCATGAATTTCATCAGATATTTTATTCATAGATATGGAAATATACAGATGAGGCCTAGATGAAGGTAAAACTCAAATCACACAGAACACATTTGTTTTAAATGAAACAATTTATTAAGGAACTTTTAATATCAGAAAAATAAAAATCTTGATTCTTTTTTTACAGCAAATATATAATCTCAGTGCTTTGGCCACAGGACAGTAAGGCCATTTATCATAAAATATATTTTAAACTTTAAGAATACAACTTATATGCCTTCATGTCCCTGCATAAATGTACATACATATTAAAAGAACAGTAAAATGATCAACTACAGAAACATTGTTGAAGTGTGATGGTAAAAAATCCCTCTGATAAACATAAAATACCTAGTCATGTCTAAAGTAGGACTTTTATTTTGTTCATAATGTGGTAGTATGCAGACCTAATGCAGCATGTATATATATCCTTGGCTTTTTTGTTGCAGTTTAGGAATCGTTAGATAATAAATCATGCAGGTGTGCTCTTTCCTGCTCTATAGTACCTAACATCAATACTCTACAAGCTAATACTTACGGCAGCCGACTGCTCGCCATTTAGCCTTAATATATATCTTAAAACTTGTATTATGTATGTATTTGAATCAGAAATATAAACTACAGAAATACTACAAAACTGCAAAAAGAAAAACTTTCAAGGTGAATCTTGAGAGGTTATGGATCTCTGATGCCTTAAGTTTCTCTGAGTTTAGTGGTGTTTGCGCAAAATAAACGGGCAAGTAGTCGTGTCAACCTACACTTCGAGAGGTTTATACCACATTAGCTTTGACAAAACACTCCTCTCACGTCTTAAATGACTCACTCCTCTCGGTTCGACACCATGCCATGTTCTGGCAGGACCCATTCATTTAAGGCAAAGAGAGGAGTCATAAACACATACTGTAATGCAAGCTACGAAAAAGGGCCTCGTGCATGAAATAATTTACACATTTAATCACGACTAATCATTTGACAGCACTTCTTCCATCCAGCTTTTGCATACAACTATGTGGACGGAATCATTTAACTGAATGTGAAATTGGTTTGAAACACAAGCAAAGTTGAAGTTGATCTAAAAACTACCTGCATGTTATTTGACAGTTTAACAGCAATTTATGCATGAACTGATTCCTGAGCAATTCATTCACGCAAATTCAATTTGCTCACAAAATACTGCACCTGAAATTGACTATTAGCAGAAAATGTTGTCACCTTCAGGCTATCAAAGATGTAGATGACTTAGTTTCTTCATCAGAACAGATTTGGAGAAATTTAGCACTGCATCACTCGCTCACCTGTGGATCTTCTGCAGTGAAT
The DNA here is from genome assembly GCF_963082965.1 of Carassius carassius. NCBI lineage: Eukaryota > Metazoa > Chordata > Actinopteri > Cypriniformes > Cyprinidae > Carassius > Carassius carassius. The sequence continues at coordinate 3,446,619 of NC_081759.1, forward strand.
GGGTGCCGTCAGAATGAGTCCAAACATCTGATAAAACATCACAATAATCCACACCACTCCAGTCCATCAGTTAACATCTTGTGAAGTGAAGAGTTGCATTGTCAAGATGTTTTAACTTCAAAACATCTAAAACAAGAGTCCGCTATCCACAACATAGTTTTCTGCTTTGGAGAGCAAGTGATGTAATGCTAAATCTCTCCAAATCTGTTCTGATGAAGGAACAAACTCATCCATCTTGGATGGCCTCAGGGTAAGTACATTTTCAGCAAATTTTTATTTAAGGGTGAACTATTCTTATAATGAGGACATGCAATGCCCTTTGATTTTGTATTGCGTCTGGAGATGCTCAAAGCGGTCCTGAAGTGGAGTTCAGGACGGCTCTTTATGATCGCGTACTGCTCGACTCTAGTGTTGTGAAACAGAAACGAAAGGCCACAGATGCTTTCGCAGCAACATCGCCAATCCACAGCACCACCGTCGTGGAATCAGGCACATGGAAATGTAAACAAACAAGTCGCTACTTTGAAAACAAAACAACAAATAGTGATGGCAATTTAGCACTGCTAAACCCCAGCGCTGCTCGACGCAAAGAACGACGCAACAGCTAAACGCAAAACTTTGAGATGAACTCAACAGTGGTTATTGATCGAAAACCTGTATGTCCCAGTTATTTTAACGTAATAAGGAAGAAGTATTTCAATGTAAAAAATAAACCCATCTCCAACCCCATCCCGATTTTTTCCTCTCTCTATGCATTTTGCAGGATGGAGTTGGAACACTCCAAACAAACAAGGTTTTGCCCGCCCAGGACAAGCGCCGCCACGTTGTCTCCGCAGCGTACGCATGCAGGAACTTGGCTGTGTTTGGGGTAAGTGCGCACGTCCGGCGGAGAGCTGGAGCCTGTGCTGTCGCTAGACGGTGAAAATGCGGAGCCGAAGGCCGGGAGGCTCTTGGAATTCTCCTGCACCAACCGAATCAGAGGATAATCCTCCGGAGGAGACGGAGACAGACGGGATGGAGAGAACCTCTGTATAGTGGGCAAACTCGCTCCTCCCCGCTCGAGAGCGCTCCACAATGTCTGATTGGCCAACGGCGCCGTCATCGTTAGCCCGTCGTAACCCACAGGATCTTCGCTTCCCAAAGGCAACTGGGAATCGCCAAACCAGAACGTGCCTCCGCTGTTGCCGGGACTGAGATCTGCCACTGCGCTGCCTTTCCCGCTGTAGTGGGACTCGCTAGAGTTGCTTCCAAGCGAGCTGGAGCTGTCGTTGCGATAGCCTGCAGCATTGTTGTGGAAGTTTGAAACGCCACCGGAGAAGACCCAGGCTCCGTTGCCGCCCGACTCGAAACCAACATCAGTGCCGTTGTAGTGGAAATCATCATCGTCCACAGTGGTGTCCACACTTCCCACGGTGCGCATCGCAATATGAGCCTCGATCTCCTCCCGAGCTCGATCTACGTTCTCGGGCATCCCGGTCACCTCAAACACAGGTTCTTTGTCGCGGCTTGGTGTGACGATGTAGGTGTGGGTTTGCTGCTGGATCCTCTTGATAGTCGCTCCTTTCGGCCCCACCACGAGCCCTACCATCCGATACGGCACCCGAACCTGGATGCTGGTCTGTCCCGGATGACAAGGAATGCTGTTCGTCGGTGCCACTTTGTTCCGAGATGCCCGGATGAGGGAAAAATGTTCAGCCGCTGACAGAATCTCACGCTTGGCTGTGATGACGTCCTCCTTCCGGCCGGTCACTACAAACATGGGCTCATCTCCTCTCACAGGGGTTTTAATGTAAGTGTTGGTCTTTGCTCTCAGAGCTTTGATTTTGCAACCTGAGGAGAATAGAAATACAAAGACAAGTCAACACTTTGCTAGCTTAAGAAGACATCTATCCATCAATCAATCAATCAATCAATCACAGGCATAGACAAGTGAGCTCTTCACAGGAGTAATGACTGCAGTCCTGGATGCTGATTGGTCAATACTAACAGACTTGATGATCAGGCTTATTACTAAAATTAAAAATAAAAAAGGTTTTGTCTTTTGTTTAACTTTTTTTTTAAACTAAAGCATATATTTTGAATTAGTTTTTATTTATATTTAGCATTTTATTTTAATTTTAGTTAAAGTTTCAATAATTGTTTTGAGGGGGTTTGGGCCTATTTTTATTGTCTAATTTATTAATTTTTATTTCAGTTTGTTATTTTAGTATATCTAGTAAGTCATTTTAGTCACACTAAAATAAAATGAGAAATGTTAAAAAAAATGAAATGCATGTTTTTTATATTTGACTTTTTTTCAGTTTAATTTCACATTTATTTTTGCCTAAGTACTGAAATTGACTTTTTTTATGGTTTTAGTTTCTGTTTGAGTGAACAATAATAACCCTGGTTCAAAGTTAATTCAGGTTTTGAAATACAGGCTACTACAAAAGATGGATAACTTATTTTTTTTTTTTTTTTTAAAGGTAAAACTTTCTGGTAACTAAACTTTCACTTTAATGTAAATAAAAAAATATTGCTAATAGAAATATATTAATAATATAAAAGGTTATACTATATTGCATTATATTGTTATACATGTATTATTAATTAATTATAATAAATTAATAATATACATTATAATAATAATATAATAATTAAACTTCTATATTAAATTAATTATATTATATCAATAATTTTGTTAATTATATATAATTAAATAATTTTGTTAATATATATGTAATTATTTTTTTCACGAGGCGAGGTCTGTGAGAATATCAGCAAGGCGAGTACAAATATGAATCACTAATCCAGCTGGCCTCATTATTGTTGAACACTGTTGAAAAGTGAGACAAGATGAGTCACGATTTCAATATCAGACATGACACATTAACAGTCAATCAAACCCACCCTGCCGACCAACTATCTCCGCCACATGCTCAGATGTGGGCACCATCACACACTCTGTTGTGTTCACGCTCTTCCTCCTGGTATTGAGCGCACACCTCTCACCCTCCTGCATCATCATCATCATCGCCATCATGCTCCCCTGAACCGGGTAACCCTGGGACTCGCCCGTCCCATCCAGGAAGAGCCCATCGGTCCCTGGGGTCTCCAGGGCTGTGAGCTCAGCCCTCAGCTGGTCCAGATCAGTATCATGCCTGATGATGATGTTGTTGTTGTTAGTGTTGGTGGTGTTGTCCTCCTCTGATCCAGTTTGGGACAAGGGCTGGAGGTCCAAAACCGCGCCCAGGACACCCAGATGAGAAGTATCAGGTAGTTCTGATGGACTCTCTTCATCCCGGAGGCTCATCCGGCTCAGGATATGTACCGGTACCGAGAGATCCGGTTCAGTATCGTCGGACTCCAGGAATTGAGCTGTGTTACTGGGCATGCTCGACCAACAACGTGTCCTGCTTTCACTGCGGGACACCCATAAACAAACAAAAGTGCCATGACAATGAGTTCTCCGCGCTCTCGTTACTGTATTAAAGTGTACATATATAGATTAAACGATTCGTAAAGTGTGTTCAGTGAATTTGAACTTACAGTTTATGTTTTTAGCCGTGGTTCCGTGACCCTGCTCTGCTAGATCTCTTTGTTTACGGTTCTTCGGGGATCCTCGTGCAGGTTCGTTAACAGCGACCTGACGCCGCAGCGCCACACACCGGTGCGGATGAACAGTGTATTTCTCGTTTTAGCAACCATAACATTACATTTCTATTTATTTGGGTCATAAGAGGAATTGTAATCATAAATTAATTGACACTTTTAAAATTGTAAAATAAAAAAATATATATAATTAATATAATTTACTGTAGTTTCTCTTGTTTTGTTATTTCAGTTCTGCTTTGGGCATGTTTTTCTGTTTGGAAATTTCAGTTGAAATTCAAGATTGTGACGCTCATAACATTAGTTTGTTTATTTATAAATTTCGTGTTTTTCGTAAGCAGCCAAAACGTTACATTGAAATTTATTTTGGCTGTAAAAACACTTTTTTAAATTATAAAATTATATGATTTCCAAACTTCTGCCTTAGGCTGTTTCTGTGGCGCTGCTAATATTAGCCTATTCGTTTCTTTATTTAGGTTATAGGTCTTGTTTGTGTTTTTTTTTTGTTCTCATTTGTTTGTACTAATATGTTATATTTATAATAATTTGTATACACTTCAGCAAGTAATAAAGGCCTAAATGTATAAATTGAAAGTGCTAAAGTGAATAAATAAGTTGTTTAACAAATGATGATGAGCAAGCAGGGGACTGTTTTTTTAGTGTTTGTTTATGTTGTGGTTTTGTAAGTTTTATTAACACTCGTCATTTTTATCTTTATCGTTACTTAATTATTATTATTATTATCTTAGTGTTTAACCGTGTTAAAAAAACGAATAAATATTCGTTTGTTTGTTTATTGAGGTTTGAATGCAGAGAATGAACACTTTTCTCTACATACGGCAGTTTAGTGTTTTTCTAACCATTGCCACGTGTCATTGTCCAGGCAACGAATTAACTCATGAATATTAAGCAGGTAAGTGACTGGCGGCTTCAGGAAGTTTACGAACGTCTCCATTTACCTAATTAATATTCATAAACACCGAAGTCCAGGCAACGCGGCGACGCGCTCCAGTGACCGAGACGCTTCACTGCTCTCACAGTGTTACATTCATTAATTACACACGTTTCATCGTTATAAAATATAAATAATTCATCAGCATGTATGATCGAGCTCCCAGGTTCACACATCTGACATCAAGAGGCACCACGTCTGAAATTGGACCAGGATCGTATAATATCAGCAGGTCTCTGAGCAGTAAAAGAGGTGAGTTTAATTTTTGCCAGGAACTGGTCAGTTTTAAAACCTAAACTCCTTAAGAAGTATTTAGAGGTTCTTCAGTGGTTCTCTGCGGTCGCCGTGATTTTGCCAAGGAAAACATCTTTTGATGATTCTGGATCAACATTACTGTCCAGAAATACATACTGTCCCAATCCCTACCCTTAAACCTAACCCTACCCCTACTTTATTCCTAAAATCAGAGGGAAATGATAGCTAATTAACAAGAGTGTAGAACCACAGAATCCTGATTGTAAGCCTAAAACTGTCATTTCCTAAAAAGTTATTCCTTAATTCTGATTGGTTGATTGGAATGATGTTCCAGGATCAACATGGATGTTGATCCAGGAACATGTTGTACTTGGTGAAATCACGCTCACCGGTTCTCTGCAGCCTTCTAAGATTGATTGTGCATGCAAACTTTTTTGGTTATTATTTGTAAGGGCACCTGTGATCATCTACAGGCCACTGCATTTGTATAGTATACTATATACTACATATAGGATAATATATATTATTCTATATTTTATTAATTAATAAAAAATTTTTTTTTTTTTTTGTATAGTATGCAATATATTTTATATCTTTTTTTTAATTATTATTGTTATGAATTATGTATGTATGTATGTATCAAGAATGCATGTATGTATTTATGTATTATTTCTCTCTGTTTCTGCAGATTCATATGCCCCCTTCCTCTCGCTGTCCAGTAGAGAGTCTGGGTTCCTGGGGTCAGGCAGTGCTCTCCTCTCTCCTGGACCGGGACAGTACAACAGTGACATTACCAGGGTACTTTCAACTTTTTTATAGCATCACCTCGCAAACAACTGATATCAGTCATTACTGCAAACTTATAACTAGAATCTTGCAGAATCATATTTTGGGAGGACAGAGTCTCCAGAATCGCTCCAAGCGCTTTGGTGACGTGGTGTCAGATGTGCCGGGACCGGGAGCATATGATGTTACAAATGATGTTTCACCTGCAGAGAGAAGACAGACCGGTCCAGAGAAGAGCCCAAAGGTGAGGCATTAGTTTGGGTTATCAAATGGACCCCTTTTTTTTTTTTATTATGATGAGATATAAAGATTCATTTATCCAAGTGCTGTTAAAAGTGTAACAATACAGCAAATTATATTTTGTAACAAATTATAATAAATCTTAATTTATAGCTAATTATATTTGTTTTAAAAATATATATAATATATATATATAAATAAAAGTTTGAATGATCATATGGACTGTAATTTAATTTTATTATTTTAATTTTATCATTTATCCAAGTGTTGTTAAAAATGTAACAATAAAACAAATATTATTAAATATAATAATAATAATAATAATATTTAATATTATATATAATACATTTGAATAAAGTATATTTTATAACAAATGATATAATTATATATATATATATATATTTATTATTTATTTTTTTATTTTGTATAAAAGTGCGTTTGACATTTTCACACCAAATAATCACATTTCCCACCAAATATTTAGAGAAGTATTTTATTCACAATGAATGCATCTCTCTTGGTAAACCCGTAGGATTTGGATACTTTTTTACTTGCAGCTGTAATGAATGTCTCTCTGATAACGGTCTGATATGCATATTTGATTATATGTCATTACAATGTCTGCAGGCCGTCTCTAAAGCGGCGAGGTTGCTGCTGAATCCTGATGCCCCGTCCATCCCGTCTCCTGGACAGGCGTTCGGATATGAAGAGGATGCTCAAGGTGTCCTGCACCAGCACAAACCCCCCAGCAGAGACCAGACCCTTGGCCCGGCCTTCTACAGTCCCATACCGGTCAGACAGATTACGAGCAGTGTGTAAACGGATGTGCACGTCTAATGGAGTGCTTTGAGTGTGTGTGAGGTCAGATGTGTGTGTGCATTAACAGAAGATCGTCTAATGCCCCTCCGCTCTGCATCATTAGTGCTGGGCCTATTTCCATTACTAATGATCACTGCATTATTTTAAAAAGTCACAAAGTGCAGCACTCATCCATTTTACTGTCAGGACCGAAAAACCCTGGGTAATTATTCTTTATGTTATATTTCAGTATTCACTTACAATAATGCAGCAGATGCTGGATTCAGTTTTAATCAAATCATCTTTCATTTGCCATTGAGCTGCCAACTTCCTCTTGAGGGGGAAGAACTCTTTATCAAAGCGCAGGGCCATCCATCATGCTGCGTCTCTGTTTCTCTCTCTCGTCTAAGGTTTTGCTTGTTGATTACACATTCCACCCATTCCAACACTTTTTTTGCACATTTTTCGACACTTTATTTAGTTTCACTGAAGACCACTTATTGACCAAAACCTATAGTGAGAGTGCATAAAACATGCAGCTCAATCAGGTTCATCAAGGTTTATTAACCCTTTTCATCTAGGTTTCATTATGAATGCACTGGCATTGGAATTTTAATTTACGATTTATTATGATAAATAACCATCTGTTACAGCTAATACTTAATATTGCATAATAAATCTAAATAAATTGTATAATAAATAAATAAATAGTACAATATAAATAAACTGTATAATAAATATATATAAATCCATTCTGTCAGTATAAATCAGCTTTAGCTTTAGGTAAAATATAATTCATATTTCATATATAATTTCTAAAAATATTTGGGTTATGAAATATATTGTAAAAATGGTTAGCAGTTTTTTTTTTTGTTTTTTTTTTTTTTATGAAATCTGACAATACCCCAAAATTCATGAACATTTTAAAATTACAAAAAAAAAAATTCAAAAGTAATTTCTAAAATTAAACAAAGTTCCAAGTGAAATCAGGCTGTGAAATATACTAGAAAATCAAATTTTACTTATAAAATCTTGCAAAGTAAAAAAATAAAGTGTAAGAAAAAAAGTGTGTGTTTGTATAAAGAATAAAAAATAGTGTTATGTTGGTAAAATAGTTATATGAGCAATTTTTTATTAATTGTGATAATGTGTTAATATAATTTTTTGTTGGTGTCTCATACAAATAACATTTTATATATTTTATATATTTATTTAGCAGACATGCTGAAGTATTCCTTTTAATGTATTGAGAGTTTCGATCATCTAATTATGATATTTTCTGAATTATGAGGGTTTTTTTTTGCAGTTAAGTTTTAATACAGTAAATGGTCTTAGTGGACTTTGAAAGTTAGATGATGCGCTGTAATAGTTTCCCTTCAAAACAGAAGTCTGTATTATTATCTGATGAGAGTGAGCTTAGGAACAAACATTCAAGGTTAAAGGATTGAAATGACTAAATATATATCGAAAAATATCTTTGTTTGTTTTGTTTTTTGGCATTTTGTAGAAGGGTCTGCCGTCCTCTCAGAAGTATAAAGGTGTGCATTTCGGGAAGATGTCGGGCCGGAGAGAGCAGGTAACGGGTGAAGACGGACCTGGACCAGGTCATTATGATCTACAAGAGTGAGTTTGATGGATGCAGACTTTCTTAGCTGCAACACAGCATTTGCATTGTCTTGCAAAATTTATTCTGAAGCATCTGGACTTGGTTTTCCATGTGCAGATGCTTCAGAATAAATTTTACAGATGGACCAACCGCAGTCTGTTCTCTGACCGTCTGACAAACACTGTACACAAAACTCTCAATTTCAAGATTCATGATTTTTCTATTGGCTTTTGGATTACTGCAGATCAAAATCTCATGATAATCATTATAATCTTCAAAAATGAACACTATTTCGAAGCCTTAATATAATCGGCAAAAGTAAAAAGCTAAATGTTGGCTATTAATGAACTACACCACAGTCACATGACTTCTATGTTTAGCCATTGAGCTTCTTAAAATTTCACAAGGGGGTTTTACTGATCTATTTTATGCTGCACAAATTTTTTTTTTTTAAATCTTGAGCTTGTGTTGAACCTCTGACCTTATTTCAAGAATTTAATCAAAAACCCATTCAAAAACGCCATTGACTTTATGACGATAGAACCAGAAGTACCAAAAAAATGTCATCCCTGCAGCACTGTATGGTGTGTTTGATTAAATGCTTGATTTTGTGTGTGTATCAGGGATCACACTGTCCTCTATGAGAATGTGAATCTCAGACGAGATCAGAGAGGCCGTGCGGAGCTGGTCATCCCTCGGTACCACGAGCTGGTGGCTCTACAGGAGGAGAAGAAGGTTTAAACTTCATATCCTTTGGATTTAGTCTCTGTTACATGTGTAGCTATCAGAGGAAGTCGTTTTGGATGTTTGTTTTCAAAGACATTCGATGCCACTGAAGCTTTGGCTACAGATAAAGTGTGTCAATTCTGTGTCACTAAATGCACAAGTAATGACAATACTGAAACACGCTGATATGATAACTTAAATTCGTCAAACCTACACTTTATCATATTTGATAAATTTTTTCCGGTTTGTAGACAATCTATTAAATGCCTTCTGATATTTGCATGCATTTACTACTATACTGTTTTCATTTATTTGCATTACAAACTTGTTATCAGTTTTATAAATATACATATCAGCATCTGCACCAAATCTGCACTCTGAATAAAACTGAGGTGTTTGTTTTTCCTCCATATTCACACTATATCATACTATACGAGCCATAAAAGCCTCATATTGATGTTTAAAATATGATTCTCAAAAACACATATGAAAACTCAAAGGTTCTTTTGGTTTTGATTTTTAAGAGGATTATTTTGCAAGCTTGCATGTAGATGTTTTGTCTTGTCTGTAGAGGGCACTATTGCAACAAGACCTGAGCTCAAATTTAGATGCGTTTCTGCATGGATGCTTTTACTGTATTGGGTACAAATAACTTTGTGTGTATTTTTAGGGTGTTCCAGGACCAGGGCAGTACTACATAAAGAGTCAGTTTGAGATGGCCAGTAACCCACACGCTCCTGTTTTGAGTCCACCCTTCCTGTCTCAAGCTCAGGCAACAATTTTTAATCTTCATTTTTGGACATGCATACCTGCTAATAACATCTGCTCAATCTGGAATAAACTCTCTGGAAGTCACATGAAATCAAATTAGACCTTATTGACTTGTTTAATACACATTTCTGATCTCATCTGTGCATGTTATTTAAATAATCTTTTGGTAAAATGCAATGACAAAATTAAAATGTGTTGTGAATGTGAATGCCTCTTTATGTCACTTTCATCTGATCTCTCTGTAGCGGTTCAGTCCGGTGAAGGATGAGACGCCCCCTGTAGGTGCGTACAATGATCCACGCTGTGCTCTGGAGATCCTGAAGAAAGGCAGAGGGGTGAAGAAGAATCCTTTCGGCATGACAGCTGTACGCTTCCTGCCAGAAAACAGATCGAAAGCTACGCCAGGTTTGTACCTGTGTGAATGTGATTATGTGCAGTATTCTGAATGCAAAATATCTTTTATCTGTGAAACACAGTGAGAGGTCAGATTTGGGCTGTGCTAGCCAAGGGGAAAAACATGAGGTTAGCTTTAGATTTGATACTGCTACACAAATGCTTTACATGAGCAGCAGCCAATCAGATCTCGAGCTACCTTCAAAGTGACCAATCAAAACACTCAAGATGCATTTTAAATTGCATACTGTCTAGTCAACAAAATTACAGTTAGTGCCTCACAAATAATAGTACATTGAAAGTAGTATTCCAAAAGTTTTTGGTATACTAGTGGGGATGTAACAATTAACCCCGAGCATGTTGAAAATCGATTCAAATTGGTTGAGATGCTAAACAAATCACGATTCAATAAGGGGTAGGAGTTTATATTATTGTGTCTGAGAGGAACTTACTGTCTTGAGAAAAGTTTAGTTGGTATTTCTTCTTTTGCTATTGCCTCTGTATAATGCATATTAAAGTTCATAAGTGCAATGCTGCTTTGTTTACAGCAGAAACCAAGGAAACGCTTTAAGCGCCACCTGCTGGCAGAGAGTGAATCTGCTTCTCGTTCAGCTTGTCTGCTGTTTCTGTTTCATGCAGATGTTTTTTTTTATGTATAGATACACAAAACTAAAGTCAAATCATTTAGTTTTTGCTTCAAATTTCAAAATTATACGATCTTATTTAGATGAAAAACTGCTCATGTTGCATGTATGCAGAATCTTTGTTTGGATCATGATTCAATTATTTCATTTTGTAAAAAACGAATCGTAATGAATTGTTACATCCCTATATACAAGTTTATCTTATTATTTTTCTACAAAGCAATCTTAAGATGTTATTTCATGAAAATATTTTTGTTCCCTTCCATTGAACTACTTTCTACTGAATTTGATGTATTTTTTTTTTGTTTAAATTTATTTTTCTTTATCAGTAATTACATTCAAAGTAGTCAAAGTGCAATAAAAGCAAAGACATACAGTATTAACCTGCAATTAAAAATCTATTTTTACCTGATTAAACCCATAAAATATTTTCTTCTAGTCAGCAAAAACACATTAACGTGACAGTAAAGATTTTTATAAAATAACAAAATGTTTATATTTCAAATAAATTGTCTTTTTCTTTAGAAATTTATATTCATCAAAGAATCCTAAAAAATCTCAGTTTCCAAAAATATATGAAGCAGCACAACAGTTTTCAACATTGATAATAATCAGAAATGTTTCTTGAGCAGTAAATCAGCATATTAGAATGATTTCTGAAGGATCATGTGACACTTGAGCTTTGCATCACAGGAATAAATTATATTTTACACATATTACTCTAAACAGTAAAAATATATTTACAATATTAAATTTTTATTGTATTTTTATAAAATAAGTGCAACCTTGATGAGAAAAGACTTCCTTAAAAAACCATAAATAAAAGTTCAGCTCCAGTAGTAACTAATCGTCTAACCCGTGCATGTCTTTGCTAGGTCCCGGTGCTTATAATGTGTTTGAGTATGGCCTGGCTTACGAGAGTTTAAAGAAAGCCTGTCTGGAGAGCACGAGGAAGGGTGCCTTCTGCTCTATTGCACCACGCCGGCTTTTCCTCCCCAGCAAAGAGGAGATGAGCCGCCCGGGGCCGACTCAGTACAAGGTGAGCACTTCTTCAACCCAGAAAGTGTGCACTCATTGTCTATTGTCTATTGTGCGCTTATCTGCCTGCGCCCTTGGGAGCTTATTCAGACTTTTCAGAGAGTTTCATCCAATGAATCGAATAAATCTTCCATAAATCCCCTTGAAATGAATATTTCTCAGCGTACACTAAATGTCAGGCTACAATCTAGAGCCTATCCTTTCAAAACGTACCACAGGTTTAGCCAAAATGCAGCAATTGCTGCACTTAATGGCAAATGTCACTCCAAATTACTGTTGCTGGTGCTCAGGGTGAGGTTTTCAGATGAAGTATCAATCATTCATGCAGCAGATGTGAATGCAGACTTGAATTGCTTGTTGGCTTGTTCAGGAGAGGTGTGCTTTCACTTTTGCAAGCGGTCCGAATTAACGGTTCTGTATGTATGTATATATATATATATATATATATATATATATATATATATATATATATATATATATATATATATATATATATATATATATTTTTTTTTTTTTTTTTTTTTGACTGTACTAAAGCATAAAAATACTATGTTTTCAACTATTTAGGTAAAATGCTCAGTTTTAAAAAACAAACAAACAATGCTTTAATCAGTTATTCTACTTTGAAATGTGGGTTCTGTGACTGAATGTCTGTTTTGGTGACTCCGCCCACTGCTGGTTTACCCAATAGGATTTTGACACCCCGGTTTGCCAGATGGTAGAAAACACAGCTGGAAGTACAGCTATGGAAAGCCAGCAATTGAACTGAGTCAGAACTGGGCTCTACCCAACCTTAAACCGCCCAGCATTCATCTAGAAAACTCTGTGGCCAAAGGAAAACAGCATTAAATGCTTTTAAATCAATTAATTAACTTACAGTTTAAGGCTCTTTACCTTTTATTGTCAATTGCACTTGTTCCTGTTGTGCATTCTCAATTTTGCAACCAATGTGAGTGTAATTGCATTATATACTATAAAACAATTCTATATAAAACAATAGTGGATTTACATCAACATTTAATATCTAATGTAAAAGTGTATGGTTTTAATGCAGGGATGCCTAGTCTTGTCCCTGGAGATTAAGTTATTAATTAGAAAAAAATTAAAATAGCAATTTTATGCCTATGTATTAGTAGTAATAAGTAATGTAATACATTTTAGATTAATTAGTACAGTAATCTGATTCCACTGTTGGAGATTAGTAGCTAGTAATTAAAGCGATAGTTCACATAAAAATGAAAATTCTGTCATTAATTTCTGACCCTCATTTCGTTCCAAACCCATAAGACCTTCGATCATCTCCATTACACAAATTAAGATATTTTTGATGAAATCCGAGAGCTTTCTGACCCTCCAGACAGCAAGGGAACCACCACGTTCAAAGCACTGAAAGATAGTAACAACATTGCTAAAATAGTCCATGTGACGTCAGTGGTTTAATGGTGATTTTATGAAGCTACGGGAATATTTTGTGCGCAAAGAAAACAAAAATAATAATGACTTAATTCAACATTTTTTTTCTCTTCTGTGTCAGCTTTCTTGCCAAGCCCTACTTATTTGAAACAGAATATAAAGATGATGAACTAAGAGAGACGGACGTTCTAAATCAGAACGCAGACTAGTGAACGTGTGTCAAAGACTGACACGGAAAAGAAGAAATATTTTATTTACACCAAAAAATATTCTTGTAGCTTCATAACATTACAGTTGTTCCACTGATGTCACATGGACTATTTTAATGATGTCTTTACTACCTTTGGCCTTGAACCTGTCTGTTCTGCTGTTTATGGAGGGTCAGAGAGCTCTCGGATTTCATCAGAAATATCTTAATTTGTGTTCTGAAGATGAACAAAGGTCTTACAGGTTTTGAATGACATGAGGATGAGTAATTAAGACAGAATTACTCATTTTTGACAGAATTTTTGGGTGAACTATCCCTTTAATTATTTTTTTAGAGTAACTAAACTTAACTGTAGTAATAACTTGTAGTAATCTTGTATATGCTCTTGCTTTCGTGTTTGCTGCAGGTGGAGAAAACAACCGAAGCATTATATAAGAAAAAGAGTACAGCTGCTTTTAAATCTGCCACATACAGACTTGTGGGTTCACTGTACGCCAAAGTAAGACACACACAACACTCCAAATTCACATTTAGACTCTCATAGGGAAGAAAAATCACAGATGAGATCTCTTTAATAGCTCAATAGTTTCTCCTAGACATGAATTGGACAGCAAATTGATACTTTTGAGATACTTTTTGATATTGAGAGTTGTCAAGCTTAATGTTAGGATTATGATGTTTTGCATCAACATTATTTTCATGACAGTTATTAATAAATTACAATAATGCCTTGGAATCGATTATTTATAAATTATTTTAAATATTTTTTTAGTTATTGTTAACATTATTGTTATTGTGATGGACAAATAAAAACAAATATAATAATAATAAGAAGAATTATTATTAATGTTGTTGTTGTTATCCTAATCCTACACTTTAACTTCATTGATGTCTTTTAATTCTTTTTTGTCTTTTTTTTTATGTTGTGTTAACATGTGAAGCACTTTGAACTGCATTTTATGTATGAGAGTTGCTATCCTTCAAAAAAATAATTAATTATATTATTATTTTAAATAACACATTACATTTCAATTCATCATAAAATATAAATATGGTAGAATTTACATTGTGTTTTTGCATCGCACAAAGGGGAATTTTGAATTTTGTTTAACTGTCATGAATCATGACAATGATTTCATGATACAAAACATTTTAATGCTCTTAAAAATAGTCTTGTTCCTGACAGGTTTGGTTAGCTTCACCCGTCTAGATGTTTCTCTCTCTCTCTGTCTGTCTGCCCGGCTTACAGACGTCTATTTACACAGCTCTATAAACAAGACATGCAACTCTGAGTGTGTGTGTGTGTGTGTGTTATTTGACTGTGGCTTAATTCACAAAACTGTCTTTGCATATTTATTCATTAGACTTGTCACTCTTGACTGACATCTGTATTTTGAATTTTGAGGTTAGTTGATTTTTGTTTGCTGACATGATTACAGTCGTGCCAAAATGATCCGAATGCAATTATACAAATGTGCTATAGTTACATACACGTCTAAATAACTGGAATATTTCTAGTTCTGTGCAGTTTAATTTCTATGTACAGCATCTGTAGCAATTTGACTCGTCATTAGTTTTGTAGGAACAAGCAAAAATTGTGTTTGCAGTAATGCACTTACAGCACAAACACACACACACACACACACACACACACACACAGACACAGCCTCCTGGCTCATATGTACTTGCTGTAAATACTTTGTGCAGATGATGTTTATGATGCTGTGGTTAGATATTAGATTTCTCTTGGCAGGATACACCTCCGCCAGGCTCATATAACGTGAGCGAATCGTTTGAGAGGATACACGGCCTCCATCACTACAGTGAGCCACAGAACGAGAAAGCACGCAAACGACAGAGCTGCTTCCTGTCTGCCGCCCCCAGAGACACTGGCTTCCTCCAATACGACCCTGAAACCCCAGGTGACCCAAGCTCTGACAGTTTTTAAAGGAACCTACACTAACTTCATCTTCATGGCATATGTGGCCTGCTGTTGATTTGCTGAAACAAACAAAGCAGAGATATTACACTGGGAGTCTATGGGGCTAAACATTCAGTGATTAAAAGCAGAAATATGAAGGTTGTATTTTTGTTTTATTTTAATAGTTGTCTGATTGGGACTGCTGTTGTATGCTTGGGAACTCCTTGCCTTACCGACAAAACCTGTTGATTTCTCCATGTAAACAGCATTTTTAGACATGGGTTATGGTTAAGTATTCGAGTTAAACTAGCTGTTGTTTATTTGTGGTTTTCAGGTCCGGCTCATTATAATCCAGATGTTAAATCAGGCTCAAAACTTGCACTGATTATCTCAAAAGAAGATCGCTTTAAAAGCCCTAAAGACCAGACCCCTGGACCCGGAGCATATGAGGTATGTAATGCATATATTTCTGTAACATGTATATTTACGTGTATAATTAATGTGTGTGTGTATATATATATATATATATATATATATATATATATATATATATATATATATATATATATATATATATATAATTTTATTTAAAACCAATGCATTTTTTTTATAATTTAAAATAATTTATATTTATAATTCTTTATATAATATTAGTAAAAACAATAATCATATTTATTTATTTTGGAAATAAATAACATTGGTGAAACACTTTACTGTGATAAAATCAAATCAAATATATGTATTAAACAAGATGTATTAAATGTATTAAATACATGTCCTCTACATCATGTGTCACACTCTGGCTGTGTGTGTTGTAGTTGAGTCCGGTCATCATGGACACGGTTCTGAAAGGCACCTTCAACGTGACGCTTCATGATCCTTTGGTGTCCAGCACGAGATCTTTACCTTCACGCAGGTCTTTGAGAAAACCCTCTGCTCACAACAGTGCCTAACTCAGGTCATAGGTCAGTGAGACTGATTAAGATTAAGTTTAGTTTTAGTGATTGAGGTGTCTTTGAGGTTCCTCTTCAGGAACTCGAGCTGCATCGAGTGCTTTGGGAAACGCCTTTGGCAAGATCAACTCTGAATATTGTGTGCAATCTGTTCAATGGAAGGGCATGACGTCACGGGCGGGGTGACGTAGTGACCAGGAAGCTATAAAGGCACCTGCCATGCAGCTGACTTCAGCTTCTTGTCTTTCAGCAAGCGCTCTGTGTGTGCATGTCATTCTGTCTTGTCAGTCTTATTTATTGTCGTTTGTCACTATTAGCTCCTTTAAGTAGCTTTAGTATGTCAAAGAGCAAAGCTAAGACTGGCATCTGAAGGGTGAATCCAGACCGCGTTCAGATTGTGTGTTCCTCCCTGCTCAACAAAGCTAAACATTAGAGGCGGGGATACACACAGTCTGTGCGTGGTCTGCCCGCGATCAAAGCGTGCTGCGTCTGATTTCACGTGCGCTTCGATCCCGGAGGGCTCTCTTCGAGAAGTGAGCCTTCGCCAGCGTTCCTCGCGATACCGGTCCCGCTTTCGCCGAGGCGGAGCGGCGCCGGCATTCGTTGGGTTCGCAGATTGATCTGATGGAGGGAATGGAGACGGGCACGTAACTTGTCTGATTGTTTGACTACATTAAATTCTGAGAAATTTTATGACTTTGAGAAGTTAATATATCACTTCAATGTGTATTGTTCACAATCCAGACCGTGTTTACTTGTCTGATTGTTTGATTGCTTTAAATTCTGAGGAATATAATGACTTTGAGAAGTCAATATATCACTTCAATGTGTACTTTATCTCAATCTAGACTGTGTTTACTTGTCTGATTGTTGGATTGCATTAAATTCTGAGGAATCTAATGACCATTATCTAACTTCGAGAAGTTCAATATATCACTTCAATGTGTATTGTATCACAATCCAGACCGTGTTTGCTTGTCTGATTGTTTGATTGCATTAAATTCTGAGGAATATAATGACAGTTATTTAACTTGTGAAGTTAAATGTAAGACCAAGATCGAGTACTTCCCTTCCGCCTTGCACTCTCACCCTGCACGTTCATGAAATGTGTAGATGCGGCTCTGTTTCCCCTCCGTATGCAGGGCATCCGCATTCTGAACTATATCAACGATTGGTTGATTTTAGCACAATCAGAACAGATGGCGGTTCGACATTGAGATGTCGTTCTCGCACATATGGGGGAGCTGGGTTTGAGACTGAACGCCAAGAAGAGTGTTCTTTCTCCAGTTCAGAGAACCACCTATCTAGGCATAGTGTGGGATTCGACCACGATGCAGGCACCTATGTCTCCTGCTCGGATCGAGTCAATCCATACCTCAGTCAAGAGAGTCAGAGAAGGCCAGTCACTCACTGTCAAGCAGTTTCAGAGATTGTTAGGGCTTATGGCAGCTGCGTCCAACGTAATACCTTTTGGCCTCCTGCACATGAGACCCCTACAGTGGTGGCTCAAGACCAAGGGATTTTCCCCGAGGGGGAATCCATTACGAACTATCAAGGTCACGCGGAGATGCCTTCGTGCCTTAGACATGTGGAAGAAACCTTGGTTCTTGAATCATGGCCCGGTGCTGGGAGCTCTTGGTCGCCATGTAACGCTAGCGACAGACGCGTCCCTCACCGGTTGGGGTGCGGTCATGAGTGGCCACCCTGCCCACGGTCTGTGGAGCGGTCGCCATCTGACATGGCATACCAGTTGTCTAGAGATGCTAGCTGTGCATCGAGCATTGAAATATTTCCTCCCAGACCTGAGAGGTCACCATGTGTTGGTGCGCACCGACAACACATTGGCGATCTCTTATATAAGTCACCAGAGAGATCTGCATTCGCGTCCCTTGTACAAGCTGGCACACCAGATCCTTCTGTGGTCCCAGGACAAACTCCTCTCGTTCAGAGCAGTGTATATTCCTGGGAGATTGACTGAGAGAGCAGACATACTGTTGAGACAGGGGCCGAGGCCCGGGGGGCTTCTGATCAGGACTGATCTACTCTCTCAGGAGCAGGGCAAAATAATTCACCCTCGCCCGGAGTTGTGGAAGTTGTGGGTGTGGCCCCTGAAGGGGCACAGCTCATAGCTTCCGGTCTCTCAACCGAGGTTGTTGAGACCCCCCCTCCAATCCAGAGCTCCCTCTACGAGGAAACTGTACACCCTGAGGTTGAAACTCTTCTCCTCATGGTGCAGAGACCGCCAGCTTGACCCTGTTAACTGTACAGTTGGTACAGTTCTGGAGTTTCTACAAGCTATGCTCTCTGCGGGGTTAACTCATTCCACCTTAAAGGTGTACGTGGCGGCCATAGCTGCTTACCACGTCCCTTTCAACGGTCAGTCAGTGGGTAGACACCCCCTAGTTACACGTTTCCTCAGCGGTGCACTGAGGCTGAGACCTCCAGTATGGTCCCGTATTCCCCCGTGGGACTTGGTTGTGGTGTTAGAGGCTCTTTGTAAAGCTCCATTTGAGCCAATACAAGATATTTCAGATAGACATCTGACCCTTAAGACTGCCCTGTTACTGGCTATTACTTCTCTAAAGAGAGTTGGAGATCTTCAGGCCCCCTCGGTGACCCCTACCTACTCAGACTTTGCCCCTGGTATGGCCAAAGCATTCTTATACCCTCGAGTGGGTTATGTTCCTAAAGTTCCCCCTGTTACGCCACAACCCATAGTACTGGAGGCGTGTCCCTCTTGGACATCTGAACCGCTGCGGGATGGTCCATGTCCTCTACATTTGCCAGATTTTACAATCTTGATATGCGAGCCGCTCCTGGCTCTTCTGTCCTCTTGCCTTAGCTGTGCTCCTCGGATACACACTAGGAAGGGTTTTGGGAGTCTTGCAGCATTGGCACATCGTTCCCCAAAGCGCCCGACGCAGCTCGAGTTCCTGAAGAGGAACGTCTCTAGGTTACAAATGTAACCCTAGTTCCTTGAAGGAATGAGACGCTGCGTCGCAGAGCCATACTCCCGGCACCCCTGCCGGCGCTTGCTTCCCTACTCGAAGCTGAAGTCAGCTGCGTGGCAGGTGCCTTTGTAGCTTCCTGGTCGGTACGTCACCCCGTCCGTGACGTCACGCCCTTCCATTGAACAGATTGCACACAATATTCAGAGTTGATCTTGCCAAAGGCATTTCCCAAAGCGCTTGATGCAGCGTCTCATTCCTTCGATGAACATCTCGGTTACGTATGGTAACCCTCGTTCCCTGAAAGAGGGAACGGAGACGCCACGTCGGTGACCGAGGAATATGGGATATCGCTTCGATAGACCAATCTACTTCGAGTATAGATCGGGGACCCGGCAGCTCAGCGGCGGTACAGCAACCATGGCGACGGGACGTGGCGTCTCCGTTCCCTCCTTCAGGAAACGAGGGTTACCATACGTAACCGAGACGTTCCCTTTCAGTCGGTCACTCTCGACGCCACGTCGGCCAATATGGCGCTACTAGCAAGACTTGCTCCTCGTCCTCCCGGACTTTGCACAATGTCTGTGCGAGAAGGCTCACTGGGGGAAACGCATAATTGCGTAGGTCCCGCGGCCAGCTGTGTGCCAGTGCGTCCGTGCCGATAGTTACCTCGGTCAGGGAGTAGAACAATTGGCAGTGAGGGGTCTCTGGAGCAGCAAACAGGTCTACCTGAGCGGCTCTGAACCGCCTCCAAATCAGCTGGACCATCAGGGGATGGAGTCGCCATTCTCCCGGGAGCATTGCTCGAGACAGCTCGTCGGCTGTACGACTGAGCAGGCCTGGAATGTGAACGGCACGAAGTGACCTCAGAACCTTCTGACTCCAAAGGAGGAGGTGGGGGGCGAGTTGCGAGATGCGACGAGAGCGCAGACCACCTTGTCGGTTGATGTACGCAACAGTCGCAGTTTTGTCCACTCGGACCAGCACATGCTTGCCTCGTAAGAGACCTTTGAGACGGTTCAAGGCAAGGTGCATTGCTAACAACTCTAGGCAATTGATGTGCCACTGCAGCTGCGGGCCCGTCCAAACCCCTGAGACTGCATGCCCGTAGTACGTGGCCCCCCAGCCAGTGGTGGAGGCATCCGTGTAAACCACAGCATGCCTGGAGATCTGCCCTAGGGGCACCCCTGCCCAGAGAAATGCAAGATCTGACCACGGAGTGAGGGTTTGGCGACAGGCCGGTGTAACTTGGACCCGGTGAGTGCCGCGCTTCCACGCCCACCTCGGGACTCGGCCATAAAGCAAGTGCTGGAGCGGTCTCATATGTAATAGGCCGAGCGTTGTAAGTGCCACCGTGGCCACCATATGCCCCTGGAGCCTCTGAAAGAGTTTCAGTGGGACCGCTGTCCTGCTCTTGAACGTATTCAAGCAGGCTAGCACCGACCGCGCACGTTCCTCTGTGAGGCGTGCTGTCTGTTCGACCGAATCCAACTCCATACCGAGAAAAGAGATCCTCTGCAACGGCGAGAGTTTGCTCTTTTCCCAGCTGACCTGAAGGCCCAACAGGCTCAGGTGCCGGAGCACCACATCCCTGTGCTCGCTCAACTGATTTGAGACTGTGCTAGTATCAGCCAATCGTCTAAGTAGTTGAGAATGCAAACACCCTGCTCTCTGAGAGGAATGAGAGCTGCCTCCGTGACTTTTGTGAAGACACGGGGAGACCGGGACAGCCCGCAGGGCAGGACCTTGTACTGATATGCCAGTCCTTTGAACGCAAACCGCAGAAAAGGTCTGTGGCATCAAAGGATGGACACATAAAAGTACACGTCCTTCAGGTCGATCGCTGCAAACCAATCTTGGGGACGGACGCACCTGAAAATGCGTTTCTGTGTCAACATTTTGAACGGTAGCCGATAAAGGGCCCGATTCAAAAATTGCAGATCCAAGATTGGTCGTAACCCACCGCCTTTCTTGGGTACAATGAAGTAGGGGCTGTAAAACCCCATCCTCACATGCTTACAGCGCGCGCCACCCCGAGAAACCAATCATCCAGCCGCGAGGGTGCGGGACGCGGTGGGACAGCTCTCCCTCCGATGCTGAGATCGACATCTGGTCGGGGGGAGTCCCACTGGATGCCACTGGTACGCTCCTTGAAGAGGGCCCAGCGCGTTCCGTGGATTGCTCCACTGGATCGGAGGTGCAAGAGGAGTAGTGGTCCCCAGAGGGTTGGTTCCCTGCGGGGTTTGCCACCACTGTGACCCTCAAACCACCCGCGCTACTGCCGGAAGTGGTTCTCGTCTGTCGGCCGCCAGAACGAGCCCCAGATCCCGGCCGCGGCAACGGGACTCCGCCCCCCTGAAGGTAGCGGAGCCTGGTTTGCAGCTCCGAGATGGTCATATTCCCGCAGTGAGAACATGACTCATCCACGAAAGCCACCTCAGCGTGCTCGACGCCCAGACACGTGAGGCAGCGATCGTGACCATCACCCGTTGCCAGGTAACGACCGCACCCAGAAACGCACGGGTGAAACGGCATCCTTACAAGGACGGTCCGTCGCCTTTACAAAGACGCACCCGTAAAGCTCTTTTAGAGAAATTTGCTCTTTAGGAAATGCTCTTTTAGTGCTGAGGCGCACAGGGGAACTGGCCGCTTGCAACACGACAGGGGTAGTGCAGCCTGAAGTGTGCAATCCACTTGACACAGGAACGACCACCGCTGAAGCGCCGTCTCGCCAACACACGAAGCTTCCGAGAGCGTGCTGAACTCGTAGTTCACAGCAGACACAGTTGAGCAGAGCGAAACTAACGCTCGGCACCGAAGCGAAAAGCTGGTATGCATTGCACCTGCTGCCCTCTTATACTCACGCAGTGATCAGCAGCAGCTGGATGCAATAATTGCATGCCAATGTGCATTGTCTCGTTTAGTTTACACTCGAAGTAGATTGGTCTATCGAAGCGATATCCCATATTCGTCGGTCACCGACGTGGCGTCAAGAGTGACCGACTGAAAGGGAACTAGGGTTACTTTCGTAACCTAGAGACGTTTTTACTGGTCTGTTCGACTCAGAAAAGAGAAAAGATGACTCTCTCCTGTCTGTTTGATTGAGACCAACATCTGTTACAAACAGATTCACCACAGCAGCAGAATGAGCTCTGATTTTATATTCCCTCTGAATGACCGATTGATCTCCTGAAACCAAAGACGGCCAAATAAAACATGCATCATATTTTTTGATTTACATATGCTAATTAGATGTTCCATTAATGGCATATGAGTCTGCTCACTGCTGATGGATAACAGGAGATATGGCTCTCAGATTCACTGGTATTGATTTAGCTTTATTTCTATGTAAATGTACTTTTTTATGTCAAAAGCATTTGTATGTCTCTCTCTCTCTCTCTCTCTCTCTATATATATATATATATATACATATATATATGTGTGTGTGTGTGTGTGTATGTGTACTATATATATATATATATATTGTATACACATGCACAAACAACTAAAAATGACAAAAACTCAATGGACACTGATTCAAAATATTAATAAAAACTATAATAGTAACTTAGTGATACTGAATAATACTGTTTGAAAGAATTTAGTGTATGTAATTGCAGATTTGGGAACAATTGTTGAAAATCAGACATGAGGTTATTTGGTCAAAATGCTCTTCTTTGCTCTCCATCTGATCTCATTGCTGTATAAAAAAAACTAAATATACAATTTTTTTATTTACTACTGATGTGTACAACAATAAGTAATGATGTTAGTAAAGTAAAATGTAAAATGTAACTAACTTACAATAACAGTGTAGTGTAAACAAAGAAAATACCAGTCTTTGAAAGGATTTTTTTTTTTAAAGAAGTAACATGACTAATTTAGAAATCTCTTCATTATTAAAATGAAGACTGTATTAAATAAATATTCTCTGTGGATCTAATTCTGTATTTCAGTAAAAAAAAAAAACACAATAATGTAATATTAGTAAAATGAAATAAAAAAGATCAGTAATGCAAAACAAAGAGGAATATAAAAATTATAGATAAAAATTATAAATAAAAAATTTATAACATTTTTTGAAGCAGGTTTTAAAATATTTTTAGGCAATTTGGATCAGTCGTCCTTTATGCAATTGTGATCTTTTCATTCCTCACATTTTCCTTCTGTATTCTAATTTGTTTTTCAGGTCACACACTTCCAAAAAGACCTCGGCTAAGCCTCTCCTATTAAACACATGCTTCCCAGGAGTTCCTGTCACACACACACACAAACCTCTTTATGGGTGATATATTTCCCCAGTGCTCACGGAGAATAAATCAGGATTATTTAATGGGTTTGATGTTTCAGGGTTTTTGTGCATTATAAATTCTCAGCCCTGCCCACAATAACACAGTGCTAATGTAGAGAGATCTCAACATACACACACACAACATCTTCATATCGTTATACACACCCTTTTAATCTAATTAAGCATTTACACACTCTCATTATTCAGCAGATAGAGTGAGGTCGAGGGAAGAAGGGCGAGAGACGAACGAATCAAAGAAAGAGAGGTTTTAGCTCTTTATTGAACTGACTTGTTTTACATTTGCAGGCTAATTGAATCAGATAAATCACTGTGGCGGCTCTCGCCCTGCGCGTGTTTGTCTCATGGAGTATACGGATGTTAAAGTCAATGTGAAATCATAATTGAACCCATTTGCTTTCTTAATGCACATCTTGTTGTGAACAATTCATCGGTGCATGTTACTCCAAATAACAACTTTTAGGTTAACATCACCTAGGTCATGTGGCTGGTGGATAGTGTTAATCAATATCGTTCAACAGTCGGGTTCTGGATGCAAAAAATCCCATTCATTTTCTCCATAAGGGAATGGATTTTTAATGATAACTTATAAACCATTAAAGGCAGACCTGCTGTGAGCTACAAGGTTGTTAATCGATGGTATATGCTTTCATTAAAGCCATCAGTATGCATTATTTCAACTTAGAAATGTTTTTAAATAATTGAGGTCAGCAATGGAATTCTTGGTGAAAAACTACATTACCCATGATTACATGCCAATCTTCAACAATTGGTGAACAGAAACAAAATCACGGAAAGATAAATCCAATCCCACAATGTGTACATATCCAAACATATCAATTACTTAAGCAGTTAAATACAAAGTCTTAATTATTATTATTTTTTTTTTTTTTACCCAATCTTCTGATCAAAAATGGGTAAACTCAAAGGTAAAATCTTGACTTCTAGTGAAAGAATTACATAAACGAAGAAGAAAGCAGAAATATTAAATGCTATGAATGAATATTTACTGATTAATCCAAACATTTTGTAGAAGGGATTTTCAACTGAGATTTTGGACCAAATTACGGGAGGGAGAAAATGAGTTTAAGAAAGATGACATTAATATTTTATTTTTACACAGAGATTGGTATGTTAGTAAAATCTCTTGACTTCAGCAATCCTTGATGCATTCTATGTCAATGGTGACAGTTCAAAAATGAGAAAAAGCACTTTTCGTGTTTTGCAAAGTTTGCATGATTGTAACTCAAGAAATATTGAAGATCATTTTAGACTCTGGTTCTTGACAAACGTTTCATTTGGTATCTCTATTTTTAAAGCACTATGGTTCAGTCCCAATTTGGATCTGTGTCCAAACAGTTTAATTTTACCCATTTTCAATGGAGGAAAACCAAATGTGGTACCTTTGCATACATCTATCTAATACTCACTGAGTTTAAAGAGGACCAATTACAGAATGAATACTGTTGAAATTAGAAATAAACAGTTATGTATTAACATAAAACACAAGATTAAAAAAATCTAGATTTTTTGAGAGTTCAAAAATACAGAATTACTAATTACTGTAGGTTTTCTGCAGGTCTAAAAAAGCCTTAATTTCCCCCTCCACAATTTAGGGTCTTAAAATGTATTTAATTGGTGCATAAAGTAATAAAATTAAAAGTTTCATGCACTGCAAGAAAAGAAGACACACATTCCTTCCTCAGTATATTTTATTTTCCAATATAAATATCTAAATATGCAGTAAAATTTTATCTCAAGGTGTCCTTGTTACACATCACATGTACTTACTATTATAAAAACAATAAAACATGCATAATTACATGCAAATAACCCTAAGCCAAACCATGATCCTAACCCTAACCATGTAGTAAGTATATGTAGTTAATTAATATTACTCAGTACTTAAATGTATAACTCATTAAACACCTTAAAATAAAGTGTAAACAAATATCCTTAAATGAAGGTACATGTACTTGAGATGCAAATGTAAATTCTTGGAAAAATCTAATGCTTTCTCACATAATGCAGGGAAGCAGGCCATGCATAGAATGAATAATGGATTCTCAAGCCATTGATATCAACCAATTCAGCACCACCACAATGGACAGCACCCGTAAACGTCGCACTTAAGAAGGTATATCTCAAGCAACTTCTTAAGGTATATATTTGCAGGAAATTATGCACCTTTAGTTAAGGCATACGTTTAGAGACTTCATAAAAGACGGCAATGACAGACTCTTGAGTGAGTTTTTTTTTTTTTTGTAAAATGAATTAAAAAGTAATGGCAATTGGTTAGAAGTTTTATCTTTAAACACTGAAGTTGCTAATACAACTCTTGATGCAAAACATTTATTCCATTTTGGATTTCAGAAAGGTAGCCTATTTCTACAAAGCACATCCTGGCCACATAGGTGGTGGGTTTGGACTTATAACTTTTTAACAACGACTTTTTAAAATCTCTGTGGGAAAATGTATGGGAAAAAATAGCTCAGAAACCAGTGCCAGTGAAAAAGTGGCTGAGCACTGTTGCATTATAGCTAAATATCTATTTAGCTGTTGTTTTTTAGTGTTTTTGTAGGCGATGCAGTCCTTTGCTAATTGCTGACACACTAATTTGAATGCAGTTTGACATCTTATAATAGCACATAATTGAGAGAGATCTCACAATTCTCTGGCGTTCTGATATGAAACACCCACTTTTGTGACCACAGCTGTCTTACAGTAAACCCTGTATGGTTAACCATGGCAGCCTAAAAATAGTCGCTTTTGTTCAATGTGCGACAGGACTTTTACTGTGGTGAACTCAATTCGAGCTCTCTGTAAGCATATGTTAATGATTATGAGTGGTAGAACGTGTGATACGATGTTCTCGGTGGACTTATAGAAACAGAGCTGAAGATTTTTAAAGTAACACCATATTGCGAGATGTGTTAATTGGGGAGTTAATAGTCGTTAAGATGTCTTAATTAGTCATTAAGACAAGCTGTTCCTCCTGCTGAGGTCTGGTTGGCCCTGTGCCCATGACTCTCCAACCACAACTTCTGCTTCTCCATTATTGTCTTAATGTTGAAGAACTTCAGTCGCTCTCACAAACACACCGAGGAACATCTGATGGGTCAAATGTTGTTCCATTCACAATCATTCTAAAAATATGAATTATATTGTTGATCGTATACATAAAATAATGTATATAATTATTTTGCATTACACACACATTTCATTTCACTGTTGTAAAGTGGTGCTGTTTTATAGTGAATATTTTAAAATGTGTAAGGAAACAACGCTGCTGAAAAGATGCAGAAAGATAAAAAATCTATTTATCTATACAAATATATTTTTAACATTTTATAATTATATTTTATTTTAGTTGTAATTTATTAAGAGACAATTTTTGTAAGAGTAATAGTGTGATGAAATGAATGGGAATGTCAGCTCAGATCCTTCAGATTTAGAAATATGTGATGAGAAATGTTTGAATTGAGATTTCTGTACTTTTTTTCTAGGAGAAATATCTCAGAAGTAGGAGACGTTTCTCAAACTAATGTCACTGATGTCATGGAGAAACAATCGAGACATTTAAGAGATCTGTCATAACAGTTTAAAAGTAGATTTTTAATGTTTTTTTTGTTTGTTAGTTTGTTTTTTTTTGTGTGGAATTCAATTAAACATATTTTGCTTTTTGTGTCTTCTTTTTTGTGTGTGTGTGCTGATGTATTGCAGGATGTTAATAAGATTTTTTTTTTTCTGAAAGAAGTCTCTTCTGCTCAACAAGGCAGCATTTATTTGATCAAAAATACAGTAAAAAGTAATATTTCGAAATATTAATTCAATTTCTATTAGCTTTTAATTTTCTATTGTAATATATTTTAAAACATAGTTTATTCTTGTGATGCAAAGTTGAATTTTCAGCATCATTACTCCAGTCTTCAGTGTCACATGATCTTCAGAAATCATTCTAATATGCTGATTCGCTGCTCAAGAAACATTTCTGATCATTATCAATGCTGTTATCAAAATCCCTTGCTGAATAGATGTATTAATTTATGGAAAAAAATTATACTAACCCCAAACCTTTTAACAGTGTCTATCTATCTTGTGTGTTATATATTGTTTGATCAGGGATTTAATGTGAGAGCCAAATTATTATAAATTAGAGTGTTGGTAACCGAACAATTTACGGTAGCCATTGACTTCAATAGTATTTCTGTAAGTCAATGGCTACCGTCAACTGTTTGGTTACCAACATTCTACAAAATAGATTTTGTGTTCAAGAGCTGAAAGAAACACGTACAGGTTTGGAACGACATGAGGAAGAGGAAATCACAGAATTTACATTTCTAGGTGAACTGTCCCTTTAAGTTTAGCTTTTTTCAAATCACTGTCTCAGTGAGCAATAATAGTAGCAAGCAGCATTAAACCCACACTCAGAGAGTCATAAGCGAGCACATGTCATATGGTGAGCGGAGGGAGGGCCGTGGGGTGTTCATGGGCCGGGCCTCATGTTATCAGCCCCTCACACTCTCTCCTACTCCAGCAGGGGGTATAATGATCCTCACGCACATATAATCACGAGACTCCAGTAAGCATGCTTAAATACAGCCTCTGCTATCATCACAGAGAGCAGGTAGCAGAGCAGACAGAGAGAGAGAGAGACCTGTAGGGTCAGCGGACCTGTGATTAGACTTTTATCTCCGCGCTCATCGTTTCTGTGAGAGAACGGCCCCAATCTGAAGTTTAATTGAGTTGAATGTTGTTATCGGAGTCGGCTGCAATATTGGTCTCTCTTTCTCTGTCTGTGTCTCAGAGGGAGATGTTTTTTACCCTCTCTCTCTTTCTCCAGGCAGGAGGCTGCTTTATATGGAAATAGGCTGCGGAACGACAGAGTTCATACGGAGAAGAAAGCTCAAAGTACTACGAATGTCACACTCATTTCTGCTCAAGCTCTTTTCACATTTTTCGCAGTTTCTAAATAATGCACTTAATGTTTGCTGTTCTGTTTGGTGTCTTTGAAGGAAAGAACAAAACACATGCAATGAGACTCTGGTTGTGTGTGGAAGGGAATTCTAGTGCACTGCTGAAACAGTATGCCTTCTGCAACAAGAAACTGCATGTAAATTCTGACATTTTGTATGAAAGAAAGTTCCTGCCACAGAAAAACAAAAACTGTTTATCTCATTTTCCCGCAATTCTGAGAAAAAAAGTTAGAATTCTGTAATATAAACGTGTAATTCTCAGAAAAAAAAATCAAGATATAAATTCAGAACTCTGACTATTTTTATTGCAATTCATAGTTTATTTATCACATTTCTGACTTTTACCTCTGAATTTGGATTTACATCTTGCAATTCTTATTTTTTTCCCACTTTGGAATAAAAAAATAGAATCTTAATTATGTGAATCCTGCAACTGACAATTATGAGAATTAAAAAAAGCCTTCAAATGAGATTCGGGTACATTGCATTTTGGGTGTGCCAAATATAACTGGATTGATTGTGACATATACATTTCAGTAACATAAAATGAAGTTGCATGCTGTTACTAGAAAAAAAAGGTCTTTTGAGAGTTTTTAACTCAAAATTTAGAGATTTATTATCTCAAGACTTTGTTTCTCTGAATTCTGATTAACTTCTCGCAAGTCTTTTTATTTAGCTGAGCAATAAAAACATAAAAATGTTAATTCTTTTTTCTTGTTATTCCGATTTTATATCTCACATTCGAGAATTATGAGGGAACAAATGTGTAAATTGTAAGACATAAACTCAGAATTGCAATAAAAAAGTTTATTCCATAGTTTTTTTTATTCCATAGCAGGAACAGCCTTCAGTAATTTTTCATGCTCAAACTTTGTGTAAAAAGTGCTGCAGTGATGATGCATGTTTTCGTAGGCCAATGCAGAATAGTTGTCACGGTGGAATGAGGAGCACATGAAGAAGGAGATGAATTCAAGCAGTATTTAATATAATCTACACAAGGGTCAATCCACAAAGACAGACAGGAGACACACGTAGCACATCACATACAGCAACATCAATACCGGAGAGGGACAACTGAACAGGCAAGAACTCATGTAGAGATGCTAATGAGGGACAGACAGGTGAGGAGGCTCAACTAATGAGGACACAGGTGAACTGACGAACATAATCAACACGAGGAAAAACTGGGTCACACAGAGATGTCCATGGTGGATGAGAACACAACCAAACATCCATGGGTGTGACAACAGTTAAGCTATGAATGAATTACGGCATGGTCGCACAGCTTCAACATCACCACTATTAAATTTTGGACATTATTATTATTATTATTTTTTTATTGATTTATAAAACTAGTCTATGTAAAGTTGTAGACTAGTGAGTTGATGAGTTTTTCATATTTATTTATAAAGGGGTATTACTGGTGTATTTAATGTCATTGAATCAATTGTAAAAAATGTGTTAAACACAGCCCTTATTTCAAGAATTTAACCAAAATCCCATTCAAAAAACCCATTGACTTAAGGACAATAGAAACTCATTTCTGGGTTTTAGGACTTATTCCTGCAGCTCATTTTATTCGTATTACTTCTGTCAGATAAGCAGTATTAGTTGAGTTCATTTGTCAAACTTAAAATGGGTTTCGGTTGCATTGCATTTTGGGATATGATTGTAGTGGGAAGGGAAGTCGTGGCCTAATCATTAGTGAGTTTGACTCCTAAACCCTAGGGTTGTGGATTCAAGTCTCGGGTTAGTAATACCATGACTGAGGTGCCCTTGAGCAAGGCACTGAACCCCCAACTGCTCCCCTGGTGCCGCTGTATAAATGGCTGCCCACTGCTCCTGGTGTGTGTTCACGGTTTGTGTGTGTTCACTGCTCTGTGTGTGTGCACCTTGGATGGGTTAAATGCAGAGCACGAACTCTGAGTATGGGTCACTATACTTGGCTGTAAGTCATGTCACTTTCACTTAGTATTTTCTGATTACATACAGCCCATTTTGATAGATATAAACCATGCATATTTTATATGGGTGCCAGATGTTCATTATGTGATGTTAATTAGAATATTTCAAGACAAAACAGAGTTTCATGTTGTTAAGAGAAATGTGAAGTCAGCATTTCATTTTGTGAAATTCTAAACCAAAATGTGATTTTGTTGAGATACGCATTTTAACCAGGAAAGGGATTGTTTGATCACACACACACACACACACACACACACACACACACACACACACACACACACACACACAAACACACACACACACACACACACACAAAATTGTGGATGATTTGCTTATCTCATAAAAAAATGGAATTTAGTGAATGAAATGCATTTTGTGACATGCATGAAAAGTGCATTACCCTTATGTGCACAAAATAAGTGCTGACGCATTTCCATTGATGGAATGCCACTCTATTTTGCTTGTTTATTTTTCTGTACAAGACACTCCATTTCTCATTAAATACTATGTTTTGTGTTACATAATTCAAAAATAGCCAGGTTATACTTGGCACTCCATATTTCTGCATTGCATCTACATTGTGAAAACTGTATGAATACTGTGTTAGTCAAACCTGTGATCATGTCCTGTTTAAGAAAGACAGTGTGTGTGACAGAGAGTTGTCCAAGTGTGAGCAGTGTTAATGACCCTGACACAGGACATGTTGCCAAATCTTCGCCTCTAACACACAGCACAGGGCCAAGGTCCATGTGTCAGCCAGCTGGCTCGTCCCTCGTGGCCTGTGGTCTGACGACTCTGGAGAACAGCTCAGACACCGCGTGAGAACTGACTCACAGATTCACCCAAACACACTCAACATGCTTGTATGTCACCTGTATAGGAATAATATATATATATATATATATATAGGTGCATCGCTTTAGCTCTGTAATTCATGGAAATGCAGACTCACGCAATCCAGTCATAAAAATGATATTAACAGTATAACCTGAAATGTCAGAGTTTGGAAAATTTTTAATGAACGACTCAAACAAATTACAATTTGAACTAGTGTTTTTTAATATTAAAGCAGAAATATTCTACTGTAAATGCTACACTGTAAAAAAAAGGGAAAAAAATGGTGACATTTACCATAAAATACCGGCAGCTGTGGTTGCCAGAACTTCACCATAAAAAATATTTTAGGGTTTACAGACTTTACTTAAATTCACAATTAAACACTGTTTTACGGACTTAAATTCACAATAGAATACAATAATTCATTAACTGATGAGATGTTAGTAAACCTACACATTGAAGTACTAATATCTGTTTTGAACCATTGTAATGCACTGATAACCATCAAAAACCGATGGTGATGAGAAGGTCACATGATGAACCAAAGCTCATCACAAACAGCTTTTCTACGAGCTTAGGAGGGCAATACTTATGTATAGAAGGTGAACACTTTCATTGTACACAAACACTAAACCCCATCATGGTGACACACGATACTGAAATAATGCAATGAACATTAATTTAACAACATTAGATGTAAAGTTTCAACCATAATGTACACAACTGATAAGACAAAAACTAAGAAGAAACGTTATTTCAAAATAAAAAAACAACAACATCAAATATGAAGTGTCATGCAGGGAATTCTGGGAGTGTCAATTTAAAGTTTGTCACTGTAAATTATACAATTACTTTTTCACTTCCAAAAAACGTATTTTAACAGTATTTTACTGTAAAATTACATTAAATGTAATTACATTTATTCACAGAATAGTATGGAAACTTACTGTTAACCAGTTAAAATCACAATTACTATTTTTTTTACAGTTTAAATAATCTTTGTGTAAATGAGCAAAGAGGTTTTGTCAAACGCTGTTTCTCTGGCCTAATTGAGGACATGAATACATGAGATCCACTTCAGCAGCATTTTACTTTTATTTTGATGGGTTGAAGGACACCCTGAATTTAAGTACAGTATAATATTGTAATATTAATTAATATTAATATTAATTAATATTAATGTAATATTAAAACCAAATAAAACAAATTATTAAAACAAAAAAATACATCACCTTTTAATTTTAACCATAATCCTCTATTGTTCAATGTGTAGCTCATTGTTTGCAAAAAATAAAATAAAAATAAAAGCAAATGTTACATTTTCATTTTCAAAGATTTTATGCTTTCAATTGATTACCATCATTTTGATAGTTTATTTTTTTCCTCACTTTATTTACAAATTTTGAAGTATTACAAATTTTTCCAATATTTCAACAATACAGTTTAGATTACATTTTAATTGTCTAAGGGATTTGAGTAAAAACATAGGAAACTAAGAAACTATCAAAATAACAGATCTAATCAATTATTCCCAAGTAGTGAAGTGCAATTAGTATGTATATATATATATATATATATATATATATATATATATACTTTTAATAAATTGGTGTTAAATAAATAAATTCACTTAATTACACATGCTTGATTAATAATATTTAACTTAACCTTTAAAATTGAATCCAGAAAAACTGAAACTGAAAAAAAAAAATAAAAATAAAAATAAAGCTGATTTCATATAGGACCATAATTATGTGAGTGTTTTGAGCGTCTGTTTGTTCCATATTTCCAGTCGACTCTCTAGAATGTGATGTTGGTGTTAATTTGTTTGTGTTCCATTTTCTCCAGGATGATACAGATGCATGTATTCATGTTTCAGATGTAGATTGTCAAAAAGCATCAGCTTGTTATGATGAAAACAGCTGACAAGCATTGAACAATGTGATTAGGATGGTTCAAGGATCAAAATCCTTCGCAAACAGAAGAAATCGGGGGTAACATAATGAGACGTTCTCATTATATTACAGAATTTACACTTCTGTTCATTGGATTACCTAGTTTACTCTCTACTAAAAGCGTCAACAGATTTCTTTAAAAGGTTTGACTGCTAGTGACTAGTTCTTGCTCAAATAAGATCAAATTTTCAGTACTTTGTAAACTCAACTTTGTTTCCAGGATTTATTGAGCCAAGCGTGTTTAGAACACATCCCACTGTACATCATCCAGATAAACACAGGCTCAGTGAAGGTGAAAAGTTTGTTGGGTGGACAGATGGATGAGCTGTCTGAAACCTGCTCCAGCGTGCCTGATTAAACCTCCCTGATCTGCTCCCATAGCACCTTATTACTGTTCACTCACCATCCTCCACTTCCTGCTGAGAGAGGAAGTGACACAATCTGTCAGGCGCAGCGGTGCGCAGTGTGAATCGTCACCTGCCTGCCGTATGACTTACCTCAGATCAGAAATCTCCTGCTCTTTCTCCAGTAAAACAAAATAGCAACTAAACATGCATTTGCCGAAGGAAATAGCAGAGTTTGGAAGGCAAATGTAAATGAATCATGTTAGAGTTTTGTCTTGGTTTGTGGTTTTAATTCTGCGTGAATAAAATGCTACCACACACACACACACCACTAGGTGATATTAACATATTCACAATTACTTTGCTGGGCAAATAAAATTAAGCCATGCCATGAATAGTGTGATGATTTCATGCACTTTATTTGTCCATTGTGGTTTTGCAACCTAAGACTATGTGCATGTTAAGATGAAGTTGTTTTTATAACATCTTATTTTTAAACTTTGAACAAAAATAAGATTATAGTTCAGTTTTTTTTTTTACTTTTCATTGTGGTATGATCTGTTGCCTTGCAAACACTGTAATAATTCAGTTTTAGATGCATGTGAGTGAGTTGGTGAGCATTTGTTGGGTGTGTAGGTGGTGATGTTAGATGAACCCCAAAAAAGTAAGCTGCCTCTCAGCCCCGGTGCATTGTGGGATGTCTTGAGTTAATTACACACAGATCTCTGTCTCTTTGTGTTTATGGGCTGCAAGAACTGTTGACGATACGCTGCTTAATCACTGGAGTCTGTTATACACTGCAAATATCCCATAATGTGTTGTGGGTGTTTGAATTGGCTTTGAATAGAAACCCAAGCGTGACTCGGCTCGCCGCAGACTGCAGAGCTCAACGCCGCCTTAAACAATGCCATTCTCACCCTCGTATCAGCCCAAACTACGCTTTCCTTTCTTTCGTGTCAAACAACAGGAGGTTTAGTGTTCTGCTTTTGTTTGTGTAGGCGCCCCCCAAAACCTAATGCCTGTTTCTCACTTATGGGCTCTCTTCCAAAACCTGGTGAGCTGCCCACATACTCCTGATCCTGCTAAAGGTACCTGCTTCTGACCTCATTCTCTTCCTCATTTTAGAAACTGTTTTTAGACTTATTCAGATACTAGAGTTTTCATATTTTGAGTTGGCTTTTATTTTTATATTTTAAGCTTTTATTAAAATTTTAGTGATTTAAATTGAAGCAATGTGTCTTTGATATTGATATAACTACAGTAGATTATTTTATTTTAAATGATATATGAATAAATGTTTTGTTATTTAAATCTCTGTTTTAATTTTTTTTAGCATCAGTAAAAATTTGAATTCAGTCAGTAATTTAATTTATATTTAGTTTTCATCTGAAACTGGAGAAAAAAATATTCAGAGATATAAAAAGCTAATTATATAAAAATCATAAAATTTCTAAATTCAAATAAATTATTTTTATTATATTTAGTTTGTTATATTGCTGAATAGTTTTATTTTTTATTTCAGTTTTAGTTTTATTTCAGTCAGTAATTTTAATGCTTCAACTGATATTTATTTCAGTTAGTTGCCTAGGCAAAATTTTTACATTTAGTTTAAATTTTCCTCTTATATCTATATTTTATTTTATTTAAATTAAATGTTTTTAATTAATATTTTTTATATATTTTAAATAGTTTTATTTTTATGTCTGTAAGATTTTTTAACTTTTTTTTTTTTTTACATATTTCATAATATTTCCAAGGAAACATTTTTCTTAATTTATTTTATGTTTTTCATTCAATATCTTATTTAATTTCAGTTAAATTAAATAATTGTAATTAATTTATTTTATTTTCTTTACATTTCAAATAGCTTTATTTTATTTTTATGTCTGTTTTATTTTTAATTTTACACTAATTAATTGTAGTATTTCACCTTAAACTTATTCCAATTAAATTTGAAATTTTAAATAGTTTTTGTTTTAAATACACTGAATTGCTATTGCAAAAAGTTTGGTTAAATTAAATCTGTTCAATATTATGGATAAAATGACAGTTGTAAATATTATATTTATGGTTGAAAAGTAAAATAAAGCATTATATTATATTAGCAAGCTAATTATAAATGCCATTATTTTCCACAAATATTTGTGTGCACTGCTATTGTATATATTTTTGTTTTTATTAGAGTAAAACTTTATTTGTTTAGCGGCAGCATTATGTTTGTATCATTAAGATACTATTATAGTATTTCTTCATTTTTGAATGTTTATTTTATATTTTCTGTTTTACTTTAATTTTAAAGTTTTTGAAATTAATCTGTGTTTTTGTTTTTTTATTTGTTTTTTCTTAATTTTGATCAATTTTAGTTATTTAAGTGCAACAAGTTTCAACTAAATGAAAATATTACAAATAAAAAATAGAAGACAGAATAGAAAGAATAGAAATATTGCCTTGGCAGATAGATGAAATAAAATAAGTAACACATTTTATCTTATTTAAGTTAAAACTTATTTTATATCATATGCAACAAAGGTGTTTTGATGATTTTAGTTTTAGTTAACTTTAATAACCCTCGGAAAACTCTATTGAAGGCACTGAGAAGTCAAATCTTTATTTGTTTAACGAGGTATAAGGCAGCTAACTAGGCTTTGAGAAAGTGTCTTAGTGTATATTATCTTGTGTGTTTGTGTGTGTGTGTGTGTGTGTGTGTGTGTCAGCCTCACTGAACCCATTGATGTGATTGCACATTAGACTCATTTTGCAATATTTAAACCTGCTGAACTGAATAATGAACATAAGTGAGTTTTAATATAAACTATAATAACAGCAAACACAACCCCTCCTTCCCCCACCGTCCTCTGTTTCTGTCTTTAATCGCTTCTGCGCTCGGATGATTGCTTTCTGAAATGACCACTGCATAAATAACACCGGCTAAATTACTTGTAAATGACACTCGGGGATAGTGGATATGAAATACAGGTACTTGATTCACTCAATTCAAACAGAGACCTGGCGGAACAATCAGAGATTATTCACAATTAGACACTGGAAAATTACACAGACAAACAGAGCAAACACACTCTTGTCGGAGCCTCTGATGACTGTACGACAACATGCTGTGGAGGATTTATGAGAGCAGAATGATGTTTAATATGAGTTCACAATCTGTGATCCAACCTAACCGTACTTCATTGAGCAGGTTATTATTAGCCATGCGATTAATGGTGTGAGTTTGTCTGCATGTTTATGCATGATGCTGCACTTTCATGCGTGTCTCTATTTTGTCTCTATATTGCCATACATAAATCCACATGTAAGATTTCATGGGGTGATGTTTATCATTTATCTCTATTGTGTGGGATAATGCATCAATTGTGATGTTTGTTTGTGGTGTTTAAACAATAAGAATTTATAAGGGTTATTTTTTACTCTCGTAGCTTTTCTCTCTCCCTAGTCCACAGTAAATACCCAAATTAAACTCGCTGCTGTACCTTTTAGATTTCTATATGCATTTGACTTAGTGTTGCATGATCAAAAGTCTTTTTTCGCCAATGCATCCTTTGCAGTAAATGGGTGCCATCAGAATGAGAGTCCATCTATCTTTCTATCTACAGTATCTATCTATCTATCTATCTATGACTTGGACGCCTTAGAGCTTGATGGTAAAAATCTCCATATTAATTGCAGCTCAGTCATTCTGGTAAATCTCACTTAATGTTTCACAGGAGAAGGAAAGTCATACAGGTTTTGAACAACATGAGGCTGAGTAAATGATGATACAATGCTCATTACTAGGTGAACTATTCTTTAATGGCTATTTCATGTTAAGATATC
Source organism: Carassius carassius (assembly GCF_963082965.1). NCBI lineage: Eukaryota > Metazoa > Chordata > Actinopteri > Cypriniformes > Cyprinidae > Carassius > Carassius carassius. The sequence goes on from NC_081759.1 coordinate 3,484,079, forward strand.
TCTTTATTTTATATCGTTCTGATTATAGTGTAGCTGGGTGAGGAGTGAGCACTACATCTACTAGATGTTGTCATGTTAATTGCTGACAGGCGACATAAACACTAAACACTAAAAGATTTTATAAACAGGAGATTAATGATGCATATAATTACCTTTTTATTTCTTTTTTATTTATATTCTTGATGCTGTTGAGTTTTAGAACTGCAGATGTTACTGTAGGCTGCTATATTTATAATTTATTGAAGTCAAAACATGAGCTAATTAAACAGCACGGCCCAAGTGATGCACTCTCCATCCTGTATTTGTGATATTAGTATTAGTGCATCACAAATCATAATATATTTAAAAATGTGCCTGCATAGGGTATTATTTCTAGTTTTGAAGTAATTAATTGGCTAATCACCTCTTTGCAATCGAAAAATGTGAGGCTAGACATTAAATCACAATCAATACATTTTAGGGTAATGAATTCAGGTAGAAATGCAAAATGTTAATATATTAACAAATGCAAGTGCAATTGCAGATTTGCATCAAACCTATAGCAATTTTTAGTTTGAAGACTATGCATGGCAGTATGTCTAGCGTTTATATGTTTATATGTAAATCTGCTGTACAGTATTTTAATAAATGCTGTTCTTTTGAATCTTCATGGTCATCAAATAATACTGAAAAAAGTATATAACTGTTTTCAACATTGATGATAACTTTATAATGCAACGATAGACATTTCAAATAATCTGCCATAGAGATGAGTATGGGTATGTTTTCTCCGTGTACTGTAGACCTCACTGACTATAATCAGGGAAAGTTCATCTCCAGTATGGCCGAACATGAAGTGCATGAACACTCTGACTTGAGACACTCACACGCTGGTTTATATTCAGTAGCTGTGGATGGCTGCGGCTGCTGTAATGCTGATGAGCCTCAGGTCTTCTCCAGGGTTCCTCTGAGATGCTTCTCTGTTGTGTGTGCTGTTGCTCTGCACTGCATGCACATGCACCGTCCTGCTGCATCTGTAATGACTGTGATTGCGCACTGAAACGGCCTTTAATGTATGGCAGCTGGAACACTTTGTTAATCTAATAAAGCAGATGTAAAATGATCTATGATCAGTCTTGCCACATTAAGCATAACTACAAAACACTTTGCTACTCCAGCTCTTCATAAACCTGCACTGGAACAATTAAAAACACCATATTTTACACGTTTACAGCGTTTTAGGGGCCCTCATATATATATATATATATATATATATATATATATATATATATATATATATATATATATATATATATATATATATATATATAGTTTTTATTTTATTTTAGTTCATGTTTTAGTAGGTAAATACCTAAATGTACATTTGTTTTGTAAAGTATCCCTTCAAGCGTCCTCCTATCTTAATTAAATGTTTAGAGTCAGTATACTGTAAGTAAGGCATTGATTTTGACTCTATCGGCATGCTTTCAAAACATTCATCTGGTCGAAATTCACAGTAGAAGTGATTGTAAACCTGCTCTTGAATAATTAAAATATTTAGCATTTTCATTTCATTTCCTTCTTTCCAAAAGGCCCATTTATAATGGTAGGCTAGTCATTGACTAGCTGGTTTTACCCGTGTTATTTTACTAGTATTTCTAGTAAATAATAGGGGTGTCCCCGACTAAGGATTTTCATAGTCGAATTGGAATTTCGAATCGAATCATATGTTTGGAGGCGTGGCTAAATCAAGTCAGACATTTGACAGCCATAATTACTGATGTTAACACACAGGGAAAATGTGTAACAAATGCCTCGCAGATACAGACGGGTAAATAATGTTTTTATGTTTTGATTAAAAGATAGTTAACTCTAAACATCAGCGAAACCCTAACATTATTCGTATATTCGACTGTTAGTTTGGTAGTCGAATCAGGCTCCTCGAATCAAATCGTCGACTATTTAAGGTCACCCCTAATTAATAATATGAATTAGATTGCATTTTATATTTCAGTTTTACGGTCAGTAAATAACAATAAAATTTAACCATTTTGGGTAAATTTTGTCTTTTAAATAATTTCTCCTGTTTTAACATTTAGATGTTGAGCATTTCGTATGATGTTTTTACCAGTGGTATTTTACTCTTATTTCTACTCTATTAAATAATTTAATCTTATTTTGAAATAGCTTTTATTTTCATATTTTCAGTTTATTTCAGTTTAAGTTTTAGTACTTGCGATAAAATATGGATTTTTGTAGGGAAGTATGGTTTAGAGTCAGTAAATGTAAGCCATTTGTATTTATTTTGACTGAAGATCTAATGATGCTTTCAAAACATTAATCTGGGAGACATTAGCAACCCGTTTGGAAACATTGCAATTCCATTTGCTGCACACACACACACACAAACAAACACACACACACACACACAGACACGACTTCACCCATGCCTCATTTCATTAAGAAACTACCCTGAATGTATGAAGTGTGAGTCTGCATCAGCATTCCCTCACTGCTGTGGAAGCGTCAGTGTTGTGTAATAGACAGTGTATCAGAAAGAGGAGACGTCTTCAGCCTGCAGACACACACTGTGCTGTGAGCCTTGCTGCTGAAGCCGCTCATGTTCTGATGTGTGTTAGCAGTATGAAACCGTATCCGCTCAACGTCTGGCAGCTGATGAGAGACATGAAACACACAATTAATCAATAAATCACCATTGATGAATAAATCTGTTAATGCACAATACATGATTTTCTAAAATATATATTATGTGACATACACTGTTTAAAGATTTGGGGATCGATTGATCTTTTATGCCAGTCAGGGATGCATTTATATGTTCAAAAATAAAGTAAAAATAGTGAAATATTATTACAATTTAAAATAACTGTTTTCTATATGAGTATATTTCACAATGTAATTTATTCCTGTGATGCAAAGGTGAATTTTCAGCTTCATTACTCCAGTCTTCAGTGTCACCTGATTCTTCAGAAATCATTCTAATATACTGATTTTCTGCTAATGAAACATTTCTGATTATTATAAATGTTGAAAACAGTTCGTATTTTTGTGAAAACCATAATAATATAACAGATTTCAGGATTCTTTGATGAATGAAAGTTCAAAAGAGCATTTGAAGTAGAAATCTTTAATAGCATCACAAATGACTTTTTAAAATGTCTACTGTCACTTTTATATTTGACCATTTCTGTCATCAAAATTTCATGTTTAATTCAATGTGTTATTTGCCATTTCTTTGAAATTATTAGTGAAATTATGTACATACTCAACCTTTTCCAGCTATACATAATGATTCTGGATCAGACTAGACTCTTTGCTGAACGGAACGTGCTTCAACGAACCATTAAATAAGCTTTATTTTAAAGAGTTATTATAAGCATAGAGCTGAGTGTGTGCGTGTGTGTGTGAGATGAATTATACACTAATGGCCAATTTCTTAATTAATATCTGTCACCACACACAGACATGGTGTCATTGATGCGAATGAAGGGTGAAGGATATTCTTTTAATTATTGAAGGAGTAGAAGAGGAAGAGAGAGATGATCTCTCCTTTATTAATGAGGCTTTGACACTGATTAATAGAAAACATGACTAACGCACTTTAGATTAATCTAGTGTACATTACAACTTCTAGCATCAGAATATGTAATTCAGTCTCAGTTTTATGGATGAATAATAGATTAAGCTCTCGTCTTTGTTTAATGGCTCTTATGAGCCTTGGCTTTCCTAATGCTGCGGTTTTGTCTGACTTTATTTAGTTCGTCTGTGAAAATCTGCTGCACAGTGGAGAAAGAGGAGAGCTCCCTTCTGTCTGGATGACGTTAATGGCCATAGCTGTTTAGGGGTTTGTGATTGTGGTCGGTTTTAATAGCTGATAACAAAGGGCTGCTCATTATTAAATTGAGGATAGCTTTTGAATTCTTGAACTGGGAATTCATTTAAAGGGAACAAACAGGGTCCAAAACTGCAATTCAGATTTTGAATGCATTCATAAAATAGAATAATTTGAATGCCTTGAACTGTATTTTTTTTTTACTAGAAAATATGTGAACAGATTCAAAAAAAATTTGCATTATTTAAAATATTTTAAATATTAAATATATTTAATGTTTTAATTAATGTTATAATAAGAATAATAGTTATTATTATTTAATGTAATTATATTATTAAAATAATTGTAATAATAGTAATAATAATAATAATAATTATTATTATTATTATTGTTGTTGTTAATAAAAATATATACCACAAAGGTAATATATTTACATAATATAATATAATCATATAAAATTAAAATAATATGAATGTGTTTATATATATATATATATATATATATATATATATATATATATATATATATATATATATATATATATATATATATATAAACATATTTTCATAATATTTATTATAAATGCAATTATTATTTTTTATCAATAATTATTGCATTTTAATTGTTGTTATGAATAATAATTAACAACAACAACAAAAATGGATGTATTGATAATAATAGTTATTATTAATAATAATAATAATAATAATAATATCACTTTTATTATTTTTAATCAAAATCAGGGTAGAAATTTATACCACAAAGGTAAAATTAGGAATTGTGAATATAATATAATATAATATAATATAATATAATATAATATAATATAATATAATATAATTTAATATAATATAATATAATATAATATAATATAATATAATATAATATTAATGTGTTAAATATATTTTATATTTTAAAAAATCTTAAAAATATTTATTGTACATGTAATTATTATTATTTTTATCAATTATTATTGGATTATAATTGTTGTTATGGATAATTATTACCAACAACAACAATGTATATATTTGTTAATAAAAATATATACAATTAAGATTATATATACAGTAATTATTGTTATTTCTTATAACCTAAGTGGCATACATTTCTACCTTAATATTTTCTCATTGTTATAGAAACGCATAACAAATTTACCAATTCTGATGCCATTTAAAATTCTGTTTCCATGCCGACAAGATCAAGGTATAAATTTACTCCAGAGAGGTAAGAGTAAGAACAGCAGGTAAACATGCACACTAACAATTTAACAACCAGGACACAGGAGGACACGCTCGCGGTGGATTAGGGAACAAAGACAACTACTTCAGCAATAACAACTAAACAAAACAGATGTGAGAGTCAAATCCAGAGAGGTGACCTGTTAAGAGACTTCGTCTGAGAAGCAGGGCTTTGTATTTAGAAATGAAGATCTTGAGTAAGAGGCTGCGCTGTTGTTGATTAATCAGATGAGTTTTCTAGAATCACACAGGTGGAAGATGTTCATTTTACACACCAGCACATCTGGTGGAAAACAGTGCAGCTGAGCTGAATGAAAAGATGACCTTCAGACGCACAGGATCTGCTGTTTGGTAATATAATTATATGCAACTTTCTGAATCACTTCAGTCAGGATTTGAAGAGGACTTTGGTTTATTGCTCTTCTAGTCTCGCAAGCACAAATTAGTTTTTTTTTTTTAATTATTATTTTGTCTAGATATCAGTTGGTTACATTCTTAACATTACACTCAGAGCTAAATATTTGTATATTAATAATTAATGCATTGTTCAAACTGTGAATGCCGGCAATTTCTAATATGCTTTTTCATGGAGTCTTTGTTTTCTTTGTCATTCAGATAGTGAAATCACACCCAGCAGTATCTTTGAACTTCTCCTCTTGTGTACAGCATCACATGGAGACGTTAGTGGCTTCACTCTGATTGCATCATCACTCATTTGCATAAGGTAAAACGTTTCTAATCTGTATCACATTGGTAGACACGCCCCCATAACACATCACCAACAGTCATTGCTGCTAATATCTCCTCACATTGCCAACTTTCATTAACCATTTGAGCTGCTTTACATGCTTTCACTGGATATCAACTGTTGACTCATTTGAGTCCATTTCGTTTTAAGAAACAATTACATCAATGTTGATACTTACATGAAACTCAACCTAGAATATAAAATGTTATATATTAAAAGAAATACAAATAATACACATTTTTAAATATATTTATATGTATTTTAATACATATACAATTTTAATATTGAAATTATTTAAACTATTCTTCAGTTGTATATTGTTTTTACTTTTATTTTTGATGTATTATTTTATCTTAATAGGTTAAATCATTAAATTTTTAAATAAATATATTTTTTATTCAAATGTATGATGTTGTCTAATGTTGCTTTGAAATAAATATAATTACATAAAATATAATAATTACAAAATAATATATTTATTAAAACCACCCAAACATTAAAATATATTTAAATAATTTATGTGTACAGTATATTTGTGTATATTTAAAAATAAAATATATTTAATATGTATATCTGGTATGATTATGATAAAAGCAGCATGTGTATATGTATGTGTGTGTGCGTGTGTGTGTGTGTGTGTGTCTGTCTGTGTGTGTTTACATATATATATATATATCCTACTCTAATGCAGGCTCTCAGGGAGAAGTCAAATGAAGTGTCTGACTGCAGACATGACGCACACTGCCAGCTTTAATGACAATGTTCATAATAAAGTGCTGTTTGCATGATTATTCCTCAAGGTGTTTCAGTCTGTAGAGTAAATAATTAATTTCCCCATTTAAGTGCCATGTGTGATATATGATGTTTGGCAAAGGTGACTCCAGTGCAAAGTTTCCTGCATGAAAAGTTTTATGAAATGGAGCTGAATCTGAAAGGGGAAGTAAAATAACACGGGGGACAGCAGATAGTATCTGTTAGCGTTCACTGTTAATCTGAAAATAATTGAACAGCTGTGGTGATTTAGCTCTAATAAGAGAGTTAATGAAACATCTGGAAAATGCAAACATGTTGCGCTCCCGCTGTCTGATTGTATTGCTACACACACACATACACACACATACACATCGATGCGATAGACAAATGACCAAATAATCTAAATAATGCATATTCACTCTCATAATTCCTATTTCATCTGCCTGGGGTGTGGAACATCTTGACAATACTGCAAACCCTCACATGCGTCTGTGTCTGAACACACAAATGAGCAGTGATTTGTGCTCTTAAATGCTGCAGTGTTGAGAGACGGAGCCGCAGAGGGAGGGCCGCACAATTGATTTTATTTGTCCTTTCTTGTTTCCTCGTCTCGCTTTCAACATCTGAAGTAGTCTCTGATTAAGTGTAAGATGACTAAAGCGACTGCCCACACCACACACACACGTTTGTTTCTGTGAATTGTGGGGACTTTCCATAGACTCTACTATTACTTTTAAACTGACAGAACAATATTTTTTAACCCCTAACCCTATACCTACCCCTTACAAAAAACCTGTTTAAATTGTTACACTTTCAAATAAACATCATTTACTATTTTTTTCCCCCTTGTGGGGACCATGTTTATGAAACAGCCCCCAGGTCAGTTTTCAAATGGTTATCTACCAATTAGAGGTTTGGCCAATGAATCAGGGCACAGATTCCTTAAGGTAATCAGCCAATTAGAGTCGAGGCCGTATTGTGTGGGCCAAACAGAGTCTGAAGCCAGAAGGTTAGCTGGAAGGTTGTCGGTGAAAAAAAGTTTTATTGCAAAAGCTATTTACTGCACAAAAGCAAAAGTAATAAACAAAAACAACAGCAGCTCTTTCACCTCCTCCGCTTCTATAAAAGCAGCCGGCTTACTTCGGAGGTCAAAGCAAGCGGAGAATAAAAAACAAGACATAAAATTTGCTGCTGAGTGCAGGTTGAAATTTGTAATCTGTGTGAAGCGGTTTTGTCGCCAGTGGCCGGGGCAGCAGAGATCTGCGCTTGTTGAGGGTTGCTTCTTCAAATCCCAGTCGGGACCCCGGAGGGGCTTGATTTGGCTGTTTGTTCCAGAGTTCTCACGCTGTCTGTGTCCAGCGCTATTGCAGCCTTCGGCAAGGCACTTAACTGCAGAAACTGGGTGAAATGACACTTCTGTGATCGCTCTTCCTTACAGTTATGAGCTAAACACAATCCTGATGCGCTGGCTGAGGGAATTTCTCAGTATATACTTGGCAAAAGGTTGGAATAATTACAATTTTGATTGTTTTTGAAAGATGTCTGATCACAAATGCTGCATTTATTTGATCACAGATACAGTAATATTGTGAAATATTATTACAATTTAAAGAACATACAGTATATTAAAGTGTAATTTATTCCTGTGATCAAAGCTGAAATTTCAGCATCATAACTCCAGTCTACAGTGTCACATGATCTTCAGAAATCATCCTGTTTTGCTGCTCAAGAAACTGATTACCATTAATGTTGAAAATCTGCTGCTTAATATGGAAACTACAATACAATAACATTCAAAAGTTTGGGATAAGAAAGATTTAAAGAAAAATTCAGCTATTCAGCAAGGACATGTTAAACGGATAAAAATGGCAGCAAAATAATTAAATAATATAATAATTATTTTGAAAATGAATAAAACATTTTTTATTATTTTTATTATTTGAATATTTGAATTACTATTATTTAACATTTTAATTATATATATATATATATATATATATATATATATATATATATATATATATATATATATATATATATTTGTGACACGTGTCCCAAGCTCTCGTCTGGCCACTGCCCCGCGAACTCCGCTACCTGACCCCCGTGTCCAGGCAACTTAGTGGCTCCCCAAGATGACAGTGCAAGATGACATAACCATGTATTTCCAGATGTTCGAGACCGTCACCACACGGGAGGCGTGGCCCAAGGAGGAGTGGGCACGAATCGTGGCCCCGCTGTTAACGGGAGAGACACAACGGGCGTACTTCGCGCTTCCCCCAGAACAAAGCGCTTCCTACGAGAAGTTAAGGAAGGAGATGCAAAGACGGTGAGTCACCCCCTCCATCTCCTGACCTCTACTTTGATCTCTACCAGCAGGTGACTGGGGCGGGGGTTTTTCCAAAGAGCAGCACGAGGGTGACCGTCTAAAACACTGTTGGGCCCAAGTGAGAGTCGCGGAAGGAAGCAACCTCCTGGGTCGGAACCGGGCCTCAACTCTCTGCCTACACCAGTTCTGCTCCCGTGGTTGTTGATATGGACCCTCAATGGCCTTCTCGACCCCAAGTGGTCACTGGCAGTACAAGGTCCTTCTCTTTGGCCTACACGGGGCGCCAGCCACCTTTCAGCGACTGATGGGTGTCCTCCTATGGCCACACCAAGCATTCGCGGCGGCCTACCTCGACGATGTCATCATTCACTCTGAGACTTGGGAGGACCATCTGGAGCGGCTGCGGAGGGTGCGGTTGGAACTACGCCGGGCTGGCCTGACTGCCAAACCCCCAGAAGTATCACCTGGCCCTCGCCGAAGCTAAGTACCTGGGGTACCAGGTGGGTCGCGGTCTCATAAGACCGCAAGAGAAGGTGGCAGCTATCCTCTCCGCGCCGCGGCCCACCTCCAAGACTCAGGTACGGGCCTTTTTGGGGTTGGCGGGGTGCTACTGCTGATTTATCCCTATCTGCTCCTCCTTATTTTCTCCCCTGACAGACCTGACCAGGAAGGGGCAGCCGGCGAAGATCCCGTGGACCCCGAGACGGAGGCGGCGTTCCACCGGATAAAGTCAGCCCTTACGACGGAGCCAGTGCTCCGAGCCCCCGACTTTAACCGCCCCTTTCTGCTGCAGATGGACTCATCCGACACCGGGTTGGGAGCCATTCTATCGCAGGGCCACAACGGTGAGGAACACCCGGTGATCTACATAAGCCGAAACTGACCCCGCAAAGCAACGGTACGCCACGGTGGAGAGGGAAACGTTGGCCGTCAAGTGGGCAGTCTTGGAGCTCAGGTATTACCATCTCGGCCACCACTTCACCCTCATAACCGACCACGCTCCCCTGCAGTGGATGGCCCGGGCCAAGGAGACGAACGCCAGGGTGACACAATGGTTCCTCACGCTCCATGACTTCAACTTCACCATACAACACTGAGCGGGGATGGCCAACGCCAACGGGACACATGTCCCGAGCTCTCATCAGCGTTGCCCTGGAAACCGAGCAGTCACACCTGCACCTGCTCGTCATGGGCTGAGCGGCCACACCTACGCCCCATCAAGCTCTGGTTATATAAACCCAGCAAACGAACGCAGAGGTGAGAGATGTCTCCACAAGACTCGGCTAACCCCCTTGTTCTATTGTTTCTGCAGAGAGCAGTGTGTGACCACCAGCCCCACCGCAGACGGGAGAGCACGGACCCACACCGCACTAGCGCACTAAAGCCCTTTCACTACCATACCCTCAATAAAATCCACCCTTCGGGACTTATTATACCAATAGGATAATTGCAAAAACATAATTTGTCATTATGAATGACATGTATATTTTTACATGGATAATAATTATTAGAATATTTACATTAAATTATTAAACAATATACATTTAATATATTTATATTTCAATAAGAATGCAATAAATTGATAAAAAGAATTATAGTAATATAAATAATATAGCAATTACTTTTAATATAAATACATATATATTTTATTATATTATTAGTATATAATGTTACGGAAGATTGTAATTCAAATAAATGCTTTCATGATTTCCACAGAAATATTGAGAAGCAAAACATTTTCAACATTAATAATAGAACAGTTTAGAATAGTTTTATTAGAATAGTTTTAAAATGCATGTAAATGTAATGTAAATGTAAATGTAAATGCATACAAAACTTGCGTTAAATTGTAATAATATTTCAAAACTGTATTGTTTTACAGTAGTGCAGCAGCCTTGGTGAATGTAAGGGAGTTTTTTTTTTTTAGTAATAAAATAGTAATGTATGACCACAGAATAGTTGAATGGCATTAATAATGCATAGACAAACAGGTACAGCTCCATCTTTGATTAAAAGACAAGAACCCTGTATCTGTCCTCGTTTGTGTGTATGTGCTCACACATAGAAATGATTTCTTCATATGATGCAAAAGGAAAGCTGCAGAGAGAAAAAGGGAATAAGAGACCAAACAGACTAATAGAGGCGGCGCTGAAGTTGTTCTCGATCCTCCACGCTCTCATTAGAAAGCAGGAGACGCACTCACTCTCCTCACACAAGAGGCGATTGGACAGTAATTCTCATTTCCAATTACTCACCAGCAGAGAGAGAGAGTGAGCGAGAGAGAAACAGTGGAGCTGTTAAATGTTTCTATTGTCCATGCCCTGAAGATCAGAACCCTATTACCGGCCTGTCCCTGCTACGAACTCACATGAGCTTCCTGCTGCATGACAAATGAGCTCAAACACTCCAAACGCTTTCCTGAACACTCACCTCAAACTTCAGCACAGAGCCAACAAACAGCAACCTCAGGCTAATGTACCAACTAGACATATTTACTTGCTTAATTAATGTTCATGGTGCTATTGTGCATGATTCATCAGGGAACATCAACACAACATTTTCATAATTTTTCATTTAAATCTTCTTCCACATCTTAAGTCATCCGTTTTTTTTTTTTTTAAGACATAAAGTTGAGTAACTGAGATACACTACTGTTGAAAAGTTTGGGTTGGTAAGATATATATATTTTTTATGTTCTTGAAAGAAGTCTCTTAGTATATTTTAATAATTTAATTATTTTATTTATTTTATTATTTGATTCTGACATGTTATTTATACTTGATAGGATTATTGCAAAAAACATCATATTTGTTATCATGAACAGCTTTTTTTTAACATGCAAATTAATTATTAAATTATTTATGTTATATCACGAAGGTTATATGCACAATATACATTCTAAAAATACTTTTCAAACAGTCATACCGCTTAATCATTTTCTTTGGAACCTGTGATACATTTCTGTTCAGGATTTTTTGATGAATACAAAGTTCAAAATATCAATTTAATGCTTCCTTGCTGAATAAAAGTATTATTATTAATAATAAAAATACTACTGACCCCCAAACCTTTAAATATAATGTGTATTCTGGAGCCATACAGTAAGACTAAGCTGAAATATAAATGGCTATTCCCTGAAAATCATCCCCGTGTTTGGTTTCAAGCAACAACATTTCTTCTCACACAAAGCTATATTTCTTTAGAAGATCTTGAATATATTTTGTCATATGAATTCAAGTCATCAAGGAACAGTGTCCTTTCTGGAGCTTGACAGTGTCTATTCACTTTCATTGTATTGAAAACACTTTGCCCAACTTTTGCTTTGTTTCACAGTAGAAAGCAAATCATAGTCTGGAACAACATAAGCTAAATGATGCCAAAATTGTACTTTTAACCTGTTAACCAGTGTTATCAAGGTCAAAAATATCATTCAAAGCACAATAAATACAATTATTGTTTTGCATTATTTCCAATTAAACAGTCTATTTTAGAATTTTATGTTTCAAACCTGTTTGTGTTTCTTTCTTCTGTTTAACACAAAATAAGCTATTCTGAAGAATGTAAGCAAACAGTTGATGGTAGCCATTGACTTCCATAGTATGAAAAAAAGTCAATGGCTACCAGTAACTGTTTGGTTACATTCTTCAGAATAGTTTATTTTGTGTTTAATAGAAGAAAAAACTCATACAGGTTTAGAACAACTTAAGGGTGAGTAAATGTTGACAGCATTTCAAAGTATCATTATAACGCTGATGTAGTAAATTAAAAAGCAGTCTGCCGGATTGATTAACTCTTACTATGTTTACTAACACACATCCATCCAGTGCCGTGGCTGGCTGAGGGTGATAGTGCTCATCACAGTGATTGTGTTCACACCTTCAGAGCAGAATGAAACGTCTCTGGGATCAACACAGCGATCAGACGCATGAACCCCTGAGGACTGACGCGGGACACGTCAAAGAGAATGTGTGTGAACTGTAATGACATTTCACCTCCACATTTGCCAAAAGCTCCAGCAGGTAACTAGTTAAAGGATGCATGCAGACTTCTCAGTGACGTTTGACATCTCGGTGTGAAGCTTTTTCCATAATTGAAATAAAATAAGAAAATGTATGTTTGTCACACAGTTCTTAATGCGACCTGTTATGTGGTCAGGTATACTTATGTTAAACTGTAGACAGTTGTTACAACTGATTTCCTGTACACAGTGGATTCAAAAGGTAGACTTGAAGGAATGTTGGCCAGAAGCAGTTTAAAGTTAAATACATCTTAAAGAAGGATTTGTTTCTTACAGACACACAGCTTTTCACTTCACAAGACATTAACTGATGGACTGGAGGGCTGTGGATTATTGTGATGTTTTTATCAGCTGTTTGGACTTTCAATCTGACGGCACCCATTCACTGCAGAGCATCCACTGTGTCACAGAACTTTTTTGCATAGCTCTACAATTTTCACACAGAAATTGCTTATAAATTTCATGAATAATTATAAAGAAATAACAAAATAAAATGTGACATTAAAGTAAAAGACTGAAATAGTATTTCTTGTGAAACGTACTTTGAAATTCTTTTTCAGTATTTCATATGTTCATGCAAAGTTGACAAACTCGAAGTTTGTTAAACGTTTTGACATTTTGAACAATATGTCTTTTATGTCATATTTTTAAAACATAAACTTCATAATTTTGTGTAATGATTTTATTAAAGTTAAGCTTACTCTTTTTCAAATAAATGCAACTAGTTTTGATACAATAATAATTTTAAAATTGTGACTTTCTGGGGCCACTGTGTCTGTGCTAGATTCATGTCTTATATTCACAATCATTCTCTTTTTAAAAAGTTTAATTAAGTGTATGTTTATTGGAGAGCCATCAGGAAGTAACTCAGGCTTAGTTTATATACATATCTCATGCACTTTATTCCAGTGCTTTTGAAATCATACTATATACTACTATACATACTATATATACCGTTGTGTGATGAACAGCCTTAAATTGTATTTGATTTCAATTAATATTTACTGAAAATTTTTTTCTGCTTTAGATTACTCAAGTGTGGTGCATCAAGACCAGTATTATTTTAGTATCATCAAGATAATATTATAATTTTTATTGATATTTTTCATATATATATATATATATATAATAGTTTAATTTAAATAGTCTTTAGAGCCACCTTTGTGGTATGATGCTGCAGTCTTGTTTTTGTAGAGCAAAGAGCAGCATGAACATGGTTGAACACAGTGTTTCACTGAAGAACATAAAGCAGGTGAGTGAATGATGATTGAACTGCAGTATGTTAAAATATAAGCAACTCAATTTGAAAAAGTGTAAAAAAAAGTCTATTTGCAATATGAAACACATGTAAATGAACTACTGTATAAGTGGAGAATTATGGGTGTCAAATTGCCTTCTCCTGCACTCAAAATTCTTACAAAAATTGCAGCATGCCAAATCTGCAGTGTAATAAAGAAGTTGTGAGTTATGAGATGGTCTTTTGCTGGGCATAATGGGAGTTAATCAAATTTCCCGACTGTGGTTTCTACTGTGATTGGTGTTGGCGTGGAGCAGACCTCGGGCAATCCTTCATTATGAAAGTTCAGTGTCATCAAACACTCTGGGTTTGGGTCAGAAGTTTCTCAGGTTTAATTCGACATCACAGATGGAAGTCTGAGAGTCTGTAATTGACAGTACAGAAAAAAATGAACTTGAAATGACTTAATCTGTTAGCAAGATGATTTTTACCTTTCTCAAAGCTTCATAAAATGTGCGTTTATGCTTTGCTATTGTTAGTATTATTTTCAACACTTTACAGTAAGGTTTATTTTGGTAAAATTAGCTACATTCATTAACATAATCTACTACCATTATTACTCTTAGTTAACATTAAGCTTGTTAAGTTAAGTTATAACCTTCAGGATAATGGTCAGAAAAGAAGCTTATTACTAATAATAGCAATTCAATGCTGTATTATATACTGTATTATTGTTAATACAGTACTTTCATTTTAGTTCACTACATTTGTTACCCTGAACTAAAAATGATTAACGCCTCTAAAGTATTTATCACTTTTAATTCATGTTAATGTTTAATGTTTACTAATGCATTTTAAAATCAAACATCATATCTGTTAACATTTACTGAGAACTAATATAAACAGACAACGAACAGTTTCAATTTTATTTATAAATACAAACAAAGATTAATGATAAATGTGTTAAAAATAGAGTGTTAGCTAATGTTAATAATGTTAATAATAAGTACCTTGAATGCAATGAAAGATGATTTGGATAAATGCATAAAAGTGATGAAGTAATCCTTACAACTCCAGTCCGTCAGTTAACATCCCGTGAAGTGAGAAGCTGCAAGTTTGTAAGAATCAAATCCAACATTAAGGCATTGTAACTTAAAACCATTGCTTCTTGCCAAAATATGAGTCCATAATCCATAAAAACACTTTTTTTTCAGTGAAAATCACCATCTCCAGTTGTCCTCTCACATCTAACCTATTTTGGAATGTTTTTGCTTCTAAACAGTGCTTGATCTGTACATATTTCTCTCCTGATTCAGACGAAATGACTTTTTTCACTGGGGGAAAAAAAGCAATTTTATGGACAAAGGACTCATACTTTAGCGGAAAATATTAGTTTGAAGTTAAAACATCTTAATAATGGATTTGTTTCTTATTAGCGTGCAGCTTTACACTTTACAAGACATTAACTGATGGACTGGAGTAGTGTGGATTACTTGTGGATTATTGTGATGTTTTTATCAGCTGTTTGGACTCTCATTCTGACGGCACCCATTCACTGCAGAGGATCCATTGGTAAACAAGTGATCACCTCTTGACACTTTCAGCCATTTCTAGTTTTTTGGTGAACTATCCCTTTAACTTATAAATATAACAATTACTTTTACAAAAAACTTAGATGTCAGTCTTCCATTTACATCCACAACATATACATGTATATTTAAACACACGTTCACGCGTGGTCTGTTGAAGTGAGTACCATCTCTCATCTCTTTTCTGCTCCTTCTATAATGCATGGGATCTGATGAATGTCTGAAGAAGTCCCTGCTTCATGTTCCTCAGCATAAACATGACCGTCTACAGGGAGCCACGCCTGAACTCCTGATGTTCCTCCATCTGTTTAAAGATCTACTGGAGCTTCAGCCCTCGTCGCGCTCACACGTGTCTCTGCTTCTCCCTGCGAGTTTACCTGCGAGGCAAGGAACACATCAGTGGTGGTGTCATTAACCGTTCGAGAGCACAAGACTGATATGGAGAGGTAGCTTATGGTGTTTGTTCCTCTATTAAGAACTCCTCCAGATGGCGAAGGAACCCGAGACTGTCATTTACCTCCTCTTTGCGCCTTCATTAGCGTCTTGCGCAGGATTTTGGAAGGCGCTCTTATCTTTATCATCACAAATAGTTTAAGAAATGTTGCTAATGTGCTGAGTCATTTGCTAAGGCCTTTTCTGATTCAGTCTGCTCATGTTCAACATTTGTGCACTCGTGTAATGCAGCTGAGCCTTATTATTGAATGGCACATTTACATACTGCCAGACCCCCGCACGCTCTTATATAATTCATGTCATGTAGTTAAATGGCACGAGATGAGATTAAGACATGTTCTATAGTTGTGCTGAGGAAGCTTTCATATGCTTGCTGTAGTTGAAATATAAAAAAAAATGTTGGTAACTACATTGAAACTGACGGGTATGAATGCCACGGGATAAAAAAAAATATGGTTATTGCAACTGTTTATCTCACAATTCTTACTTTATTTCTCAGAATTGCAACTTTATTGGGAATTGCAAGTTTATAACTCAAAATAAAAAAACACAGAAAAGATAAAAAAAAGTTGCAAGAAAGTTGCAATTAGTTTTAAAAAAAATTATTAAGTGGTAGAAACAGGCTCCCATAGATACTGTAGGGGACAAAACCCATACACGCAAAAAAAAAAAGAAAAACATTGTATATATATAATATATATATATATATATGTGTGTGTGTGTGTGCGTGTGTGTGTGTGTATATATATATATATATATATATATATATATATATATACGTCTGTGTGTTTGTGTGTGTATATATATATATATATGAAAAGGTGCATCTCAATAAATTAGAATGTCGTGGAAAAGTTCATTTATTTATTTCAGTAATTCAACTCAAACTGTGAACCTTGTGTATTAAATACATTCATTGCACACAGACTGAAGTAGTTTACGTTTTTGCTTCTTTTAATTGTGATGATTTTGGCTCACATTTAACAAAAACCCACCAATTCACGATCATGATCACAATTCACGACAATGGACCAACACCAGCAGATGACATTGCACCCCAAATCATCACAGACTGTGGAAACTTAACACTGGACTTCAAGCAACTTGGGTTACGAGCTTCTCCACTCTTCCTCCAGACTCTAGGACCTTGGTTTCCAAATGAAATACAAAACTTGCTCTTATCTGAAAAGAGGACTTTGGACAACTGAACAACAGTCCAGTTCTTCTTCTCTTAGCACAGGTAAGACACCTCTGATGTTGTCTGTGGTTTAGCAAATCTCTTGACTCTTCTGTGTGTGGTGGCTCTTCATGCCTTGACCCCAGCCTCAGTCCATTCCTCGTGAAGTTCACTCAAATTCTTGAATTGATTTTGCTTGACAATCCTCATAACGCTGCGGTTCTCTCAGTTGGTTGTGCATCTTTTTCTTCCACACTTTTTCCTTCGACTCAACTTTCTTATAACATGCTTGGATACAGCACTCTGTGAACAGACAGCTTCTTTGGCAATGACTGTCTGTGGCTTACCCTCCTTGTGAAGGGTGTCAATGATTGTCTTCTGGACAGCTGTCAGATCAGCAGTCTTCCCCATGATGGTGTATCCTAGTGAACTAAACTGAGAGACCATTTTGAAGGTGAAACCTTTGCAGGTGTTTTGAGTTGATTAGCTGATTGGTGTGTCATCATATTCTAATTTGTTGAGATAGTGAATTGGTGGCCTGTTGTTAAATGTGAGCCAAAATCATCACAATTAAAAAAAACCAAAGACTTAAACTACTTCAGTCTGTGTGCATTGAACTTATTTAATACACAAGTTTCACCATTTTATGTTGAATTACTGAAATAAATTAACTGTTCCATGGCAATCTTATTTATTGAGATACACCTGTATATATGTGTGTGTCTAGTTTTGTATATTTTATAATATATATTCAAAGTGTATTTTAAAACATATATTCATATGTATGTTTGAGAATTTTTTTTTTTGAGGGGTACAAAAACATTATGCATTTCTAAATTAAGGGGACAACACTGAACATTAATACATAAACATACTACTACTAAAACTAAAAACATTTTTTATTTGAGTAAACATTAAGTTCACTGTGCAGGGATGTGGAGTAATGATGCTGAACTATTGAAATGAGCTGTTTGAGTGAACTGTGGTGCTAAAACAAACCGTGCAGCTGGTTTGACTTCCCAAAGCTACTTAAAAGAATGAGGAAAGCTTGTTTTAATTATTGCTTCTATTTATTTGGGTATAAGGCTATGCAGAATGAAAAAAGTGATGTAGAGTGACTGTCATGTCATACTGGTACTTGCTGGAAGTAATAGCTTTATAGAGTAAAAGCAAAACAGTTTAAAAACAGCTTATATATGTACACTATCATTCAATAAATTGAGATCGGTATGATTTATCCTTTAACTCAACAAAGATGCATTAAATTGCTTAAAAGTGACAGTAAATACATTTATAATGTTAAAAAGGTTTCATACTATACTTTCAATTCAACACATAATCCTGAAAAATTACAGTTTCCACAAAATTATGAAGCAACAAGCACATGTTTTCAACGTTGATAATAAGAGATCTCTTGAGCAGCACATCAGTATATTAGAATGATATCTGAAAGATCAAGTGATACTGAAGACTGGTTTAATGATGCTGGAAATCTAGCTTTGCATTACAGAAATAAATTGCATTTTAAAGTAGAAAACACTAAAACATCAAACAAATCTTAGTGACACCAAATTATTGTATGGTATCATATCACTAAAAAAGTTCTTGTGTCTTTTATTTGAAGGTTTGCTTTCTTGACTTTACTGATTAAGTTAATTAATTAGTTCTCCTTACTTTTTGTACTTCCTAATGCTTTCTCTGGCTTTATTTATGTAAGCACATATGAGCTTTGAAATTGGCTATGATTTCACATGTTATTTGGGATTTCTGACTTTATTTTGAGATAATTGTTCACCACAGTCATCAAGGTCTGTGAGTTACACCAGTCTCCAGCAGCTCATCCTGGCCAACCACATGAACAATAGTAGAAATAGATAACAGAGGTCATTTGAGTAGAAGTCTTCAGCAGCAATGAAATGATCATGAAAACGTCATTTGCACTTGTGCAAGAGTCTTTGACTAACATTATAAGTGCACGTCAGGGAGGACAAAATACATTTACAGGAATATATATAATAGTACAGAAATTTCTGGTCATGTTTATTAGTTTCAGAGATGGAAAACATGCTAGTAAAAGTGTCGGCTTAGCTGAAGAATAGTGTCTTATTGCTCCTGAGAGTAATCAAACACTGACTGACATGACAGAGGTCTGAGATCCACAGAAAACAAACTAACTAAACCTTCAGACTGAACTAGATTAGAAGTGAAAATGGAAAACTTGAGAATGCTGTGAGGTCGTGGTGAGTGTTCACCTGAGCATCTTTTCTTTTTTTGGAAACCAGGTCACTCTATCCATCAAACACAGCAATAAAGTAGCAGAAGGAGAGGAGATAAGGTGAAGGTTGGTGTGTGTGTGAGAGCGCTAAAGTGGTTTTACGAAAGCCTGAGTGTGTGCGCAGATCTGTGCAATGGACTGAAGGAGAGAGAGCAGGGAAGATGAGAAGATGACACTCGTATCATTTCTGCAGTATGTATACTGTGTGCAGTATGTGAATGTTCTGCTTGCACAGAATACCTGTATGACCTGCTGCTTATGTGAAATCATGCCATGTGCATATGTGCACATTTTGTACAGCTGTATCCTACAATTCAATGTAATGCACTTAACCTAACCTTTAATGTAAATGTGTGATTAATGAACTGGAAATAATATGGTGATTTGTTAACATCTGAATGAAATACTAGCATACTACTTACTAGTGGTCGACCGTTTTTTTTGACAGCCGATGCCGATATCTTGGAAAGCAGGTGGGCCGATAGCCGATATAATTAATTTTTTTACATTTTAATTAATTTTTAAGAAATTTGAAATCATTTGACAATGGATTAATAAATAAAAGTGTAAAATAAACATACTTTAGATGACAAAGTATTTTTATTCACAAATAAATAAATATTTAATAAAAATATAATTCAAAAGGAAGTAAACACTGTAATCAACAAGGCCGTCAAACAGAAAACACGTGATCATGCTGGATACACATAAACACGTCACAAGATCTGACAGCTGGATTCCACTAAGTTTGCAAGGTTTGTGAAATTAAATGTTCATTAGCTATTCAAAGATTTGTTTAAATGATATAAATGCGTTTTTGCTTAATGATGATGGCAAATGAGAAGGTATTATAATATTTGCCTTTCTATTCCTAATAATATAAAAGCAATCGTTTTAATACTTCTTGTATACATTAATTTCTTTGTTTAACCGTTCTATCTGGTTATTAGACAGACATCTATCCGTATTAGACAGAACTGTTAACGATAACAGAGAACAAGAGAGAGAGTGTGAGGCGTGTGTTTAGACGCAGCCGCTCTCAGCGCCGTCAAAATAAAAGTCCTGCCCCGAACACATCGGCCAAGCAGAAATAGTTATCAGATGCTGATATTTGAAAAATGCCAAATATCGGCCGATATATTGGCCTTGGCGATATATCCGTCGACCACTACTACTTACTGTATACTGTCTATTGTTTTTTTAATAATAGCATTGCTGTTGGTTGGTGTCCAATTATTATTTGAAATAAAAATTGTTGTATTTCTTTCTTTTTTTTTCATTTAGGATTCCAATCAACAACTGAGTTCAATTAAAATGACAGCCAATATGTTTAATAATTAATTAAAAATTACTATTTATAATTACTGATTTTCTGTTTGTTCATCATTGTGGATACCCAAAAGAATAGTTTTTTTTAGGAATAATTTGCTGAACATGTACTTGCCCTCAGGTCATTGTTATTAGAGATTATGGACTGGTAGTTTGGTCGGAAGCAATGTTTTAAATTTAAAATGACTTGATGGATTTGTTTCTTACAAACACACAGCTTTTCACTTCACGAGATGTTAAACTGGAGTGGTGTGGATTATTGTAATGTTTTTATCAGCTGTTTGGACTCTCATTCTGACAGCACCCATTCACTGCAGAGGATCCATTGGTAAGCAAGTGATGCTTTTTCATTTTTGGGTAAACTGCTACTTTAACACTGTGTATACTGTAAATATACTACAGTAGGTTAACCTTATGTGTGCATACTGTTCACAGTATACATAATATTCAGTAAAAATAGCCCTTGTTGTTGACTCATTTTATCAATTGTGGTTTGAAATGTTTTCATCCAGCTTTTATTCTCACTTGCAGAATCGTGTGCACTCTCAGTAAAAAAAGGCACAAAAGCTATCACTGGAACAGTACCACTGCAAAAGATACTAATATGTACACTTTTGGTACTAATATGTGCCTTTAATATTTTCATATGCGCCCTTTTTGGGTAAATAATAAAACTTTTTGAGAAGGGTCCAACCTGTCAGCTTTTGTACCTTTTTTTTTCTAAAAGAGTGTATTGTAATAAGGTCATCTGACAGCAGTGTAGCATACTGGTTGAAATATTTGTTACTGCATAATTCATTATGTTTCACATACTATATTTAAAACATAGTCGTCATGTTTTTAAGGGGGTTGAGAAGGGTTTAGGGATGCCAACAGTTAAGACAAAACTTACTAAAATAGACATGCAGTGAGGTCATGTGAACTCACAGTAGCATAATTAGAAACACTTGTTTTATACTGCAAGACTCTTCTGCTCACAAAGGCTGCATTTATTTGATCAAAAATGGAGCAAAAAACATTATTATTCTGAAATATTATTACAATTTCAAATAATTGACAGTTAATAATTACAGTTTCTAATTGAATATATTTTAAAATGTAATTTATTCATGTGATCAAAGTTGAGGATTTTCATCATCATTACTTCAGTCTTCAATGTCACTTTAGAATCCTTTAGAAATCACTCAAATGTGATATTAAGAACCTTTTTCTTTATATCAATGGTGAAACCAATGCTTTTGTGGAAACAGTGATGCATTTTATTTTTCAGGATTCATTAATGAATAAAAAGCATTTATTTGACAGCCTTTCCTATCATGTTTGATCAGTTTAATGCATCCTTGCTGAAAAAGCATTAATTTCTTTAAAAATGTGTTTTCTTTTGAACAGTAGTGCACTTGTAGCATGCATTGCTCTCTGCGCAGTAGTGTTCTAAACTGAATACATCCTAGTAGATGTTTAGAAGTTTCCAATAAACCTATGCATGAACCGTTGCGTTATCTTCAGAGGAAGAGAGTGGGGAATTTCATAATCAAGCATTTGATCTGGTGACGCGTCTGATGATGTTATCCTGAACTCTGCACAGTCAAAGCTACTACAAGATTAATGCATTCACTCATACATTTATTTATATATTTACATAAGTACTTTTCTGTTTACCTTTCACAACAGATAGATTAGAGGACAGGAAAGATGTGAGATGCCGTAATTCAATTTGTCCACCACTTTGAATTATTACCACGAGTGCATCTCCTCAAAGTGTGTGTGTGTGTGTGTGTTTGCTTTGAGAGTGCTTTCTGCTTGTGAAGCTGAAATTTTGCAGTCTTTTTTTGTGTTTTGTTGTTTGCATTCATGTCAAGATCGCACAGCACTGATGTGATGTTTACTGTAATCTAACATCATGTTTGTTGTGACGTTTGCTCTGTATTCTTCATATGCGCTTTTCATTTGCTCTTTGGCGGCATGATGTCTAAATAAAGCCTGAAAAGAAAGTTCAAAGTTTCACATTGTTCTGAATTTCTGAAAAAAAAAAAAAAACATGTTTAATATTCCATCACCATGGAGACCAGACATGGAAACTATTCAACTTGGAAACAAGATGAAACTAAAAATAATATGCAAGTACAACATATGACAAAGCATCACAGATCTTTAATCTCAAAGAGTCCCAACGCTGGACTCTCTAATGTTAATGGGAAATTTATTAACAATGTTGAATGTATATATATATGCATAAGCAAGCCTTAATGGACAATTAGGTTGCATGAAAGTATTTTAATTTAAAAAAATTTTCAATTCATTTTAATGTGTTTTATTTATTTTATTTCTTTATTTATTTTTTTGCAATATTTTAGTTTAAGGTTTTAGTTCTATATTTTGCTCTCTGTTTTATTTTATTTTTTATTTTAATTGAGCAAAAACAATTTTAATAGTTTTATCATTTTAAATAACAACGGTTATTTATCATTTGAGTCTTTCAGGAGACTCAAATTAGTTCACAATTTATTTCATTAATGTATCAACTTTATTCTAATCCCACATATTTCTTCTAACTCATTTATATTTAGTCATAAATAAATAAATAATGTCAATAGTTGTTATACAGACTATAGAACTATAAACTTATTTTAGTTTTATACATTTTTCTATATTTCTATTATAGCCTTAATTTATATTTTCTTTTTTAGTTCACTCATTTCAGTTTTTAAACTTAAACACATTTTATTTCAGTTAGTGGCCAACATTTGTAATTTTCTGTGAAGTTTTTTAAGTTTAGGTTTGTCATCTAATATTTATTCTATTTTATTTTATAATAATAATTATTATTATTTCAGTCCTTTATCCCAAAGCTCATTTATATTTATTTATTTATTCATAAATAAATCAATAAAACATCAGTAGTTGCTGGACAAGAGTACAGCGCTATAAATAAATTTGTTGCTTGGCTCACTTGGTTTTGGCAGAATTTGATGAGAAATGTGAGATGAATAATTGAGATCTCTGACTTTTGATTGCAGACTTCAGTATCTTGGCAAATCTGAGCACATTTTGAGATATTGTTGAGATTGCTACGGGAAACACCGTGATCTTACTGTGGCCTTCATCGCAGTAGAAACATCTGAGAAGAAGGGGACTTTAATCTCACTGCAGTCTAGAGGGAACAATTGAGATATTAAAGCAAGCTCATTTGTGATTTTTCTTTCCTTTCTGTGTGTATGTGTGAAGTAATTGAATGTGACAAACCGAGGCTGCGGGTCACTGTGAGCTTTCTCTCTCCAGATATAAGGTAAGTCAAAAAGGTCACAATCAGTTGTTCTTCCAATCAACAACACAGTCTGTGTGTTCACATGTGCATAGTGTAGAAACATGTTAAATAATCAGTTCAGTTCTCTTCTGCTATGCATTGTATCTCTGTGTCTGTATATGTTCAAGAGCTGAGGATATGAGATGTTTCATGCTGTGTTGATTTCCTCATAATAACTTCAACCTCAAAGCCCAGCAATGTCACATTCAGAGACACTCAAGCATTTATGTAAGTAATGTCTGTCACATGGTTTGGGTTCATCATTGGTGGAATTGTTTTAAAGGTTTTAGTTATTGCACAAATTGAGTTGAAAAAGTTCTACGAAAGTCCTCTTTACCTGTCACACTTCACGCACAAAAAGTGGGAGTTTCAAATGTAACCTTTGGCTGCTACATATGTTAATGTAAATAACCTTAGAACATTAAAAGTTACATTTAGAAAAAAAAAACACCTTCAGAATGATCAGTTTTGAAGTTTATGCAAGGTTACAGAATCTAGTTTCCATGGTGATTTTATTTTCTATTCTGCCGGTGACTTGTGACCCTGACCGTGACCCCTGGAGCAAATGTATTTATAATTCAGGACAAAATAGACATACTTATACTGCACTGTTTCAGTTTGTTAATAATCTGGCCTTGGGGAACATTTTACATTTAGATAATTGGAAAATGCTGCAGATTGCATTTTGAAAGTGCCTTTACACAGGCACCATTTGGACACTGAAGGACATGTTTCTAATAGTAAAAATTAAGTTTGCATGTGTTTTCATATTTGATACATAATTTAATGGCTCATATAGTAGAATATAATGCGAATATGGAGGTAAAACACCTCAGTTTTATCCTGAGGCCCAAATATAAATATGCAATTTGGTGTAGATGCTGATATTTATAAGATGAATTTTTATGTAAATCAATGAGACCTTTATAACAGTAACAAAC